>NW_027176927.1:3369290-3889290 GCF_023349555.1 Cebidichthys violaceus
TTTGGTAGCCACATGGCCTGAAGCAGTGAATTGTTGCAGGACTGATGTTACAGTGTTGTATGAGACTGCAAGACTGCCAGCATAGCAAAGATAACAGCTTTTGAACCTTAAATGAAAGTGGAAGAACATCTGCCGTGTTTGTGACAAAGATCTATTTCCTTTCTGTCTCAGCTCTCTGTGTCTTAAATAATCTCAGGTGATGTAATGTTGGAGGAGTGGTTTGTTTTGTGTAGATTTATAAAATGTAAGTGCAACGTATTGTGCAGACCACACACCACATTGTTTACATGTTGTTCATATATTTATGTTTCTCTACTCCTTACCTACGCAGGCAGTGTGTTTGACCAGGCACTGGAAAGCCTCTTGCATCGCCTTCGAGGTCTGTGTGACAACATGGAACCAGAGACGTTTACAGATCATGAACTGGTTTATCTTCTGAAAGGCCAGCAGGGGAACCCTTTCATTCTGCGTGCCCGGCGGTCGCTCTCCCACCCCACGTCCCCGTGGCACCTACGCTACCTCGGCCAACCCGAAGTGGGAGACAAGAGCCGCCACGCCCTGGTGCGCAACTGTGTTGACGTGGCCGCCTCTCACAGCCTGCCGGAGTTCCTCAACGAGATGGGCTTCCGCATGGACCACGAGTTTGTGGCCAACGGGCACATATTCCGCAAAGGTGCTATGAAAATTGTGGTTAGCAAGCTGTCGCGCATCCTGGTGCCGGGGAACACGGAGAACACGGAACGCCTATCGCTTTCGTACCTGGTGGAGCTGAGTGTGTTGGCTCCCGCTGGCCAGGACACGATGTCAGAGGACATGCGCAGCTTTGCTGAGCAGCTGAAGCCCCTGGTTCACCTGGAGAAGATAGACCCCAGCAAACAGAGACATTGAATGAGGGTCAAGTCATCTCCGGCCACCATGGACAAACAAGATTTAGTTTTAATAATGTTTACATTTGTTACTGAAATTAAATGCAATTCAATTTTGACTTAACGGTTACACTTCTGGTTCATTTGTTATGTGAGCTGGAAATGACAACAGTCATACAAAATATTATTGCATTCCATAATTTTCTGCCAGAGCGTGGTCACAGACATTTTGACAACCATTACCACTTTTTCATTGATTCATACTGCACAGTTTTGGTTAAACTCTTTGCTAGTTAATTTACGTTTTTAATAATAATTGTACACTGTTGTCATCCAGTGCGCAGTGGAATTGACTTATGTTTACAGACTTATGTTTAAGAATAAATAGAAGAAATGTGAAAGTGTAAAGCAGTAAAAAAAAAAAAGTAAATATTGCAAAAAACAACTTCCAGGAAAGTGATATTTGCCATAATAAGAGTACAAATATAGTTCTCAGGGTGGCTCCTCGCCTTTTTATTTCTTTAATTGGTTTAAGTTCTCGATTATGATCTTTTATTAAAAAATACCTAGATTTAATTCTCTGTGGCAGGTTTAACAACTAAAAACACAAGGTTTTAGCCCAGTTTATAAATGTCACTACGTTGTAGTAGCTGTTTCCTCGAGTATGTTGCACAAAGACCTGTTTTTTTACTAATTTAATATGATTTGTGTTCCACGTTCAACACCACTAGGGGTCTCTCTTGCTCTTTGTGTAACTGGCCGTGTTGCCAGCTGAACGCTACCTCAGATCATCCACAGGAGCTGTGGTTGCCATGGAAATAATTAGCTGTGAGATCTGCACCCCCCCCCCCCCCCCCCCAACACTCTAATTACCTTTCTCAATTGCTTAATGATACATAGACCTGTGAAAGCCGTTCTTTCTTCCCCCCTCAACAAAAGCATTGATTTTGCCTCTCTTCCCCTCTCATTTCTACTGTTAACCCATTAGTGCCTCTTTCATGGGAACTTGAGCTGGGACTATTACACATGAAAGCACTAACGCTGCCTCAGGATCCCTCCCTCTTCATGCCGAATTTTCCAAAATGGCTTGTATACTAGTGTGTCAACATTATGGCCATTCTGCTGCGGTGACTGAAGTAACTAATGCACATCCTGTCAGTTATGATAATGATGTGGGCAATAAGACAGGAGTGCTTCTAATAATACCCCCCCACACAGGAAGATGCGTTTGCAGGGGTTGCAATGCAAAGCGAGCGTGTCTGAAGGGAGAGCTCGGGGGCAGATGGCTGTCTCTACATGTTGACCTACCTGCATATCAAGGCTGATGAGGACAAGCTCGCTGAGGTGGAAAGGTGAGATGACATTGCTTCCACATACAGAAAATGCACCTCGAAAACCACCCGATGAACACTTAACACACAGTGCATTATATTGCTATAGGATTCTTTTAATTTGTCTGTTTTGAAGGCTGTTCTGTGCTCAAATTGAACCTAACGTCATAGTTTGGTACGCAAACGTTGCCCGTCAATGAGAGCCCGGATTTATCTGATGGAGACAGTTTTATGTTCCAACAACCACGAGCAGACTACTGGCCCTTAGGACGAAAGCATGATGTTTCAGCTCTGAGTGAATTATGTATTAAAGAGCCAGATTCCTCCCAGCCCAAGGCTTTATATGTACAGCATGGATACAGTACAGTCTGCTGGCTTTCTTCCACTTAAACTTGTGTTAAGCACGGTGCTCTTTGGTGATGAGCTGGACTCCCACTGCACCTCCACTCCACATTGCCTGGAGAACAGGGGCATAGCTAGGCTAATCGGTGTCTTGGCATTGGGCCTGTTTGGCTATTGTGGATGTAGCCAACTAACTAAACTTGCACAAGTGGGGGGATTTGAACTTGTTGCCGGAGGCAATATGATATTCTACGTTTCAAGAAACAGACTGGAGTGACACTGATTCCAATACATGCATACAAAAATCCGGATGAATACTGAGTCTTAAGGGGTAAGAGAACGCAACTGATCATCAAATTGATTATACTTTTGATTGTGGGATTGTGATTTTTGGATCTGGGTCCGCACACTGCGGGAGTCTGGAGTCTGAGCTGAAGAGACGCCATCACCTGAACGTGCCTTTACTTTCCATTCCACAACATAGCTTTAATTAAAACTCTTGGCATCAATTGTCTCTGCTGCCTCTGAACATCATGTTCATAGTTGGCAGTGCACACACCAAGATGCCACAAAAAAAAGCTGGCTCTTGCCCGGGGCAAGAAGTCTTTAAGTCATCCTTCTTTGGGCCCGGTGCCACGGAGGGGTGAAATCCAGCTTCGTCTACTCGGGAACGTTCCCGGCACTTGGATTTGAGCCCTCTCCTTCATGTGTCATTGAAGACACATATGCTTGTTAGAGAGTGTGTGGGTGGATGGCTGAGAGGGGAGGAGAACCAGGGGAAGTGTTTTCCCAAACAGGCATCGATCTCCCAAGGGTGTTGTTGAGGCTTCTCCAGCATCCTCTCATCCCAATCCCGCCGGGCAGAATGGTTTGACGGGGACACATTGCACGACATGGTGAGGTCGTGATGGCCGTCTGCTGGCAGTGCCGAGGAAATGAGGATTGTCCCTTTCCCCAATGTGAATGAAATTCCAGAGAACTTGGGGGGGGATTGACAGGCCCAAAACTCTGCTTGTGGCTGACTGAGGTGATTACTGCTGTGCAGAACATGCTGTTCCAGGATCAGCTACTCAGAGCCTGAAGCCACGCAGCCTCTGGAATTTCTGGTATGGGGGGCAGCGTAGCAGTCGGCCTTGAGGCGACCGAGCACATATGTAGTTTTTAAAGTCGTGCTGCCTGGGCCTCCCTCTTCTTTGTTTGTCTCAGTCAACTCCTTGTGAGCCTTGTATTACAGACTAGAGGATCATTCTCCAGCATTGGTTTTGACTTTTGCTGTTGGCACATATTTAAGAGGCCAAATGATAATGAATCTATAATAGATCAATTCCCAATAATCACATTTATAGGTGCAGTAGGGCTCGCAGACTTCTTACACAAACTATAAGCAACATGACTTCTTAGCCGTCTGATCCCAATGATGTTTCGCATTAAGTCATTTCTATGACACATCCTTCCGCATTTAAAAGTGTGCTATTCTTGACGCACATTTCTCAACATCAGTCATGTCTGAATGCACACAGTGTGGCCATGTTGTGAAACGTCTTAAGTATAGCTTCCATCCGTCCATGCTTTGCACGAAGAGGGCGGGGTCCTCAGGAAACTCACAACCACCCTTTGCTGCACAGGTGCTTATTGTACTGGTGCCTGTGAGCTGCGCATGTCTCACCCTGAAATATGAGGGTGTTTTGTTCCAACTATGAGTAGAATATGTTGAGTAGAATCTCCCCCATGGGCGGTTCAAAAAGGCTTGCATTGAACGGCTGCCTAACTTCCAAATATTATCAGAAATTGTAGCTGCCTGTGCAGCGTGTGTGAGTGTGTAGAAGTAGGACTGGTTGTAAAAGTCCATCAATAAATAATATACATCAACCATCAACATAACAGGTGTGAATGTGCATAAAACTGCGAAGCAGACTGTTGCTGTAGAACAGCTTGTGAGCTCAGCAGATCGTTTGGATGAAGGTGAAAGGTGAAGTGCAGTGGGAGGCTACCATCCCACCTTTTTTTTTTTTACAAAAAAAGAGTCATTTTTAATGGAATTTATTAGGGAAATAAACAGCCAATGGGATCCGTGCACCTGTGACTGTGTGCCCGCCCTGCTGTCAGATTTGGGGGGGCGGGTGGTGGGATGGAGGGGCGGAATCTCCCACCCCCCGGTCAGTGTAGCAGAAATACGCACTCGGGTCTGACCGGGTCTGTGTCTGCCACAGCAGCGTCTTTGGCGTCGAGTCTGGGTGTCGATGACAATGTGAAAGTGTTGTATGCCTCCTCACTTTGGATGGAGTGCAGAGCAGAGATGATCTTTCAATCTGGCCTCTGAAAGAAAAAGAAAAAACATTTCACCTCACTCCTCCCGGATTAAAATCTAGGGTTTCCTAATCTCTCCTAATCTGGACTAAATCGGTCTAATCGGCATAGAAAATTACACTGGCTGAGGTATAGCCCGCAAATAATCATCAGAGGTGAAACCTCCTGCGCACCGCGAGTTCTCCCTGAAGGGCAATTGGACGCTGCACACGTTGCTCTGGACAATTTGCTACGCACAAAGACAGACCGGGCACTGTATTTTTAAAAGACACAAAAAAAAAAAAAAAAAACCTTGTCGAGATTATGCCGGAAATTCCCCCTGTGTAATTTTCACATTGTCTTGTTTTATCCCCGCTGGACGGGGAGGCTGGCACACAAAGCGCCCTGTGACGTTCTGCCAGGGAGATCGTTATGCAGAGTTTCCATTAAGAATTTGGGGTTTGCTCCCGCCGTTCATATCAGAGATGGTGGTGAGATAGGTGGAGACAGAGAGCGAGAGGGAGAGAGGGAGAAAGAGAGGGAGTTCGGGGTTTCGCTGTAATCATGTTCGGAGAGTATTGATTTCGTGAGCGCACTCCAATTGGCAGCATCTCCACTACAGCGCCGGCGCGTCATCCTCGGTTCACATCGACGGAACGAGTTGTAAGCAAATGAGAACATGTGTGGGATCTGAGAGAGTGAGAAGAGGCAAGGGGGGATAGAGGGGAGCAAAAGGAAGGTGTGATAAAAGACTATTTTATCAACCTGACAAGTGGATACGAAATTTGATCGCTGGACTATATTCTTTTTTTTTTTCTTTCTTTCTTTCTTTATATTTTTCAGACTGGGAATTTATCGATTCGTCACATGCGCACGCCTCTTCATTATAATTGCAGACAGTTGGGTGCTGTTCAGGCTGAATGGACTTGAATGTGCCGCTGCCAGCTTAATCCGTGCAGACTGGAAGATTTAATAATTCACGGTAATCACGCATTATCGCCTCAGTGGATGCTCTCAACGCAGCTCTGGTGATTTCTCCCCCTTCTTTCCTCGTTCCTTTCCTGTTGTCTTCTGGAGGATTTATCGACGACTGCTTTGCAAATATGCTCCTTATCTGAATTATCATCTGTTGCTGCAACTGGATTGAAAAGAGCCCCCGATGACTGGCTCTGACACGCGCTTGAGATTGACTGCCTTGAGGTGATGTGGACTGTTGAATGAGAAGCGTTTTTATCGCCGTTTGATTATTTTACTCCAGGTAAAATGGACGAAAAATTATTGTTACTTTTATTACTTCTCTTATCTCTACACGCGAGGCTGTGATTTTTGCTCCTATTCACCATGATCCTTTTACTCCGTTGAATTGCTTCTTATTGATTCAGACTGGAAGCTTAACAGCAATATTACGAGGCGAATTTCAACGTGAAGTGACACTGAGAACAGTTGGATATTGGGATCGTGGAGGTATTTCCCTCCCTTGCTCTTCGTTTGATTAATTCCCTTTTCGACGGAAGGGTAAATGTTGATGATGGAGGACGACGAATTGGACGCTCATCAGGTTGATTCGGATTTCGAGCCGCAGAGCCGGCCTCGCTCGTGCACCTGGCCGCTGCCGTGCCCGGAGGATTTCCCCGGTGGACACGAGGTCAGCGGGGGTCTTCCACTGGCCAACATCAAGGTGGAACCGGAGGACGTCCCGGCTTGCATAGCGGGGCTCGTGGGCGGAACGCCGGGAGAGCTGAAGCATCCAGCCGGCGCCCCGGCACCCACGGGCGCGACGCACCCATGCCTGGCTGGCGCGGCGCTCGATGTGACCGGACCGCTGCGCAAAGCCAAATCCTCGCGGCGGAACGCGTGGGGGAACCAGTCCTACGCGGATCTCATTACCCGCGCCATTGAGAGCACCGCAGAAAAGAGACTCACGCTGTCACAGATATACGACTGGATGGTCCGCTATGTGCCCTATTTCAAGGATAAGGGCGACAGTAACAGCTCAGCTGGCTGGAAGGTAAGGGATACAACGCATGTTGGGCGTTTGACATGTTAATCACAGAGTGATAATAGCGAGTATTATTCCTATTCGCGAACCCGTTATACTGTTTTTTTTCACCCCTCGTGCCATACGCATGTCATCATGGGATTCCGTATCGGTTACGCATGAATGGTGCCATGCGTTATCTAGTCTTAGTTCATTACAACCGTCAGTCATTCTAATAGATCATTGATGGCAGAATGTAATAGACAGGAGTGTTGTGTGTGTGTGTGTGTGTGTGTGTGTGTGTGTGTGTGTGTGTGTGTGTGTGTGTGTGTGTGTGTGTGTGTGTGTGTGTGCGTGCGTGCGTGCGTGCGTGCGTGTGTAACAAGGCTTTGCTCATCCCAGAGCAGCTCATGATTGGCAACAGGGTCCGTAGTGGAGCATGAAATCCTTTCACCAGGAGCAGCACCACAATGGTTAATGATTGATTTCCATATCTGCTGCGAGCAAATGAGTCGGTTAAATAGAATCAACTATTCAACGCCTTTCCATGCAAATAGCGGCACACACACACACACACACACACACTTTAAATCAGTTTAAAAACACATCAGCAGAGGGACACTTGTAGTTGGAGATCACAGGTCAGCTGTCCACGATGTAAATATTCAGAAGGGTGTTCGCTACTGACCACAGTCCACCACCGCTGCCTGTCTGGCTGAGAGCCTGGAGAAACCTCCTGGACATTTGCCCATGTTATCAGCCTCTTCTCTCTGCTATTCATTATGGCCATCTGAGGACAGGGAGATCAGCAGGGCAGCAGTGCTTGTCCTCATGGTGCACCTGTGCTGAGCTGAGACCTTAAGTTGCCTCAAAAAAGACTTATATGTGAGAAGTTAGAGGCTGTACAGTCTGGTAGCTCTTTGTGAATGCAAGAGAATCGTGCAGTTTTGTTTTTTCTTTTACTGAATCAAAACCACTAAACAGGACTTCACATTTGCTATAGCCAAACCTGTTTTCCAGCATAAACCCATTATTGAATAGGCTGTTAATGCTGATTGCTAAGATATCTCATTAAATACTTACAGGAAGAATTATTGAGTTGGCAGCTTCACCTGATTTCTACCCTCCGAGAACTATCAAGGCGTGTCATTCATATCATTAAGTACAATCAAAAATCTAAATAATGGCATGTGTCCAACAACATGCATTCATAGTTTTGCCTTCCAGTCTGTTGTCAAAACTTGTTGTATTGCTGTTGCGCAACACAAACTCTGTTACCGCTCAGAGTTGAGCCTTAATCACGAGCACCAGACTGACACCGTAAGCCTGTCCCATTTAAAGTGAACTCTGATAAGGGGTGTCTCCAGGTAAACTTTGCTTCATTAGCACCAAGAGTCTGCAACCACGGGGCCTCTTTATCTTTAGCGCTAAAGTCCTAGTCTGCTATTTATGAAACTGCAAATTAGGAGGGGGGGGGGGGGGGTTTACAGTGGCAGTCTGAGGTCCGGGGCTATTTCAGGCCACAGGCGAGACATGGGGCCCATTCCAGGTAATGACCGGGCATTAGGTAAGTCGTTTAAAGCACGCAGCCATAATGTCAGTAACAGGGCTGACCTGGTTTTGGTCAGAGACAGAACGGTATTGTAAACATACACTTAGGAGTCACATGTGTAGCTCACTTACAGGAACCAAACCTACAGCATATGGAAATATTCACTCAGCAGCATGTGTGCATGTACAGTAAAACCCTCATTTCTGACGCAACTGCCTACCCTGGCTCTTGCAATACATGTGTTCAACTTTTAAGTGAACCTGGCTCATCAAATGAGAATCCCATTTTGTTTTAATTGGCAGGATTATGAATACATAATGAGGCCCTGTAGATTTTTTTTTTGTTGTTGTTGGGAGTGTGATAGAAATGTACATGCAAATTATTTCATTAAGGTTGTTATAGAATAAGAAAAGCTTTGGCGTGGACACATAAAACAGCATGTTTTATGAGAGAGTGACGGTAGCATTATATGTAAAGTTTGACACGGTTAATATTAGGTCACATGTTCAGATTCAGTCCATGAATCCAAATCACACTGCCTCCTCCCTCAACACAGGTGCACTCTCATACATGTCATTTTACAATCATATCCGGCAATTATACTTGACAGCCGCATTTGTACGTTGGAAAACATTACTTGTATCATCCACAACATTTTAATCTCATTCAACAGTATCACGCACGAAAACATTTGATGCAAAACAGTCTTTTTTTTGGGGGGGCGGGGGGGGTTAAACAAAATAATTGTTGATAAGCTGCTGATGAAATGAAATGAAATGAAGTGATATAGCTTGTCAGTTTGTGTAGGAGGCTAGCAGGGGTGTGTGTGTGTGTGTGTGTGTGTGTGTGTGTGTGTGTGTGTGTGTGTGTGTGTGTGTGTGTGTGTGTGTGTGTGTGTGTGTGTGTGTGTGTGGGGGGGGGGGGGGGGGGGTGTAGTTGATGGCTTGATGATGGATGCTAGACAGCCAGTACACCTGGACAGTGCCATTAAGCTCCTATAAATACCTAATGGCTTCTGACTTCTTGGAAAGCTGCAGTATTCTGAGGTCATGGCTTTCCTAATCGCCTCCTTACTGAGGGGACGTTACGCAGAATTGTGCACTTGTGAACCTGATTACATTTTCCGCCGCCACTACTGCAGTGTCAAATAATGGCGGCCTTTATTTTCCAGTGTTCTGTTACTAACCAAGCTGATCCAATGTAGAAATGTGCAGGATGCCGTAAAGTTAGCGATCATTTCTGAAGCCCTGTATTTATGGTTGTTTTATGTCTTTATGTCTAATTATATCTCTCTCTCTATATATATATATATATTATGTCCACGGCTGCATATGCATACTGCATTTGTGCGTGGGAGAAGCACATGTCAGTTTGAACAAAGCGTCAGGGTTGGTAGTGTTGTGTGTGTGTGTCTTTGTGGGGGCTAGTGAAGGGGGGAGGGGCTGTCTACTTCTATAGGCGTGTGTGTTTGGGCCCGCTGATTGGTCTGACAGCATGTCACTGCAGAGGATGCTGCGTAGTCTTGCACTTGACTTCATAATGCCTCTAATGGTGGGGTTTACAGGCAACTTGGTGTGGGGATTGCCCTGCAGGCGCCCAGAAGTTCATTAACTCCAAAGGGGTTAGATACTGCCATTGTTATGCTGAGGGTGGAGTCTGGGATTTGCTTTATTGTATATGTCAGTGTGGAAGGTTATGGGATACAAAAATCCATAATACACCAATGCTTTTGATCTTTAAAGTATATTCAAACATAAATGTGTGATGCATGCCTCTAAAGTATCATCACATTATGTTTTGGGTGTATGCAATTGCAGCTACAGTGCATCTACATGGATTTGTGTCCGTTTCTGCCTGCTTTACTGTACACCACATAGTTTCCCCTGCATGTGTTTACAGGGCTTTTTGCGGCGCTTGGGCAGACATTTGCCAGGGGATTGCGCAGCCGGTCAGCTAGGGTGCCAGGCAGTCACTCAGACACTTTAATCCAGAGAGGCTAGACCATTATTTATAAAATGTCTTTAGGTAGCGGCCTGTGCAGGGCAAAAGGTCACGGGGCTCCCTTTAATGACAGAAATTAGACGGACCAGAAAGATGGCGTTCCAAAAAAATAAATATAAAATATGACAGCGACTGTAGGGCAGAGAAGAGGAAAGACAAATTGCATGCGAGGAAATGAAGAGGAGAGAAAGAAAGATGTCTCTCTCCTCTCTCGCTATATGTATCGTCTTATCTTCTGTAAAGGCCCACAACCCCTGTCTCCACAGGCATTAGTATTTATAACAGTGCTGGATCATATCACTTTATCTAATTGATTTATAGGTAAAGAGACAGACAGGCTCTCGTAATCCTGTCACTATGCACGGGCTCCAGCAGCTGCAGTAGAGAAGCACTTGTCAAATATGAGGGATATGAATGTCAAATGTGCAGCAGAGAGTGTGTTTGACAGAAGCTTAGCATGAAGTGGAGAGACTTTAAACTTTCTGTGTATGTGCATTAGCTTGCATATGTTTGTTGTGTGTGTGTGTGTTGTGTGTGTGTGTGTGTGTGTGTTGTGTGTGTGTGTGTGTGTGGGAATGCATGCTTGTGTCGCCTGTTGACGGTTGGGGAGTCTGGAGAGACTGGAAACTATCCTAGACTTTAGCTGATTCATATTTTATCCTCCGTCTTGGCTCAGGGGAGCAGAGTAATTTGAGAGTGCGATAGATCCACATGCACGCACACACATTTACACACTCAGAAAAAAATGAGAGCATATGATGCATGCTGGACAGATTTATGGTGCAGGATTATGAGCACCTTACATCTCCCCTTGGCTCCATGCAGCCGGAGCCGGGTTGGGTTCGTGCAGTATATTCGGGGTTGAGTCGGGTATCTTGACGCCAAGAAGCCCGTTCTCACTGCCTTTTTTTTCCTTCCTCCTGCAGCTGTCAGGCAGCCGTGTGGCAGTTCATTTCTCACTGAAAATGATTAATGTACATGCAAATTACCAAAGCATGGGCACGCATTCAAATATGGGAGACAGCAATCAGGAGACGGTAATATGAAAAACAATATAATTTTACCTTTAGATATTACTTCACTCTCTCCCATCACTCCATCTAGCAGACATGTTATCTCCTCTTTCAACTCCCCGCCTTTCTCTTTCGCTTCATCCATCTATTAGACATGCTATACATTTTTTTTCCTCTCTTAGTGGTTTTTGGTACAAGGGCCAATTGAGGTGAGGAGTCTTTCTCAAGAGAGCTATGGCGTCGGTCTCCTACCAGTGATCCAGACTGCCTTAAGCAGTGTGCCTCCTCTCGTCTAAGAGAAATCTCATATCTCACATTATCTCGGAGATAATAGGATAACAATACTGGATTTTCCCCAGCTCGACTCCTCTCAGCTACTGGGGTCT
This sequence comes from Cebidichthys violaceus, assembly GCF_023349555.1. Lineage (NCBI taxonomy): Eukaryota > Metazoa > Chordata > Actinopteri > Perciformes > Stichaeidae > Cebidichthys > Cebidichthys violaceus. The sequence goes on from NW_027176927.1 coordinate 3,381,046, forward strand.
TTTGGAGCAGAATACAAGGGGATGAGACCGTCAAGTTCGCAATTGGACAGGGATGAACTAATTTGGATGTTCTTCTCAGCTGAGCTGCACTTCAGCTGTTGAAGCATTTCTGGCCTATTACCCATGGCGCCGCAATTTATTTAGTTATTTTTACAGCCGTTTGGTGACATTTCTCCGAATATTAAATACTCCTTTCAGTTAATTTAGTTTGCCTAAACTGAAGAAGTACAGTGAAACAAAGGGAAATTGTCATTCTTTTCCCATTGCACTATTTAGGGTGACGGTTTCCACTATTCCCTCTGGCTCATGCACACACAAACACACAAATTTGCACGAGGCACACAACACACTTGTGCCTCCTCGAACCACCCATGGAGGAACACTCTGTTCTTGGGCGGGGTGAACCATTTTTTGGGAGAGGAGGGGGCTGACCGAGAGCGGAAGCGACTTTCTGTGGTGCTGTTTTGCCGTCTGATTTGTTGTGAAACCAGTCAGACTTGCGTCGATTGGCTCATATGGAAGGCGTGGCTCTGTTTGGTGAGCACCACCAGATTTTTTGGCAAAACTGTTCACAGCTGCAGGGACAGAATGTGGTGTGTGTTTCTGTCTGAGGCTGTGTAGGTTTGATGTCATGGAGATTTGATGGGGAGGAGGAGGGGGGGCAGCCTTGAGTGCTCCACTAGCGCTGGGTGATTAGAACACATCTCTTTTTATATCCAGGGAAAGGGTTATGAAATTTGGGAGGGAACAAGAAAGAGGTCTTCTTCGATTGAGGGGTCTATATACGTCTGGACTCACAGTGGACTTTCGGCATGCAGCCACAATTCCCACATTTCAATAAAATGGTGGCTGTGTTCCTGCTCAGTTACCCTCCAGCCAGATCCTATTGCCACCAGAACCTTCTGTGACTTGTAGTCCAACTAATAAAAGTCTAAGTATTGCTTATATTCTGCTAGTTGAGAGCTCACAGATCTTTGTCAGCTGAGTTAATAGTAATATTATTCCCAGAATACACTTCTCAGATTGAAGCATTTTTCATTCATGACCATAAATACTTGACTCGTCTAATGATCGGCTTACTTAAATACCTCAGTTTCTCAATGTAATGCGGTTAAGAAAATGCCCATTGTCATTACACATGCTCGATCAGTAAAGCAATAAACAGGGATTACCTCATCAAAAAAGATTTGTCTATTATGTTAGATATTTGGCTTTTTTTTATTATTCAGTAAAGCGTTATGTTGATGTTGCTTATTCTAATTCAGAGATGAATGTGTCAGTTTAAATTCGATGGCAGCGCGTGAAGTTATTTTGTCCCAGAGAACTGTGGTTTTGTATCGCGAATGTTGTAAATGGCTTTGGATATTCACTTCAGCGTGTCAATGAAACGTGTTAGCCCTCGTGGTGCTTGAAATTTTGGTCTCTGTGTGGAGCAGCATGCTTGTTGCTCATCTGTGTCAATGTGCATAATGTGTGATTGTCGTCTGTGTGTGTGTGAGTGTATCTGACTGCATTTCCCTCCCTTTTCCCTGCATTAGAGGGTGAGTGTGTGTGTCTGTCTCTCTCTGTGTGTGTGTGTGTGTGTGTGTGTGTGTGTGTGTGTGTGTGTGTGTGTGTGTGTGTGTGTGTGTGTGTGTGTGTGTGTGTGTGTGTGTGTGTGTGTGTGTGTGTGTGTGCGCGTGCGTGCGTGCGTGCGTGCGTGCGCGTGTGGGGGTGTTTGGGGGGGTTGATGGGCTCAGTGGGAGCCCGGGTCCCGGGGGAACAGCTCTCGTTAATAATTCAGACGAGGCTCATTATCAAGGCAGCGCAGATTTCTCCCTGATTCCACCTTAATTGCAGGCAGGCTGCTCCACTCAGGCAGGCGGTAGTCACGCTGGGTCGACTCTCTCCGTCTTTTTTTTCTCTACAACTACAGGCCCTGCTCCGCTCCGCTCTGTTCTGCTCCGTCTCCAATACTCACCCCTATCACAGCAAGACGGCCCCAGGCTAGCCTACTCCATGTTAGCGAACACGGTAATAGCCGTAATGTACTAACATGCTATTTCTTTATACTTGGAAGATGTGCCTCATATATTTCTGATGAGATGCAGACCGGGCACTATTTGGGCATCGCTCTGGAATGTTTGGTTTAGTTGGCCAACCGAGACGCTCTGAGCAGGATGATGTGGTAAGCTGCAGAGCTGAAACATTAAGTGGATTAATTATAAATTGATCAGCAGAACATGAACCGCGATCTTTTTTGTTAATCGATGAATCATTTCAGTTATTTTTCAGAGATAAATGCGTTCAGATGTGAAGCTCTAATATCATTATAATATCAATATGAATGCTGCTCCTTCACAGTTTTTTTTTTACATTTTGTGGACGATTAATTGTATATAAAAAAACAAAAACTTTATTGATAAAAAAATAATCATTAGCTGCAGCCCTTGTAGTTTTTCTGATTTATGGTTCATTATGACTGAAGTACCAGTTGTGTATCAATCTGAAACATAATGTCATATTATGATGCACACTACACAAAGCCTAATATGTTTTGCTGTGGTTATATGGTTTGTGATATATTATAATGGCGAGTTTATCCTTGAAATAGCCTATAGCATATTATCATACTGATGACACTATAGAACGTGTGTTGCCATGATTGATATCCGGCTGCAACAACACTCCTCTTCATGACCATTTATAGGCTTATGTAATGCATCTTTTCTTCATAATTTACACTGACTGATGGGTTTCCATTCAGTCCATTCACTGAATCCCTGCCGAGAGAGCAACATAATGGGCCTGATCTTGTCATACATGTATATGAATATTTCAAATCAAGCCATTGTAACTAGATGGGGCTTTAGATAAACAACACAGATGCCTCTTCCTCTTTGCTCTCGCTGTAAGATGGAGTGCGCTCCAAGCTGTATTTCTCTCCCGGCCTCAAAACTCACGTCTCACAAATCATGGTGCCCATATTTCCTAATTCAATTTTTCTCTTCGTCTGATATCTCTTCCTGTATGCAAGGGGATTGATGGCCGTGTGCACGTGTGTAAATGTGTGTGTTTACGCACACGCACGTTGCCAATGCCCGTCCCTGAGAAAGAGATGATATATATCGAGCTAAACGGTGTCTTTCACAACGTTCCATCTCCGGAGCCTCTCTGACAGCCACGTGCCGGGTCTCTCGCTCCTCTCTGCCTGTCCATCAAGCCCCTGTCGTGAGCCAAAGGATTGTGGGAAGGGGAAAGGGGAGCGTATGAGGGCCGTCCATCAGTTTACCTGAGCTCGGCGGTCCCGGCAAGTGATGGAGGGAGTCGGCTCACAAAGGGAAATGTAGTTAACGTTGAGCGATCGGAGCAGGTAGATAGAAAAAAAAAAAGGAGGGCAGTGGAGAGGAGGAGTAGCAAGAGTTATGTTCAAGAAAGATGCTTGTTATTCTAATGCTGGTGGATATGCTGCGATGGGGCCCATGTGCCCGCATCTGATAGATGGAGCTTCGGAGGTCACCTCCGGTAGCGGCTGGTCAGGAACTCGCGCAGCGCCCTGCTGAGCTGTAATGTTTGCTCACCTGAACTGAAAAGAGGAAACTGACCTTGGAAAAAAAAGAAAAATCACTTGTGTGGTTCTGCTTGGGCGTGTACATTTGTCTGTGTAAAACAACTCATGTGTGAGCAAATCTGCGTGGGAGCCAGCATATGTGTAGGGAGCCTACAGGATTGGGGTGAGGTTGTTGGGTTATGAGGTGACTGTGAGACCAGCTGGAGTTGTGGGGGGGGGAGTGTTTTTGTGCTTTTGAGGGGAGGTATGGTCAGACAGGGGGGTGAAATTCTTCCTCCCCAATTGGATTTGTATGTCACTGGCTTGAATCTGGGTCAGGACACTGGGTCCGGTGTTTAGTATGCTGACCGTGTGAGGTCTGAACTCCGAGTCTGCTCATAGCCCTGAATGAACCCAGCACGTCTGCCTCGCTCTGTCTCCTCTCCCCCTTTTCTCTTGGACCTTTTCTTTTTCATCTCCGTCTCTTCCCCCTCTTTCTCCTTCGTTTTTCCCCTCTGTGCCGAGAGCCTTTTTCTATCCCCTCCTCTGTCTCTCTGCCTTTTTTCTTTCCGCACCCCAGGCTTTTTTTTTTCTTCTTCATACCCTTCTTTCTCGTGCTCTCTTTTTCACTGTCAGTCACTCACGGCCTTCTCTTCTCTCCTCACTTGTTCTATTTCACACTCTCAGTCCTCCCCACAAAGTAGCCTTTTTATCACTCATTTCCCTCTTCCCTCGCTCATTTCTCCTGCTCCTTTCATGTGCTTTTGAAATCCCCTTTTCATCTTTAGCTCTCTCTCCCTTTCGCCTGCTCTCTCCCTCACACACACACACACACACACACACACACACACACACACACACACACACACACACACACACACTGGCTCATTCAGTCATTCCTTTATTATCCCAAAACTAAAGTGATAAATGGCTCTCTTTCTTCTCCGTAAATGTCACTCGGGGAATTGTCTCTGCTCATTGATTGACTGGAGTAGAATGATGGCCACACACGCACATGTGCCAGTCGCGCAAACGTGCACACGGGCACAAAAGAGACAGACAGAAGAAGAAGAAGAAGAAGAAGAGAGAGCAGGGAAATGATCTATCATTAGAAGTACAGCTTGGCTGGAACTGCAGCCGTCAGGGTTAACATCTGGCCCTCACAGGTCCAGCTTTCTCTCAGCGGCTGATGCATCATTTGAAGAACTTGTGCGGTTGGTTTATAATGAAGCATCAATTCTCAACAGGACTTGGCATTCACAGGAGTGCTGGGAAGCTGAAGCTCGACAAGGGATCAATCACAGTTAAACAATCGGAGCAGGCAGGCCGGACCGGTCGTGCCATTCTTTTCTTTCTAAAGTGACGTGACGCAGAATGCATAAGTGTTGTTCCCAGTTTGATCGTTTGTCGTTAGCAAATCCTCAAGTGTCAGAAAAGTGACGGCCAAGGAAACAGGCATCAGAGCCATTGTTCAGAGCCGACAGTGTACCGTGTGTGTGTGCGTAAGTAAGTAGGGGTTAATAATGCTCAGTCATTTTCTTAATGTCTCATTCACCCGGCCTCAGGCGTTAGAGCTTGATAAAGGTCAAGACTACTGGTGGTTGCATGTCGTCTTCCCTTATTTCATTCTCTTCACTGCACAGCAGGGAGGAGGGAACCAGGGGAAAAAAAGAGGAAAGTCTGCGGCCAGCCAGCAACGATGCTGATCCACGTCTCTTCATTCTGTGAACCTGGATAAAGAGATTTAATAGGGAGACGGGGGCGGCCGGCGCAGTCAATGAAGAGGGGATGAAAATATTAAATTGATAGAGAGACAAAGATGGAAAGACAAGGAGAGAGGCAAGTGAGGAAAATGCAGAAGGAAAGAAACGAGACATAGAATAGAGAGTAGATTATAGGGCATCCAAGCAGGACTGGAAGCCAGACTTGGCTGCACTTCAGCTCCACTCGGCACTTTTCAGCTCAAGTGTGCGTCCATTAGTGCACTCCCATTGCACTCAGAAAGCCATGCACTCTGAGATGCAACACACAAGCACATGCACACATAGCCACACAAACATAGTACATTTCTTATATACTGTTCATACATGCAAAGCCCCACAGACGTACAGTAACTCTGCCCTTAAACACATTTACCCAAAAAGCTACACTGACCTAGTCCTGCTATATGGCTCTCCCACTCGCTTTCTCAAACACACACACACACACACACACACACACATACGATCCCTTCACTAGCCACCAGATTGCTTCCCGTCAAAATAAATAATTAAATGAGTGCAATAACAGCTTCCGAAAAAAGATCCCTCAATTAGTGCAAAATGGGTAAATGGCATGGGGTAGGGGCTGCAGGGGGGTAGGGAGGAGTGGTATTTCGGGAACACCCACACACATACATATACACAGACACATACACACAATCTATTACATAAGCAAATCATGACCCAAGAAGGTTTTTACGCAGTTGTGCAAGGGTAATTTGCCCCCTCCTCTTTAGCAATCAGCTTAGTGAAGTCTTTTCTCAAATCCTTACAAGTGATCCATGCCTGAAGACCGGCCGGGGAGAGATCTAGATGAGTGCCAAGGAGACGCAAGAGGGGCGGCTGAGGGGATGCCGCTGGGTTCAAGGCCGTGTGTGTTTGTGGCGCTGTTTTTGTGCATTTCCAGGGCTGTGATATCTGGAATGGTGATTAGGAAAAGGTTGTAATTCATGTAAGGGAATTTGTGTGCGGATGTGGAAGAGAAAAAGAGATACAGGGCTAAACGTTGATGTTCTTCTTGTGTGTGTGTGTGTGTGTGTGTGTGTGTGTGTGTGTGTGTGTGTGTGTGTGTGTGTGTGTGTGTGTGTGTGTGTGTGTGATCATGATCATGATCATCGAGCTAGTGGCAGAGGGTGTTACCTGGATATGATGAGAGAGTGGAAACTAGTGGTCAGATGTGTGTTTATTGACAGGGATTGCCGTGGTTGGGAGCTTTACATCTTGTTTGACTGTGAAGATCAGTAATTTGGTCGAAATTGCCAAATCCGCTTTTAGAGCTAAAAGCATGAGTCAGACTTTAATAAGGCTGCAACAAAGGATTATTTTCATAATTGCTTAATCTATTGCTTATTGTAATTCAAATATGAATTGTTTAGTGCATACAATTAAGACGATATAGGAACAAAAGCCTAATACAAGCAGCCGAAGACCAAGGGTCATCTTGGGCCCATGTGCCACTTTTAAGAAAAGTCTCCAAAAGACGGAGGCTTCAGTTGTTTCCTCCTTGTATCTGTTGCACAAGGTGGGTCACGTGTGCACACATGCTAGTTTCATTTCTGACTCCACGCCATCCAAAAATCTTTTAGCAGAGCTGGCATCTGGCCAGACTGTACTGTTGTCATCAGCAGGGCTATAATACTAAACTACACTCGCAGCAGGTGCCAAAACCAAGCTTGCAAATGTTTCACTGGAACAAATATATTACGCAGTGGACCTAATCGGTGTGTGATAAATGCTACGACAGTACAGCCAACAGATGGATCCTTGAACCTGGAACCCTACTGAGTAAGCAAATTAGGGGAGAATTAGCACTTGTGCTAACAAAGCTAGCTTTGTCAAAGCTGTTCCATTTGTGAAATGTCAGGCATGTTGATTCGGGTATTAAGCAGCGCAGGTCACAGCCCTTGAGGGATAGAAGGATCTCAGAGGGATCAATCACTCTGATTAAAGAGAAGGAGTTGGGAAAGGGAACAATAGAGGGAGGCTGAAGGCCGAGTGGTGCACAAATGACTGTGGACATGAAGCGTACTGACACAAAGTTTTAGATAAAGTGATGGGTAAATGTACATATGAATAAGTTGAAGGGCTGGCACGAGACGGAGTGTGGAAGGAAGGCAAAAGATGTGAAAAGAGCTCCGTGTCTCATTTGTGTAGGACAGTTGTTTCACCTTGATGCGGTTAAGAGTAGGTCAACTTGCAATGATGCTTACTGCAAGGAGAGGAGCGTCTGCGCGATGCGGAGTGGGCGAAAATGGGAGCAATGGGCTGAAATGGAAGGATGTGAGCGGAGAAGAGGAGTACGATGGATAAATCTGGAGCTTGGGGAAATGAAAAGCTGCAACGCACCGTGCTTAAGTGAGGGCCCGGCTTGAGAGATATGGGGAGGGACAGAGAGGGTCAATCAGAGATGTAGGGTGAAAGGGGGTAAGATGGATGGATGGAAGGAGGGAGGGAGGGTGACAGAGGGGAGAAAATGACAGAGGAGGGGGCCACGATGGGGTCTTTGCGGTGGGGCGATTGCGTGACTGAGAGGAAAGTGCACTGCTGTGTGTGTAATGCTCTCAAGACGGATATTAAGACGTGATGCCCGACTCACACAGTCACTGCCCCTCTCTCCCCTTTTCTCCTTTGCTCTCCTCCATTCTGCTCCCTCTCTCGCTCCCTCCGCGTCCACTAATGATCCTCGCGTCCTGCCACACTGCCAGGCGAGAGTGATGCCCGCTGACAGTCGCACTCAGGCGGAAACGCTGCACCCCCCCTTCCAGGAGTGCTGTGACACACACACACACACACACACACACACACACACACACATAGACCCCCATGACATACAAAGGTGTAGCACTTTCTCACATACATGTATCAGCTCTTGCAAAGCTGCTGACAGATGTATGTGTGTGTGTGTGTGTGTGTTGGTATATGACCATCACCCTGCTCACGGTCACACACTTATTGTAAATATGCTTCCATCCAGCTGCATCTGTCTCCAGGAATTTGTATGTGATTGATAGAGGTGGGCCATCGAGGTAATCACAGGGTACAGCGAGTTCAATAATGATGCCACCAGTCTGTCTTTTGGCCTGTGGGCTTGATGACAAATGAATTTGTAAAAGCGAACATTGTAAAAAGAAATGAGAAGACAATACACAAAAGGTAATCGATTTTGAAGTTATTATAGATGCACAATGGTTTGCATAGAAATACTCGGCTGCATAGATATATTTCATGTTGTTTCTGAGGATACGGCCTCAAAGTTGCAGATTAGTCACTCGACATATACTGCAAATGTAATCTACATAATTTTGCAATTTATATGATAGAATTAGACAAAGGGTGATAAATGCACTGAAGTATCCTGTTGACACCAGAGTGAAATCTTGAACTCAACCTCTTAAAGCGCAGTGAGCATTGCCAATGCAGTCCCTTTTTAAAAGGTTAATTCCCCTCTCAGAACCTCCACTGGTTTCCCTCCATCATGCCTAGAGTGTGTTGGCAGTCAGGGCAGGAAACGGGGGAGAAGGGGAGGGAAAGCAGCTTGTGGTGCTGCAAGTTTTTAAGTCACAGTCTGTGACTGAGGCCTTAATGCATGAGAGCATCCTATTGAAGTGGCATTTGTAGGTAAGAAATTGTTATTTATTAGGACTCTACTACTACAATCAAAAGATTGACATGGTTAACTTTTAAAACTGAAATACTGCTGTGATGCCTGACTACAGTAGTGGCCAGAAGCACACCTTTCTGATTAACAGATTAACCCCAACATCTATAAAGTATGTTTTTGATCGCCAACAAGTAAAACCTGCAGTTTCATAATGTTCTGCATTATATTACATGATGCACATCGGAGATGGTGTCATAGTTGTCTCCTAATTTGCCGTACTCCCTCCACTACCTCTCTGTCCATTACCATACTGTCTGTGAGGCACCGTCCGTTTTCCCGCCTTAATCCAACCGATCTGAGCCGAGTCTCCGATCCTGACTGCTGAGGAGAGGTTAGGATTTAGGTCACAGCATCTCACTCTAATTAGATGCTGTGAGTGTATGCATGTCGGTGTGTGTGTGTGTGTGTGTGTGTGTGTGTGTGTGTATGTGTCTGTATATGCGTCTGTGCGTTGGATGCTCTCTAATCCGTAGGTGGCCTCTATGGTAATGGAGAGTCCTGGGAAGACACGCTAACCCGCATTTCTGTTGCTCTCCACATGTTATCAAATTGTGTCTTGACGTCAGGACTTGAAATGACGATGAGGAGAGTGATGAGGACGCTGAGGCAAAATGTATCCCAGGGGTGAACGAGCAGGTCAGATTCAACTATAAAAGATGCATGTGAAGCATTAACATTCCCAGAGAACAAGCTCCAGTTGAGAGGGCACTTTGGCCTTTACACGCCCTGTGATGCAAGCTGGTTAAAATTCATTTCAACCCATCAGCGACATGTAACTCTTAACTTCTCTGTGGAGGTAAAAGGCATTTCAGGTAGAAGAGCTCTTCACCTTGCTCTTCCGAGCCCTGTGGATTTGTTCCATCCTCTTTTCTGAGATGTATCCACGTAGGGGGCGAGGAGCGACATACCTGCCTCTGCAGTTTTAATGTAGACTCGTGTCTTTTGTTTATCCCAGGATCTGTGTGTGTGTGTGCGTTAACATGACCAAGGCATTGACATATTCATAAAAAGCCAGCGTGAGTCATTTTGAAGTCTTATACCCAGAAATCTAGTGTGCATCAGCTCAGCGGGGTGTGTGCAAAGGGCGAAGGGGGTAAACAATCGGCATGCACTAGGAGGAGAGAGGATGAGAATGAGGGATCATAGAGATTTGTGTGTGTGTGTGTGTGTGTGTGTGTGTGTGTGTGTGTGTGTGTGTGTGTGTGCAGGCATGCAAGCATGAGCCAGTGTGTGTGCGTGGGAGAGGGCGTAAAAGAAAGGAAGAGTAGCGCCGGGCTAGTCTTAATTAAGTTTTCAGGAGGCTCTTAAAAGGTCAGGGCACGCCTCTGCACCCCCCTCACCACCGCCACCACGCCCCGCCGAACCCCCCCTCCATTCCCTCCGTTCCTCCTCTCCCTCACCTCCCCGTTGCGATCTATCCAGTCATCAGCCCCCCATCTGTGCACATTAGCCATTCATGAACACACTCATTAGGGTGGGAGTTTGAAGCGATTGTGTTCACTAGTCTGCGGCTGGAGCGTGGCGATTAATATTTCAGCATCTCCCGTCGAGGAGCTGAGAGCAAGTTTGGCCCTCTTAGGCTAGAGAGAGAGAGAGAGAGAGAGAGAGAGAGAGAGAGAGAGAGAGAGAGAGAGTGCTTCACCCATCCCTTTTCTCCCCCACAAACCCCAACAAACCTTCCCCCCCCAGACAGTCTCTGCAACTTACAGTACGTTGCCCCCCTATTTCCATTTATTGCACACACATTCGTGATTTGGATACACATTTTTGCTCACACACACACACACACACACACTTACACACACACACACACACACACACACACACACACACACACACACACACACACACACAAGACCCTAACTCAAACTGACTTAATTGGGCTCTTTTTGTTTCAGGAAACGGAGAGAGGAGGGGGAAGGAAGGAGGGTGGGAGGTAGGAGGGGTAAATCCTTCTTCTCTTGTCCCTCTCATCTCCTCTTTCCTCTCAGTTGGAGAGGGGTGTCTTTCTCTAACTGTCCTTCCTTTCCTCTCCTTATGAGCTCACATTAAGTTGTTCAAGCTTGGGTCGGGGTGGGAGAGGTTTAGGTGGGTGGTGTTCTTTACCGCATATCGGAGTCTATTCAGACCAAATCGATACTCTACCTCGTTCATATTGTACACTGGAACTTAATAGTATCAGAATTTGAGGCAACCAGGAGCATCATGGGTTATCAGGCAGTCAATACTTGAAGCTCTGCTCCTGAATACAAAACTCACTTTGACCCGACAGGAGTTGAGCTCTCTTCTCCTTGATTTCACAAGCATCCTGCTTCAGAGGCCATGTCCACACTTACGTGAATTCATTTTGAAACGCGTCTTTTCCTCTCCATATGAATCTAAACTAAGGCAGCACTTTTGAGCACCAACAGTTGATATCTTTAAAAAAAAAAATGTAAATGCTGGTTCTGTAATATGGACAGAGCTTAAAGCAATTATATATTCTTATTCATTCTCATGCATGTTGTTGTCATGTCATTAAAGGAATACATTTAAGCATTTTTATGTTTTCAGCTATTCTGACTGCAGTACATATAAATGATCTCCAAATAGTACTTTGGAATGAAACTTTTGACACAGTCGTATCTGAAAAAAATGTCAAAGTTTGAAACAACGGTCTTGAGTGATGCGCTCAATGAAATACTTCTTCTCCTTGATGTCATCCTTATTTCTGAGGTCATTTAGTTTGTCTGTTTTGTCCTGCCACCCAAATCAAAGTGAGATACACCTGAAGATGAAGCTTTTCCTTGCAACTGAATACATCTGAAAACTGTGAGGAATACTGATAAATGCCACCTATTAACCAAGGCTAATTGTATTTCTGGGCTGCCGCATTAGGATGATAGAAAACAATTCAATTGTAAAAACAGTTACACACATTGAGGATTTAATCACATTAATATAACTTCTAATCACAGGGACATTTGTAGTCGAAGAGGAGGCGCCTGTGCTGCGTTTGTAGAAGCTTGATAAGTTGTCAATTTTACATTAGTGTTTTCGACAGCTCCGTTAACAGCTAGCGTTTATAGCCATCGTTCACAATCAAATCGCTACAAAACTGAAAGATATATCAGTGACAACATTGTAGTGTGTGTTTGGCTACACGGAAATAAAAAATAAAAGATCACTGAGAGTCTGAGGTGGCTGAACGGCGCGTTACCCTGCTGATACTAAGCGGTGTATTGGATGTATTTTGTATTCGTGCATTGAAATTTCTGCAATGGCGAATGAGGGCCATTGCAGTTTCTTGTAAATTTAATCTCAGTTTTATACGCTATATAGAGGAATGGTTGCAGTTGTGTCCTTTGTCATGCAGTTGCATTGTATACAAAAAAAGCATATGAACAATGCGCTGTATATATGTTTGGCTGAACAGGTCTATTCTATGGTTTGAAGAATAGTGGCTGTAACTGAAGGTCAGGGTTGGTTAGGAGGAGGCAGTTACAGACTGCTTTCATACAGCCTTTAACTACCAAAGAGTGTACCACTCTTTCAAGCGGGCCCTCGCATTCAAGACCCTGTCCTTTGTTCCCCCAACCTCTTTTTTTGTTCTTCACCCACCTCTGCCCTTTTTTACCCCTCCCCCTACAGATGCACTCCACCCCCCACCCCCCATCTCCCTGCTTTTCATTCCTAGCATGCCATTTCCATCTTCTCCGTAAAGGTGTGTGAATAAGTGGGAGTCTATGGGCTGTGCGTGAGTAAGTGGGAGTCTGCAGGCTGAAGTGTTGCATGTGGGTAGGCATCCATGGGAAGCAGTGGTTGGTGCGGCGCACACCGATGGCTAATGAAGTTCCTCTGCACCTCATAGCCCTATTAAACCGCTGCCCCCTACCTCTACCCACTTCACCCCCCACCTCTCGCCTTGTTTCTCCCCGAGGGAGAGAGTTGGCAGGGAGCAAGCCGGCTGCTATGGCAACAACAAGGAACCCTCCCTCTCCCACAGGTCTCCTTAGCAACTGGTAGCTTGGCATTGCGGTAATGAGTGTGCCCGGTGTGCCAGGCTTTGTGTCATGTTGGCATGTGTGTGTGCAATGTACGTGTGTGACGGAGTGAGTGATTGACTGCGTGTGTGTGTGTGTGTGTGTGCGTGTGCGTGTGCGTGTGCGTGTGCGTGTGCGTGTGTGTGTGCGTGTGCGTGTGCGTGTGCGTGTGTGTGTCTGAGTGTCTGAGTCTGAGCATGTATGTGTGGTTGTTTGGTACAGTTTGCCAATTTAGGTGACAGTTAAAATGTGTGATGACAAAGAGATGTGGAGCCACTACATGGTGCTGATTCAAAAGAAAATATGAAGCTTATTTTATTAATATTTAACCAAAACTGGCACTTGACTGACTCCACTTATCTCTTCTCTGTCTCTCTCTCTGTGTGTGTGTGTGTGTGTGTGTGTGTGTGTGTGTGTGTGTGTGTGTGTGTGTGTGTGTGTGTGTGTGTGTGCGTGTGTGGGTGCGTGTGTGTGCTGCAGATGTGTGCCTTTTGTTTCTGTGTATTTGTGCATCATTTTTTTCCTGCAACGTGATTGCGGTCATTCTTCTCTGCACTGTGAAAGTGAAGCAATTAAAGGGACGATCCAATGAATTTTGCATGGCTGCCTATGAGTTTCCTGCTCTGCTGAAATTAAATTAAACGCTGAGAATGATGTTTATTAAAGTGCGATCAGAGGTGTTCACTGACCTTTAGAATGTGGGAAATGAGATTCTCATTGTTATGAATGAGATTACGTTGAGGCCTGGGTCTGCATTGACGCCGTCGTTGGCCGACAGGTTTTTTATATTTTTGTATATAGCAAAGGGAGGTTTCAGTATAATCAAATCCACACTGTGCTTGTTGGCTATTAAACAGACTGATACACAAATATAGACACACAGGCGCTTACATAAATGCAGATTGACTTGTGCACGCTTGCATGCACGCATATCATGCAGATCTTGTAAAAAGAGCTGTAAAAGCCTCTCCAGAAACGTGTTGGTCTTTAACAAAAGCATGGCAAGCCCAGTGGAAAATGTTAGTTTGCTCCCTAGTCGAGGTGTGAAGTGCGAGCAGGCGGCCGGCCCCACAGGTGGCCCAGCCCAAACACCTGTTGTGTGAATCCTCAGTGGGAGGGTGCAAAGTCTGCCTACCTTGCAGGTCCCAGTGGAAAAACCACACCCATGCTATCCTATGGCACGTGCTCCTTCATGTGCTCACACCCACTCTGAGGCTCCCCCGTTTTGTGCGTGGGCGTCAGACGTGGTGCCCAGATTGTGTCCCCTTTGCGCCCACCGGAAACACTCAGCTGTCCCTGGCATCAGGCAAGCGGATTTTCCGATCCCCTGTCCGGGTCTCAGATGCTCTACTAATCTGTCCGCGTCTATTTTTACCCAGCAAAGCTGCGGCAGCCCTTCTCTATCCCACACCCTGCCACCCCGATGCCAACCCTCCCCTTGGCGCCAGGGTGGGCACGGCTGATGGCTCGCCAGCGATTGGATGCAATTAGTGCACAGTCAGGCAGGAATCCCCTACCAACTCCATTACACCCCTCTCCACAGCCACTTCCTGATCTGAGGCTACCAGACACTACCACACACTTGCTTTCCATTTTAAGCCTTTTTATAAATGGCACTCCTTCAGTGTTGTGGAATAATAGGGTCGAATACCGAGCACCTTTCACAGTGCTTGAATCACTCTACTGTGCAAACTCAGTCTTTTCAAGTACAGTGACAGCCGAGGGAATGCACGTTTGAATTGTACCTGTTCAGATTTGGCGTTAGGATTAAGTGAAAATTCTGTATGTAATAGGACAGCTATTGGTGAAAAATCCTTGAGTTACTCTGACTCACTTTAGCTTTTTCTATAATAATTCAAGAAGAAAGTTTTCGACTCTTTCCTATAAATCGTATTTATTCGAGAAATTAAAAATGCTGCTCTGATCCTCAGAGACCCCACAGTGATACACTGAGATATGCATTTCCTAATCCCAGGTTTATTTCTTCCCCAACAAGGGCTGCAATGTGCCTCGCATGCCAATGCAGTCGTGACCACTGCTGTGGAGGCGATGATGGCATGTGGCAGAGAAGTAACTGTTTCTCACCTCCTAATAAAAGAGACTCCTTTTTAATCTTTTCAATTTGATTGCATTCCAAAAACAGGCCTGTCTGCCCATCTGTCTCTCTTAAAGAAGCCTCCTAAAGGGATTTTAATCATCTGACTCTGGGCTTCTCAGGCAAATAGCTCCATCTCTCTCTTTCTCTCCCGCACAAGCTCTCTCTCTTACACACATACGCACACACAAACTATTTCCAATTTTCTTTCTTGTACTCACTGTCATAGTCTCACTTGTCTTCTCTCACTCCCTGATACACCATATCGTCTCAGCTGCATTGTGCCATATCTGTGCAGCCATTAGGCCCTTCAGTCCCTCTTCAAGTCCCCCTCAGACACATAAAATTCCCCCAACCCTGTCCCTATTAATCCACATGGCTCTAAATTCTTTATTTCCCTTCAAAGGGACAACGCGAGCCGTGACATCAATCATGGAAAGCGAATATTTAGCCGGCGCTAATTTCCACCAATAGCCTGGAGACAGGCTTAGCTGACAAAACTCATTCCTGTGCTGAACAAAACTGCTTGTGTTGAAACCTCCCCTCCCCCTGATCCCTCCTGCCTTCTGCACAGGCAAAAACAGCATCACAATAAACACAGTTAGTGCTTCTGTTACTCCCCCTTGATTTAGGCTTATCAAATGAATGTGCACCATAGAGGGATACCCTTTGACAATACATAATGGCTCCATTCTGCATGAAATGGTTTGGTAATACCAGTCGAGTGTGGCAAACGGCTTTGCTCGGTGCCACTACAAGAACAGCTGCTGTGTTCTTAGCTGGGCAAGCGCACCACGCTGCTTCACCCTTAAGGTTGTTTGAATCGGGTGAGTGGTTTCTTTTTGCTGGTTCCCAGACCCCACTCACAGTCCTTAGTTCGTCACTCAGTTCTGTTTGAATGAGTGCACATTTGCCACAAGATGGGTCCTATAAACCGTTTGACCCGTTTCCTCGCCCCTCTGTGTGTGAGCATGTGTGTTGGTGTGTAAGCGGGAAAACCCCTGAGTGGGCTCCGATGGAGGGGGATGGGGTGAGTGGGGGGCATTTTGAGGGCATCCCTTTGTGTGACGCGGAGGGGCCCCTTGTGGTACCTCTGTATTCCCACCCTTTACCCCCAGGCCCCTCCAACTTCTGCTGTACCCCCCAGGCACAGCTGCTCCCATGCCAGTCATTTGGGTTATCCCAGATGAACCATTGGGCCCAACATAACATCCCCTGCCCCCATACCCAGATACTCAATGCTAACGCCTGACTGACAGAGGGATGCGTTGGGCGCCAAGCCAATTTGCACAAGTGGGCACAGTCACTTAACTGACAAGCCTGTGGCAGTTAGACATTGTTGTGTGAACAGTGAGTATATGGCAAATTGAGCACCGATATTGGCCTCATAATGCAGGTGGATCGAATAGTTAGTCAGACCTTGATGTGTGCTAAGCCTCAGCCCTGATAGCCATTACACTTTATTGATTCCCAACACTAAATGGGCCTCTCCAGTCCCTGAATTGAAGAAGGGGGGGGGGGGGGGGGGGGGGGGGGGCAGGAGAACAATTGATTGGTATTTTAAGTTTTCCGAGAGCCAAATGAATGGTTCTTCAAGAGAATTATGATGGATGAATTCCAGGAACCTGTTTCTGCTCATCAACAAATATTGAGCAATAATCTGTCTGACCAAATTCACACAAGACAATTTTCTATATCTCCTTCCTTGAGCCAGTTAAAACAAATCTCTAACTGCATATCCACCTGTGTGTTGTGGAAATAGGTGTTAACATGTCAGATTTGCTCAAAACTAACCAAAGCTGTAAATCTGAGGACAAAGAGGGCTGTTCTGCGGCTTGCTATCTATTGTCTAAATATCAAAATCAGCTATTAGGATTTTTAGGCCTTAATGAGAGTTGAACCCAAGCTGATTGTTTTCCTGCATCCAATAGAACCGTGTTCACCTTAATTTGCTTTGATTGGTCCATAAACTCGTACCCTTATCCTCTTTTACTTTATGTCCAAATTAACCCCTTTCAGCCTGATTGAGTTGTGTTTGTAGGCTGAGGATGAGGATAGATGTCCCTGATAACAAAACAAAGAGGTCACGCCACTACTTATGACTGTCTGTTCTTTTCAGTATTATGGGACCAGGCAGTGCATCTCTCTGCATAAGCCCAGCCACTGGTTCATTCATTATTTAGAGCCCTCTCCACTAGGCCCATTGTATTAAAGGGGTATGATTTGAATAGGAAGCAGCTTCCCGGACCCAGGCGTGTGATGTGTGTGTTCCTCACTGTCATTGTATGTTTCTGTGGGCTTCATCCATCTGCCCCAGCAAGCCGGGGGGCTGAAAGAGAATTTCCATTTTATGAATATTTAATACATAATAAAGTTTTCAATTTTATTCTATACAACCCGTAGGGGTAGAAATGTGGCAAAGCCAACCCTCAAGGACGGAGCACAGAGTAAAGGTAGTTGAATCAATGTCGGCATCAAAAATGCGGTCAACATCGGAGCACTGCCTTAAAAATCTAGTAAAATGCACAAACATCTGGAATAGTTTAACACTACATCCTATAAGGGGTTTATAGTGTCCCTATTTCCCACATCTCAAACTTCCCTTACGCTGTATTACTATTGGATCATAGCATATCCAGGCTGCCCGCTGTGTTCGTGGTGACCTGGCATGGCTCTGTGTGAGACACCCAGCTGGGAGTGCCCCTGAATCAACTTGGGATTAGCCCAGGATTGTCTGGGATTACTCGGGGATGGAGGGGGATTAGCAGTGACTGCTTGTTTCGGGGGCGTGAGGGCCATAGGCTGGCCAAATTGCCCCTGACTCAGACTCAGGGAACAGCAGGCGGACAGCACCACACCCACAGTGGAACCACCTGCAACCTGAGCTATTCTTAGATTCTAAAACACACAAACAGGATGACGGAGAAAAACATGTGGTGGAAAACTACACGACAGGAAGCCAGCAGCTAGTGATGATGATGATGATGACGATGATGCCATTGCTGGCCACCGTCCGAAATCTCTCAAATCTCTCTAGCAGGTGGATTCATCAGATAAAGAGGGTTTGGGATGATGACAAATCCCTCCAAGTTCAATGGGGCTGCTCTTCCCTCATACGGGGATAAATTGCGATTTGACAGGTCACACAGAGTTGCCGCATGAAGTGGTTCAGCTCTCTGAAAGATGCCCCATTTGCAACCGGCCGTGGTGGAATGGCATTAAAGCTTACATATGTTTTAATTCAGCCATGCACGGGACTTGATGTGGATGATTTGGAGTGGTATGATAGGTGGATGATCCAGCCAGGGTGAGACGGGGAGTTGGCGCGGCACGTAGAGAAGCCGTCAGAAGCAGGGAGCGGGCATCCCCTGCGGACCTGCACTGCTGAGATGAAAGACTGTTTAGTGTTGGAGCAGCAGCATCAAACAACCGCCTCCTCTTGCATCCTTTCCCCCATCCCCCCACTCTCCCTCCCTCACTCTCGAGACTCTAACCACAATATGATATAGTTCTGCCGTTGCACGTTTACCCGGTTTCCATGGTTACCCAATGCCAGAGGTGTCACAGCGAGATAACCCAAGGAGGCATTCACAGATCACCTGAATTCTGTTCGCCTCCCATTTATGTCTTCTCCGCTGCAATTTGATTTATTTGTTTCCCTGCAGTGCAATTCAGTGTGAATACAAATAATCCACAACATAATGGAGATCTGAAACAATCTATTGTCCCAGTATATTCCTCAACCACAGGAGGTGCTTTTGATTAGATATTCTCCTGCGTGAACGTCAAAATGCCTCACGCACAACAAAGGACAGAACAGCAACGACAGACTCTGTTGCACACCAGGAACCTTCAGCATTCACAAACCCGTGAGATAAATGATGGTAAAATGAGAATAAATAAAACCCTATATCCTATGAATTACTGAGTCAGTGACTGTACATGCCCGTGTAGAAGATAATGGGAAAGTAATTGGTGATAAACTGTATAATTGAATGCACAGAGATTGAAAGGAGAAGTGGAAATTGACTGTTGTGTGTGTGAAATAAGAAAAATACAAAATATGTAGCACTCCGTGACAAGAGAGAGAGGGAGCGTGATAAAGACAGAGCAAGGGAGGGAGAGGGAGATAGGCAGTGAAGGTAGATGTCGGAGGGTGGGATACATCCATTAGCCTCCCTTGCTCCCGGCTCAATCTTCCAATACATCCTCCCATTCAAGCTACGAGACCGAAAGAGACAGGGCTGGCGCTAAGCCAGACTGGCACCGACTTCAAACATACAGTACGCCCAACCACCGCAGCTTACATCAGCCCGGCTGAAAGCAGAAGTAGAGGAGGACAGATGGATTGATGGAAATGAAAGTGGGAGGATTGACGTACATAAGGAAAGTGTCTCGAGACTGAGTCTCAGGTCGTTTCAGGTTGGTCGAGGCTGACAGTGTCGTGCTCTGTGCCAGCTGTAGCTGTCCTTCGAACATGTTTGGGTTTTTCAATGTGCTCTCAGTTTTTCTGAATTTGGTTGACACTGATTGCATAGACTGTTGTGCCTCTACTTCTGTGTGTTTTGTATATCTAATAATAGACGTTGAAGCAACATTATAATTTGGCACATTTTCTTTATGGCTGAGCATGTATAGACTGAATGATTTATGGGTAGGTTTGTCTGCATTGTTGATTTTTACTTTGATGTAATATTCTCATTTTCATCTGGAACATTTTATATGAATCTGATGCAAATTTCTCTAATTTACAGTGTTCACCTTAGAAAAGCAAATTGTGTACAAATTAGAAGTGATGTGATGTATGTATTACAATTTCATTTGATCTCTCACTCACCGTGTGTCTCTCTCATCTCTCTGCAGAACTCCATCCGACACAACCTATCCCTCCACACACGCTTTATCAGGGTGCAGAATGAGGGTACAGGGAAGAGTTCTTGGTGGATGCTGAACCCAGATGGAGGGAAGATGGGCAAGTCCCCCCGCCGGCGAGCAGTCTCCATGGACAACAGCACCAAATACCTAAAAAGCAAAGGCCGCGTCAGAGGCAAGAGGGTTGGCCGTCCTGGGATAGGAGCAGGGTCTGTTGTGGTTGGGCTCCAGGGATCCCCCGACCAAAGCAGCCCACCACAGAAAGGCCTCCCAGGAGCTGGAGGGGCATCTGGGACAGAAGGAGAGTTTGATGCTTGGACAGACCTCCATTCCAGGGCTAGTTCATCAGCCTCCACACTTAGTGGTCGTCTGTCCCCCATCCTCGCAGAGGGAGAGCCAGAGGAACCAGAGGAAGGTGGCCTGTCCTGTTCCACCTCCCCCCACCTCTACCCCTCACCGACCAGTGCCCGCTCTCCATCCAGGGGGGCAGGGAATCTCTGTCCTCCCCTTGAGCAGCTGCCTCAGCTGGCTAACCTGACTGGTGCTATCAGCCTGGATGAGCAGCTGATGGAGGATAGTTATCATCACCATCACCCAGCGCAGCAGCAACACCAGCAGCATCCAGCTGTTGGCAGACATAAGCACCAAACCCCTGTCTACCACTACAGCTCTGGAGTGAAGGGGCAGAGTCCCTATGGTGCAGGCGTCTATGGTGCAACAGGCATGGGGATGCTGCGCCACCACTCACCCATGCAGACCATTCAGGAGAATAAGCCAGCAAGTTTCTCTGGAACCATGCGGGCGTACTCCAGCACCAATGCCCTGCAGAGTCTGCTTACAGGCGGTCCAGTTAGGCAGCAATACTGTTCCAAGGACATGATGCTGGGACAGGAGAGGGAAAGCCATCCTATGATGGGGCAAGCTAGTAACGGAGTGGGCTCCAACCATCACAACCACCACCCTGGCCACCTTAATGGCCACAGCCACAATGGACCTCATAGTCACAGCTCAGCTCACAGCCATAACAGAACTCACAGCCATACAAGTAGTCATAATCACAACAATGTCACCAACCACAACCACAACTCACCTCTCAGCCTCGCTCACAACGGTCACACCCTCAGCCAGAGCCATAACCACACACCGCCCCGGGCTGTGGCCCTCATCCCACGTGGCAACGGCAATCAGCTGCAGACCTACAACCACAAAGCTCCCTACCTGTACAGCCCCCCGTCACATGCCCACCTCCCCGCCTCCACCACCCTCCCCCCAAACCCAGCAGGTATGCTCGGCATGCCCCAGGACTCTTGCCATGTAGCCACCGCCCCACATCCCCGTCACAACCATTACCCCGATCCACAACACCAAGGCATGACAAACGGACCATACCACCATGGCCAGGGGATGGGGAACGGTAGCATTGGTAGCAACTACCATGGTTATCACCAACCTCACCCCCATGAGAGACTACCAGCTGACCTGGACATTGACATGTTCCACGGTAGCTTGGACTGCGATGTGGAGTCCATCCTCCTCCATGACATTATGGACTCTGGGGAGGAGATGGACTTTAACTTTGACTGCTCCCTAGCCCAGGGGGTGGGCATCGGCATGGGTATGGGCATGGGTGTGACCATGGGCATGGGGATGGGAATGAGCGGTCTGACTGGTCCACAGCAAGCTCATAGCAACCAGAGCTGGGTGCCTGGCTGAAGTCTGGGACAACACATCCTACCCTCTGAACTAAAATATCTACCCTACCCATGAAGCACTGTGCTCAACTGTGACATTCCTGACTTGACACAGATACTTTAGGACCAACACTCCCGTCCCGCTTTGTTGTCTTGACAATTCTTCTGTCACCCTTTCCTCTTTTGACCCCCCCCCCCCTGAGAGATGTAGTTCACGTCGCATTAGGTTTTTCTTCATATCAGCTATACTGTGATGACAATCTCTCAGCTGTGCTTGCCCATCATCGCTTCTCATCTACCATGAGAACTGAACTCTCAATGCACTTTATTGCAAGTGGGTCACATCTCGCAGTGCAACGCGTTCACAGAGCAGCTCAGGCAGAGCTTGGCATGTTTTGTAAGGTGGCTGCAGAATTTGATGGCACCAAATTAGGAAATCACAGGCTCCGTTGATAAAGTCTCACGTCTTGGCATTGAATTAAATTCGGACTCCTTTTCTCATATGCTGCCATTGTCTGTGCAGGGAGAGTCTTTTTTTTTTTTTTGATTAGAACCGTGAGGCCTTAGACACGGCCTATTCTTCATAACTCACAAATTTAAAAATAGAATAAATACAATAATGTTGATTTTAACCCTGATTTGACACAGGTTTGAACGCATACAGTATATTTAAATAGAGATCTGTTCATCATTTTAATGATAATGACATTCACATGCTCATCAGATCCAGTTAATTATCTCACACTGGCAGTCCTGTTTTTTTACAGCTACATGCATTTAGTCCTTGGGGCTTTGACTTTTCTCTTGGATGTAACATTTTGTCAGTGCCCTTTTGCCTTCGGTTAGAGAATATTGTCACTACACCGTTAAATGGATTTTATCATTACTGGCTAGCATGCAATTTGGTGGATTAAAATGTTGTATCACCTTATCTCACCTGCGCTCCTTGTGCCAGTTCCCCCTCTCTCTCTGCCTGCCAGTGGCGACAAAGTGACCATTCCTCACACCGAGCCATTAACGTGGCTTGATTGAAATTCAGCATCTTGCTTTTAATCTCCAAAGTGATGCGGTGGCGATGCGTCATTATTGAGAATCTAACACGTTGTCCTCCCATCTCTCACCCCGGCCGTCCGGGCGGCCGCTCGCCTCTCCAACTTAATGTGCCAAGAAAGCAAGACAAAACTGTGATTAACGCCAAGCCACTCTGCCTGCTGTCCTGCTCTGAGAAGGGGCAATGTCACTGTCCGCTTGCCTGCTCACAGAGGGTACAAAAAGGAAAAAATGGAGACAAGGAGAGAACAAAAGTCTGTTGTTGCAGTGGGATCAATCATCAGCCTCAGTTTCCGTACTCTTTGGGTGTGTGTGTCTGAAAACAGGTAGTGTATTCGTATTGTAAATCATCCCCAATGTCTGTATTTTGTATTCCCTGTTCCCATGTTTTCAGTGCTTATACCCTGAGCTTCAAATACTCAAATAGGTGCAATGGAAGGTAATTAAGGAGAAAACAATCAGCTAATCCGAGTGGCATGAGTCTATGTCAAACATCCACATCCACTTTTTGTGTGTTTATTCTGTTGTCTCGTAGTTGTTGTTGTATTGTTGAAATTCTAAGGACCAACGAGGACAGCGCTGAAATATCCATAGTGTAAGGATGGCATTCAGTGGTGAAATGATGTTGGTAGTGCAGTATGACCTTCCTATGTTCCAATACCGTGCACCCCTCCCACACGTGCTCTCCTCAATTGTCTCTGTGTTTGTGAGTGTGGGATTCTGAAGCTTCTCACTGGCCTTGAGGGAGGAAAAAAAAGACCCCTATTCTCCAGTTCCCTTAAGGAGACTCCTTGCGCTTGGTCTGCACCAAGTACGGCACACAAAGGAAAAGATGGGGGGGGTTGAGAGTAGGGTGGGGGTGATTTTTACAGCCAAAGGTCAAGCACAGCACAGACTATCAGACCCATTATTGGAGTAAACACCTTTATTTCAGGGCTTTTAGTCGCGCTGGTTCCAGATAATCTCCGTGAGGAAAATGCGTGGAATTTTCTAAACAAATGGGCCTCACAAAGCAGTTATGTTATAACCTATGCTACAGACATTTAGCAATGCCCTGCTATTGGAAGAGAGCTATATATGATGTCTAATTTTCCTATATTTATTTATGAAAGAGATTGGTCTTTGTCACTCCTAAATGTGGTAGTTGTTTGAGTCAACTCCTATCCCCTTCTTTTCTCTGTTTTCTAAGATGTCACTCTACCTTTGCCCCTTTTACTGACTTTTATTTTGTACAAAATCTATATATTAAGAATATTGTATAATAGTTTTTGAAATCTCGAAATAATATCAGTTTTGTTGTCTATTTCTTTTTTAAGAGAATGTATCTCATCATCTGGTGACTGTTAAATAAATGAAATTAAAAGAAAGTCTTTGTTGTTGCAAATTTTGTGAATCTGACCATGAAGATGGATTTGTTTTTGTTCATGGTAACACAACAATTCACAGTCTTAAATGGATTCTCCTGAGCGTACTTGTGCTTGTCAACTCTCATGTGCTTGTGTACAGTAGCTGACGACATGAATGAGTGAACATGAATATATGTGCATTGCTTGTTCATTTATTTCTTAATTTTGTATTTCGTGCCGTATTTAAAACATAACTCCTTATGCACAACAACATAAGGGGGGGACAACCCCTCTTGACTATTGTGTTTGACCAGGACACCAAATCGCAGCGTGGGAGGCGAAAGAGTGGGCTGTATGAATGAAATATAGGGGGGGGGGGGGGGGCACCTTCACATATGTCGGGAACCATCACTTGTGCTTGAGACTGCATGAGTAAGAAATAGTGTGAATTTTTCATTTTGTGTGTGTATGTGTTAGAGAGCGAGCGAGAGTTCCTGTCAGACAGACAAAATGAGGACAGACAGACAGCTAGACAGAGTTGGCAGGATTGGAGTAATAGGTGTGTGTGTGTGTGTGTGTGTGTGTGTGTGTGTGTGTGTGTGTGTGTGTGTGTGTGTGTGTGTGTGTGTGTGTGTGTGTGTGTGTGTGTGTGTGTGTGCGTGCGCGCGCGCGTGTGTGTGTGTGCGTGTGCGTGTGTGTCATAAGGCTTGTTATGGCCCATGAAGCGGTATAGGTTGGCCACAGCTGTCCTAGTCCCATTGGAGGCGTTTTCACAGGAGGCGTATGCAGCGCTACAGCGCCATACTGCCAGGCCCCAGGGGAGCCCCCGCCTCTACACATTTGCGCACACACACACACACAGACACACATGCACATTCACACGCATACATTTGAAAATGCCACAAATTCACACAATTACACAAAGAAGTACACAGTGCAGTTATGAAACCATATGCACCAACACGCACACTCAAACAGACATTTCTCACTTAGATGTGCAGTTTTAATTGACTCCACTTGGCAAAGCCTCCCTACAGGGAGAAGAGTGAGAAGTAGAGGGAAAGGGAATGATATAGGTGTGAAGGGAGGAAGCCAGGAGGCATATATTTAAAGCTAAAGATACCTGACACAAAAACAAACATTCATAAAGATTTCTTTTTTTTAATTTTTTAGGAGTCGGATGAGCACAAACTTGGTCCAGTCGCTTTGATTTAAGATGTTTCATAATTTCACAATTAGAACAAACAGAGTGGGATTGAGGGTAACTGAGACTGAGAGGCTGGCGCACGACCAAAGTCTCACTCTTCCCTGCTCGTCTCCTGAGGGAGATGGAGGCTGAGGTAGGCAGGAAGGCAGTCCAGTCCAGGTGCTGTGCCTCGGGGAGGGTCTGCTCTTCTGTTCCTCATTATCAGAGAGAGAGAAGCTGTGTTACAGTGTCATTATTCATCCATTCAAGCATCTGGGAGCAGGTCTTTCCTTACTTGGCCCAGTGATATTGTTCGAGAGACCGCCCTTGGAGCTAAAGGCTGGCTGGGGACACGGCTAACTGCTAACAGACAGACCCACCCAGGCAAGGCTCCAGAGCGCTGATGTCCTTGAGTGCTTATGAGGATTCAGCAGTTCTCACTTTCCGGCCGTGCTGCGAAGTGGGAAAACTACAAAGTTCAATTGTTCATAGATATGATTAATTCACCAATATTGGAGCGTGGGGTTTGATGTAATGCTTTCAGAACTAATCTTTTTCTCCGTTACTGCATTCAAGAATAGACTAACCAGTCCAAAGGCACAAAAGTTTGTGTAATCAGGCTGCATATTTATTTTACTGTAACGTGTTGTGGTGTTGTCCTCCATATGGTAAAAGAGCTCAGAGAGAACACCAAAAGTCCACCAGATAGGGGTTGCGAAACTGCTGAATTTGGGGATTGCAAGATGTGTTTTAAAAGCCAACACCAACAAGTTGTAGCAGCATCATGATCTGCCCCAGATTTAACTCAAGAAGGAAGACAATTGAAGGCCAGTGAGATTTAAAAGAATGAAAATGTGGCATTGTGCTTGTATCTGCTGGTTAACTAAGGCCTAGAGCAGTGTTTGTGCTCTGTATCCTTATGATTATACCTAAATTTATCATTTGGCCTGAACCTTAAGTACTATAAAAGCACTTAAGAGACGTTCACAGGACCAAGGGCTTTCTTAACGAGGGGATGATCTATTGAGGGTTCAACTAGAATGAAAAAATATGACTGTTCTCTCGAGAAAAATTACTGCATCAGTCGTTTCAGCAAATTAGAGATTATCATTTAGAGATTATTATATAGATTTGTCCTAATTTGAAAAGAAACTGGTCAATCGTTATATTCCGTTGTGTGATTGTAGAATTTTTTTCATTGCTTGCTCTCAAAAGCAGCGATAGCATCAAGAATGTAGTCAGAGAAGACGTGTTAAAAAGGAAAACAACCTCCTTGGGGTTGAGGCGAGGCACAGGCGTAGTGTTAGAAGAGGTTGTCAGAAAGGCCTCTGAGAATTTTCGGCTGAAAGCAGAGTTAAACGCTGTGGGACTGGTGCACAGAGACACACAAGACAACCGCATGTTAAAATTGTCCTCACGGATGGATACAATATCCTATATTAGGATGTATTCTTAATATAATTTATTCCAGTTACTCAGACAAATCATGAAATATTGTACAATTTAACTTTAAGGCTATATAAACTACACCACAGAGAGGTCTTTGTATCACCTCACACGCCTTCAATTTTCCTCACATTGATGTAAACAAACCTCAACAGCAGCAGCAAACATTAATAACTTGGATTGAGTCGTTGTCTAGTGTAAGAACCTGTATTAAAATACCTGGCAATCTTTTTGGGAGGGATAGGAGTTTCGGTTCTGCGTTTTTGGTAGTGAGACTCTCATATGTTTTCTCATATGTTTTGGGATGTATCAGTGCATCAATCATGTACTCAAATATTTCTTGTCAGCTCTAGCTCTGAAAATGGATTCAATAGCTTTCTAAGGCCAATTATCATGAAACAAGTCAAACTAGAACTCGAGAGCGTAGACCCCCGCCACGGCCCAATGCCCTATCTTGCAATGTTAATTCAAATGAAAAATAATTTGTGTATCCAACTCGAGATTTCGATCTGCTCCAAAATCTAGTGGGTTCTTCCATGGCCCATGCTACACCCTTCCATCAAAGCTCCTGAAAATCGAGCAAGCATTTTTTTCCCCATAATGCTGCTGATAGACAGATTAACAAACAAACTGAAAACATAACCTTCTTGGCGAAGGTAATAATGTGGTGCATATGGTGCTTGATAACAATATTTTTCTCTAATGGGAAACAAATGAGATCTAATCTTTCGAAAACAGAATCTTGTGACTTTCCTAATTTGAATTTGGCAGTGCATTGAGATCTGTTTTAGCATGCTTTGCAGTTGTAGCTCGAAGGCTTGTATAAGAAGTCTATCAACTGTAGTTTGGTTTCAATCCAACCATGATCCAGACTGACGCAACGCAGGAGTGTAGAAAAATATATTGTGGACACAGCTTGTCCAAGTCTTCGTGGCCTAGACAGCTGTGAATCTACATTAAACCAGAAGGCAAGACCCGAGTCTCCACTTTGCTGGAGTGAACCTGAACATGACAATGAATCCTTATAGGGTCCCTATCAGCTCTGCTGGGGTGTTGTGGTGGGTGGATGGGCTGTGGGTCTGTTCAGTGATCGAGGTGCTCAACAGTTAACTGGTGATTTATTGCATCTGGTTGTACGATTAAAACATAAATGTCTTACCTAGTAAAGACTTTAGTAATGTGTACATCCGTCGGTTGCTAAGACACATGTGTAGTGCCATCCAATCAAAAGCAATCAACTATGTAAACAAGACGTTATTTTAGCATTACAAACCTCTCCAAAACAAGAGCCAAGCCATGTACCAAACTTAACTGACAATCCTTTGTAAATGTAAGTATAACTTTGTCTGATTTGTATACGCAAACATGAATACAGTTAGTATAGAGTTAGTATTAATTTAGAATTTGGGGAAAATATCAATCACAGATATAACAGTGTCTTCCGTTTTCAGATCTGTGTCCAAGCAAATATTGACAGACATCATTTTATCTACGACCAAAATTAGGCCCTGTTTTATGATTGTTGATTTGTGATTTAGTAGAATTCATTCTTTCTGTAATCAAGCTAGCCACTATACTAACTAACTTTCTGGAGCTCATGTGTTGGTAGCAGTAGACTAACCTGTTGACATTAACTGTTGGGCTAGCTGTTGTGTATTTTACTCTTTTTGTCTTTCTCTAGTGAACTCTATTTACTAGATTAATTGAGCACTTAAAGTTGTTCTTTCACCAGTGACACTTTGTTTCTTCAGCTACTTTTGTTAATCCAGTTTCCTTGTTACTGTATTATATACAGGGACGTGCGGTCAGGGGAGGCAGATGAGGCAGAGCCTCACCTGTCATCATGACAAGTGAAAAACAAATAATGCTCAAATAAAATAAAATAAATATTAATATTTCTCTACTGATCTGTGCTATAAATGCAATTTCTGTATGATTCCAATCATTCCAAGCATTTCTATAATCAAAATCGCTGAATTTGCGCATGTCCTGTTCAAACAGAGAGGAGACACGTGCGCAATCCCTCACTAACTGGGTTGAGCGTGTGCCTTTTTCTTTCTCATTGTTTGTCACCACTGTAATATTTGTAGACACTTTTATTATATGTCCTGTCTTTACATAGAATAGGTAATGTATTTCACGTGTGTGTAGAACATATTTAGTGTTGCTGATCTGACATTAAACTGCAGCGAAAAAGCACAGATGGGCAAACAGTACCTCTGCCTCAAAGAAGGGGGCGTGCGAGAGCCCACGGGTCGGTTCATGCTTGTTCTGTTGTTGCTCTTCTTCTACTCTTTTCTTCTTCTTATATTTTGCTTTGACCACAAACATGTAAGATTCTATATCCAAGCTTAAAAATGTCTCAAAAAACAAGGAAATATGAACAAATCAACAGCAATTCAACGTCGGACAGGTAAAGTAACCTTTTATGTGTTTGTTGTTCTCTTTATACATCCGGGGTTGTTACACAGATTATCGCAGAATCTCACGATTTTCTTGTGTGGCGCCCGCGAGCGCGCCGCTTCTGAAACGCTCCCGGTGGAATCAAATATGTACTTTACCTATGTGTGTGTAAATAATGCTGATATGAAATATGAAAAACAACCAGTAGTCAATGTGCAAGCTGCCAATCGAATGGTGATTTAAGCTTCTCTATTGGGTTCATATATTTGTAAATCTGACTTATAGTGTCAGTGCCTCACCAGCCACGAACCTCACCGCACGTCACTGATTATATATCTATTTCAGTTTTACATTAACTTCGGTCTGACGTTTATGGAATCACAACATTGAATTTGCTATGCTATTTTCATAGTTTCACAATTGCTGCCACTAAAAACTATTTTTTCTTTTATTGGAAATGTCTTTAGCTAGCTGCAGAAGACTAAGCTAAGTTTAAACACAAAAACAGTTAAACAGGCAAAAATAAAAACTGTAGAAGGAAGCTGTACATTTTGACTCAAAGCCCATGTCATTAATTATTTCTTAAAAAAATAATAATATTCTCCCTAAATGTATCCAAACCCCCCAAATAAAACAGATTATATAATCAAGTCAAACGTCCCTTGGGTGTCCAGGGCTACTGAGTTTCTCCTGATTAAAAGAAGACGACCTACCAGGAAATCCATCTATCCTCTATTGCTCTCCTTCGTGCGTTATTAAACCAATCACTGTCCTTAATGACTCTAAGCACCCACCCTCCTCCACCTCTTCACTCTTGTCCCCATTTCACCCTCTTCCAGTGCAGACAGACAAGACAGATCTAATCAGATCTTTTCTCTTCTCATCCGCCAATGATCCACTCATCAGGAGTGGGAGAAGAGGAGAGGTGTGTGTGGAGGGAAGGGAAGGGGAGGGGGGGTGACCTAAAGCTGAGATGACACAATTAATGTCAAATTAATGCTCCTCCTGAGCACTGACATCGCCTCACCTCCCTCTTGTATTCCTCCCCGCCCTCACCTCACTACCTCTGTCTTCCCCTCTTCTCTTCCTCCTTTATTTCCTCCCGACACACATCCAGCCTGCCTGCCTCACCCATCCCTCCCTCCTCTCCTGCTCCTATCTCACCGCTCGCTGCCTAATCTCACACATGGGGGAGCTCATCTCAGCATTGGGCTATACTGCGCGGCAACTAGCATAGCTCGCTAGTACACAGAGTGCAGTGTGGAGTGCTAATAGGGACTGGGTGGGGGGGTGGGGGGGAAGAGCAGAACGGGGGCCTGATTGGTGTCTCTAATTACAGTTTGATACTAAAGAGTAATTAATGAGTTTGTGGCTGATGGGAGCAGCTTTGGAGCGTCAGACTCGATCGCAGGAGATAAGGGCTGTTTGTGCGGAGGCCCTGCAGGATCCCACGGGACAGGCAGACATACAGGCACGCAGACGTACGCACACACATAGAAACACTGACTGTGCTTACTTTTAGTCTTTTCATTAAGTACACTGCTGAGTGAAATAATCTGAATCTGGGTGAAATAATGTATTTCTCGATCAGTGGGTAACGTTACTTGTTACATTTCAACCTTACTGCCATTAAAAAGTAACTAGATACAGTGTTATCTACTGAGACAAGTAACTTGTTGACTCTATCATCATTGCATAGCCTCGTCTGTAATTGTGCAGTAATGAATGACAGACGCATTATCTCTTTTACAGCTTTTTATTATACCGAGGTAGCTATCAAATGTTTTTTTCTGTCAGGCACTGTTTCCTCCATGTTACGCATCATAGGGATTTTATTAATGATCTTAAGGAAAGATGGAGACTCTACAGTTGATAATGGCAGCATCTCCTCCACCACATAACCAGCAACAGGCTCGTTAATTTCCCTCGGAGTGACAGTCGAAAGCCATTGCTGTTTTGGAGCTGTAGCACCGGCGTCGTTCTCCTCCTATTCACACACCAGAGTTGTGGAGCTGTTCGTATGCTTCTTAAAATTGAAAGTGGGGTTCTTCGCAACTGACAGACGCTGATGATCTTGGTACAAATTGCTTATTTGAAAACATGGCTAAATAATTAATTTCTCATTACATTACTCACTACAACATAAAAGTAATCTGAGTAGCCCTACTATAATGCGTTACCCCTCAGGACTGCTGACGATTGCTTTAATTACACCAATCAAAAAGGAGAAGATGATGACGTTTTTTAAGTGTTAATTGACATTAGATCTATTTAGATTTGGTTATATTATTATCTGTTCTGTACATTCAGTATACAGGTAATATTGACCAAATTTAGGCCTGCAATTCACTTCCAAACCCCCCCTTTTAATGGATAAGAACACATTACATTTTGGAGCTAAACCAAATCATGAAGTTTATTGAAATGACCTATAGGCAGAGGTCTGCGCTCTCCTAGTGCCCTTATAGTTATGTATATAAAATGGTGAATACTCATTCAGTTGCACTGTCATGTTGCATATCAATTCTCAAACTAACTGACTTTCACATACAGCTGAAGACATATAATCATAGGTTTACATGTGATTATATCCACACATATACACCTACACAAACTGAAACATAACCACGCTCATGCCGCAGCCAGGCTGTTAGAAATACTGTGGTCATGAATCCAAATGAGGATGAATTATTTAAATTTGTTTTAAACATTTGATATATTTAGGGAACTGTTCAGTCATATTGTCTGTGTAATATACTTATATGTTTCAAAGTGGTCTGTATTTGTTAACATAAAAGTAGTCAAAATTAAATACACTGAGTCGAAAAGCATACTGGGATCAACCTGTGAAAACAATGTGGAACATAAACTTCCCAAAATGTCTCAGATTTACATTTACGTTTACGTCTGTATGAGATGCACCAGGCTATTAAGTAACACTAATATAAACCCATCTGCGTAATCAATAGACGCTCAGAGCGACAGATGTAGTATTAGCAGCAAAAAAGAAGGAGAGGAAAGGTTGGATAGACTACCAAACACAGGACTTTCACCCAGGTGACTGTGTTTGTGTCCTGTGTATATCCAAAAATGTAGTCACATTATGTTCTGTCCGTAGCTTAAGTTGCGCAACAGATGTACTTATTTTAACCCAAACCTTATTTTTTTTTACTCTAACCAAATATTTTTGTTGCCTAAAGCTAATCACAACTTCACAGTGTTAACGTTACAGTACTACGCATAAAGGTTGCCCCTGGCGCCACCGGGTCTTCCTGCACAAGCAGAAAAATATGAAGATTAGGGATGAGCTCATGTTGTTATTTGTGTAAGCAAGTTTCAAAGCTGCGTTAGAGACAGATAGAAGGCAGGAGATAGACTCCAAAGCAAAGTCACAACAAGAAGCCGATGACATACAGCGTCAGAATGTCCTACTAAATAGTTCTAAAGCTGGTCCAATAATTACCACTTTTAAATAACACTTTACCGTAACATTTCATGATTAGTTTCCTTGTGCTGCAGGAAACAGATTTAGTTGTGAGGAATAAAATTCCAGATGTAAATCAGCGTAAATTAATTCCTACTCCAACTACTTGGTAAATCTGGGTGTTTTATGGTGAAAAAATCTGTGATAAAGTAAATTGGTGAGCCTTGTGATTAGTGCATAAGGGACAGATAAAGAGAGATAGTGATGCTAAAACAGAGAAGGAGAAAGTAAGCAATGAGAAATACAAAGCTTGAAGGACAATATGTGTGTGTGTGTGTGTGTGTGTGTGTGTGTGTGTGTGTGTGTGTTGGGTGCTGTGAGACGAGAGAGAGGACGCTGTGTGTGCGGTTGTGAGAGGGAGGGATAGAGAGAGAGACAGCGTGCTGAGGAGTGTCTCTAAAACAGGGGCAGCTGTAGTGTAGTTAATGAGGCCTGCAGTCGAAAGCCCAGTGTGTGAGCACATCGTGTTTGTGTGTGTGTGTGCGTGTGCGTGTGTCTCTCTGAGAGAGATATCGAGAGACGGTAAATGTGTGTGTTTTCGTGTGAGCGAGGTGAGTTACCCAGTGTGCAGTCTTGCTTGACCCTCAGTAAGCCTGTCACCTGGAACCAACGGGCCTCAGAGAGGAGAGGGAGAGCTGGAGGGAGGGCATGGAGATGAAACAGAGACAGTGAGGGAGAGTTTAAAAAAAAAAAAAAAGGCGCCTCTCACTCAACTGAATAACTGGAGCAGACTTTAAGCATGGCTGCTAACAAGCTCTCTGTCTCTCTTTCACTCTCTCTCTCTCTCTCTCTCTCCCTGTTTTCTTTCATTTATTTCATTTATTGCTCTCTCTCTCTCTCTCTCTCTCTCTCTCTCTCTCTCTCTCTCTCTCTCTCTCTCTCTCTCTCTCGTTACCCCTCCATTTCTTAGCCCTCTCCAGAGTGGCACTTTAATGAACAGCGTGTGTGTGTACAGTGGCCAGGTTATCATAAGAGATGCCTCACAAGAGCTTCTGATTATAGAAACCCGTGTACAGAGACAAAGAGAGAGAAAGTGAAAGGCCCCCAGTGAGACGAGCTCCAGCTTTTCACAGCTCACCCCCACAGGGAGCTGAGCTGACAGGCGATACGAAGTCCACTGCCCTCATAGCAGCATGCTAGGTTACCCGCTAACAGCTGCTCCCTGAGTGGCTCCCTAATGGACTTTTTGTTAGAGACGGTCGCCATAACAACAAAGCAACACTGAAAAAAAAATGTATTGGGTAATTTTGGGCTAAAATTTTGTCCTTGAAGAGTTGTTGTTTTTTTTCTCGGAGGAATTGTCAGTTAGGAATAGTTGCAAAGAAATGAACGTATCACTGTCTCTCTGTGAATGAAATGAGAAGATTGATATCATTCTTAGAAAGGAAGTTGATCTTCATCAATCTTGTCGCCACACTCTCAGAATTGAACAAAATATTACACTATTCCTTTAAAACACATGACAGTTTGTGCCACTACAGTAAGAATATTACAACCTGTTTCTGCAGCTATTACAGAAATTCAATTTTGAGTAAACACATGGCGAATTGAAACACAAACACTTGCTTAAGTTAAGGAAGAACACCTTGGTTGTTGTTGTATTTGTACGTTAACTCAGTAAAATGTAAACAACGTCAGCATCAGACACCAAGGAGCATGACAAAGCGTCGGTATTTGACACCCTAGGAATAAGAACGGACTGGGAAGCTTTAAGAAAATAATGTTTTCAGGAAATTATTATTTGATAAGATGGAGAATTTCACTGTGTGGCATCACAATCGAACAGACATCCATATCTATCATCCTATCTTCCTTGTTGGATTTAGTGGTTTTCTATTTGTGAAATATTGAAGCAGACTAGTGGGCAAACAGAGACAAGAGTGGAGATGGATGCTGGGAAACATGTGTAACTGAGTATTTCTGATGACTTTGCCAGTGGAGAGGTCTCTCCAGAACAACAGAGGTCCCCGTGGTGTTAGCAGAGGTCCCTGTGGTGGAGCTCCGCCATTGGGCTTGCCTATCAGGAAATAAAAGGGGGCCTGTGCAAACAGAGTGGGTATGATGGTGGGATTTGGAGGGCAGATTTTTTTTTGTCAGCCTGTGAGAGTAGAGCCCCAACAGGCAATCACAGTGGAGGAGGGTGTGTGTGTGTGTGTGTGTGTGTGTGTGTGTGTGTGTGTGTGTGTGAGGGCATCCATCATAATATTGTCTGCCCAAGGGCCAGTTTCTCACACACTCGAATTATAGAGATAGCAATGACAGTAGCACACACTGTCACTCAGACATATCTGTGCACGGTATACACCAACAAGACAAACACACACTCATTCCCCACAAAATACAGTTCTGCCAGTGTACCCCTCAGACACACACACACACACACACACACACACACACACACACACACACACACACACACACACACACACACACACACACAAACACATGGCCAATGCCTTCAAACACTGCTTCTACACACCTCCTAGACACACAGCATCAGACACACCCTTCAGACACACACTCTCCTCTCTCCACACACAAACCTTGCCTCTCGCTATTCCCTCAGCAGCAGCAGCAGGCAGGGTACAGTGTGTGTAGTACAGTGCAGTGTGGTGTGGTGGTGGTGGTGATTCTTTGCTGAGAGGAGCGGCCCAGTCTAGACGGAGGCGATAGACATCTCATTAGGCTCTCGCTTGCTCTCCCTCCTCTACAGCACCTGCCGGCTAGCAGCCTGTCCTCACTCTGAGGGCCAGAATGGAGAGGAAAGGAGGGAAGACGACGACGGAGGGGAGGAAAGCTGGGAGAGAAGGAGGTAAAAGAAACATCAGAGAGGGAGAGAAGAGAAAGAGGCAAATGAAATGAGAAGGATGAAGGAGGGGAAATTAGACAATGATAATAGCAATAATAGTCTTGATCCTCCAGGAGGTCCACTCCCAGGGGCTCCCTCTCTCTCCTTTCTCTCCCTCTCTCATGCTCCTTCTCTCCTTCAGCCCCTCTGCCGCCCTCCCTCCCATCTTCCCTCCTGCTGCTGTTTCACTCTTAATTAATTTCTCACTGCTCACCAGAGCCCAGAGCTGCAGCTTTCCTCAGCCGGCCTCCGAGACTGCTCTCAGATCAGCGCTCCCGTTGCCTCACAGCCAAGGCAGCTCATCTCCGCCTGCGTCGCGTTTGGCTTCAAATCAGTGCTGAAGGTGGGACTACACCCTGACATTGCCATGAGGGTATGGATCTACACTTAGATCTGTTTCACTTGCTTAAGCCACTGTTGGGCTATGTGCTCTGTCAGTCTATTAGGCATCACGAGGGTCAGATGATGTGCAAAGTCAAATGGCCTGCGCTCAAATCAGATTTCTTCTATAACCGCAAACCACTTGTGTGACTTTTATAAACCACCCCTGGTGCTAATGTTGAGAAATCCAGACAAATTCAAACAAAGAAGCTTTTTATACTCACAGCTTTTTAAACTTACTGAAGTGAAAGCATTGAAAATGGTGGGAAATACTTTAGGATAAATATGGTTTATATATATCTTATTTTTGGACTTTATCTTTATCTTTCCTATTAATAATAGTGATATTTTCCTAAAAAATGTAATTGCTGAAATGTGGGAATTCAGCAACAATGCTAAAAAGAAGTCAGACAAGGGAACAAGAAACAAGCATTCAGATAATCATACAAACAAAAAAATAAGGCAAACTGTAAAATGAAACTATCCATTATATACATCAGTGGTTCCCAAACATGTTGACTTGCAACCCCCTGAAATAAAGCAGTGTTATAGACATGATTGGTGAGCAGTATTGTTTTATTTCTTTTATATCTTTTAGGGGTCCTGAAGAAGTGAAAGTATTACATTTATTTAGGGAAATAAGAGTAGACCTTGATGCATACGTACTTGCCATAGTTGTCTACACATTCAGTTTTCCTCTGCAATGAGGAATAATACCGACAGTGTGACTCACTTTCCGTTTTATCTTCAAATCTGGCTTAACTATTGCCGTGTTTGCAATTTGATCATTTTGACTGCTCATGTTTCCTTCCCTGTCAGCTTTATGGTTCCAGATCTCTGCTATCAACTAACCAAGTATAACAGTGTCATAATCGACAAAAATGATGGAAAATTATGAAAAAAAACAACAAGTTGTAACAATCAGTTTCATCAACTACACAGTTGCTGGGTCAGTTCCCGTCTTCGGACCAAATGCACTTAATCTCTGCTTTCATCAACAGCACTGAAACACACACACACACACACACACACACACACACACACACACACACACACACACACACTCAAAACCCTACACGCACTTAGCCCTCTGACCTTTGCGTTCCTTCCAAATTACCAGCTCATGCTAAGCTTAGCCCAGGGCATACCCTGAAGTATTCACTGAAGCTGTATCTGCTAGCTACCTTGTGCATCAAAAAAAAAGAGGAAGGGGCCCTAACCTAAGGTTCACCACACACACACACACACACACACACACACACACACACACACACACACACAGACAGTCTCCTATACCAGAGCACTGGGTCTCTTCACGAAGCAGAAATTGAGATTCCTTTATTTTTGAGCTTCCCATAGCAGCAATTGTTCGGTGAGTTAGGGGGAAGGATTGTAGCACAAAAAAAAAGAAAAGCGAGAAACTAAGCAGGCTTTCTCAAGGTCGCTCTGCAGTGTGTGCAGAGACAGAGAACGAGGGAAAGGAAATGCATGGATGAGCTTAAGGGCAGATCTGTGTTGTGACCTTCCTCAGGGGAACCAATCACTATTGGCCTTTAGGTTTGACCTTTAACCCCCATGGCCACCAATTTAACTAAGAGTAAACCCTTCATAGCACTGCACTCCCTTTTCTCCCAGCCCAACTACTCACAATGTTATCCCTCCCTTCAGAGACCACTTGCCCTCTCTCTCTCATTCTGTGCACTTTAGTTACCTGGATAGTCTCAGCTGTCTGCAGATTTTCTTGAATGCCACATCACCAGAAACCTAGTTTGCTAAATTGGGATAAAGGTTGAATACAGAGATGGTTAAATACCGATGGATTTTTTTGCCCATTATGCTTAACAGAGATTTTTTTAAAGTAAATGTGTATATTTGACTTCAGAAAGGAGGAGTATCACTGTGCAGCAGCGGCGGGATGAAAGGAAACATCATTACTCGTAGCGATGTGTCCTTGGATCCAAAGTGATTGAGTCCAAAGTCTGACTAATACCGAAAAGTTCAAAGAAATCCGTTTCCATGGGCACAGTAACCCGATTTCACCCAATAATCAGGTTTCTTATGTGCATGTAAATGTAGTCATTGTCAGCTTTTGACCAAAGTCTGAGTTCTCATTCTTCCTCTCCTCTCCTCTTCTCTCCTCTCCTCTCCTCTCCTCTCCTCTGCCTCCTTCCCTGGTTAAATGAGCCACAGGGGAGCATCAGACAAGCCATAACCTAGCAGCTGGAGCTTCCAGCTGGGTTAAGAAGGAGAAAGAGAGGAAAAGGGAAGACAGAGTCGATTCCCCTCATGGAGATGGCAAAAAAGCAGGGCTTACTGAGATAGAGCCTGATGCTTAAAGTCAAATGTGCTCTTTATGTGAGTACACATTTTACAGTACATGACAGAAAACAGACTCTTTGCCTGCTCTGTGTTTTTTAACATCTTCTTTTCCCACACTCTCCACATCATATCTGTTTTTGTACATTTGCATTCCCTCATATCTCAATTATGATCCGAATGTTGTAGCATGCTGTTTATGTGCATTATATCCTAGCTTCAGAAACCTGGATAAAATCATAACCCTGATTTGAGACACCCAAATACTCGCTGGATTACTCCAATAGAAACTGGGATACTGTGGGATAGAATCACTTTATCCAGGTCCCTGCACTATCTGCTCTCTGCTCAGGTTACTGGAGTAATGGAGTACTTACTCAGAATTTTTTATTTTTTTATGACAGATGATATAATGATAATCTCCATGCTGAAGTGAAAGTGAAGCTGTGAAAATGTGGTGGATAAATTGGGTTTCACTTTGAGCTCTCGTTTTCCAATGCTAGAGAGGAGCCAAATCCAGCAGACAGTGTAACATGCAGCAGTGAGCCAGTTTATTTGAAAACAGGAGAAGAAGAATAACCAGGATGCTAGTGTACATGTGAACGCACAGCAATGTGTCGCTCTGTTGCTTCATTAGTCTCTCCACCATCCACCATCTTCTCTCATCACTATATAGAAGTATTTCTGTTCGCTTCTCGCTTTGTTTACATCCTTCAGACAACAAACCAGTAACTTGAAGTTTAAACTGGAAAAAAGCGATGCCCCAACCACTGGAGCAAAAATAATGAAAATCACATAGCTAACAAGAACTTACCCGGGCCTGTTGCATCAAATTTGCAACATGCAAACTGTGGTTTGCAAATGAGATCATTTCTTTTGGACTAATCAAAAAAACAAATGCCATACTTGCCTCCAGTTCATGAACATGTGAGAGCCCTGACTCGCAAATTTTCTGCACTGCACGCAAATCCTTTTTGGTTTACAAAAACATAAAACCTAAACTGAAACATGTCTGACCAAATACTGAAACTCAACCATTTGCAAGCTTTTGCATAAACGTAAGGCCTTGCACTTTGGATCACTGTCAGTGTGTGCAACCACAAAGCCACAAGATTACAGAAATAGCCCAAAACAGGATTTTTTTCACCTTTGTCCTCATGTCGGTTACATGATTTTCATCGTCATAGTTCTTCTCGTGTCTCTTGGCCTGAACCAAAGTCACCAGCTGGGATTTCTTACGGAAAAATGTGATCTTAGCAGCTTCTTACCAATTAAATTTCAAAGACATGCCTTGGTTGGATTTGAAATCACAAAAAGCTATTAACCTCAGCATGCTTAAACGCATGCCACCGTTGCCTAAAGCTGCCAATTACAATATATAATTGTTTGTCGGTCAGTATAAATCAGATAATTAGAAATAATGTAGTATGTTATGCATAGGGTCTAATAGGATCAGGAGGGATTGATCCAATGAATGAGCAGAGCAGTCTGGCTCTGATGGTAAAATTGCGTAACTATCCTCACAGTCTTGGAGGTGGGATGTTGACATAGGAGGTATACTTAGAAGGGTAGTGGTAGGGGGTGCTAATCCAGATCATTTGAACCATTCTACATCACCCAAAAATGTTCAGCTTCTCGTACCTTGAACTATAAATTTACACATCACTTAAGTCATACGATAATGAGATTTGAATACATGCAGAGGGGCTAATCTGGGATTGTTATTTTTGATGCAGTTTTACAAATTTTTTGCCACCATTTAATGTTTTATGACAAGCCTACCGCACCATCTGTGCACCGTGAAAACCATGATAAATGTAAACGGCTGACTTGAACGTGGCATCCCGTGGGACTTTAAAAAAAAAAAAAAGTATCTTCCACGTTTGCACATTTAGAATAACACCATTATCACATTTAGGAAATTATATCAGATCAAACTGTCAGGAATCCCCAATCGCATCTCGTTCATTATGAGTTGAAAAGCCCCGAAGTGAACTTAATCAGATTACTATTGTGTCCAGGGGAGGAGGGGGAAGGTAAAGGGGTTCGATTGTACAGGCCAGGCGGGAGCAGGCGAGCAGGCCAAGTAGACAGGGACTGCTCCCCAACCTCCCACCCGGGAACACTGACACTAATTGAGAGGTCTATGAAATATAGATGATCTCTGTAGTGGCCCCCCTCTCACTCTCCCTCTCCTCTCCACTATTCCTCACGTCCTCTGTCTGCCTGCTTGAGTGACTCGAGATCAAGATTGCATGCAGACGCCGTGTTGGCATGCACATGCCCCGCTGCACACTAGGTATATCAGGGATGGTCCAATGGACATGATCGGTCAGCCTGGTCGGTCAGTGTGTGTGTTTGTGTGTGTGTGAGACGGAGGGAAGAGGCAAAAGTGAATGTTTAGGACTGTTATTATCTGAACGTGAGAAGAAGAGAGAATACTTATATGGTTTGATGTGTGTGGTCTTGCTTGCTTTTCTGTGTTTGTATTCTTGTGATCACAAAATATCCAGAAGAAATATGAGAAAATTCTTTGAAAACAAAATTGCCCTTACTTGGGGACTATTTTATTGCTAGGTTGAGGTTGTGGTTTTGTTTTTTCTTTTAGTTTCCATGTTTAACATTCCACATCAGAAGGGGCATCATAGTGGCGAGGAGTCATGGTGGGCAAGAATGTGGTGAGAGAGGAAGTAGTAAACCGGAAACATTGTTGACCAATTTAGGTGACAGTGTAGTGGGTGGCAAATACAGGCTGTGGGAACATTTTCACAACTTCTGACCGCCAGCCAAAATCACACTAAAATGCCACATATTGTTTTGATTGCAAATCTGCCATTTTGCACGAGTATACTGGCCCAGCATCCGTAGAAGTGATGTGCATATTGAATCTGCAGCTTGCGATTCACGTCCACTGCCAAAGTTCATTGACGATGCTGGAAGTAGTTTGTCTGTTATGTAGCAAGGTGGAAAGAAAGGGTGTGGAGGTCAGGGAAGTGGATAGGTGTGTAATGTCCTTTCATGGCCAAGACCCAGACCAATAATTCATCTGAAACCATGATCCTTCCTTAAAGGGATAGTTGGATGTTTCGCTTTAAGCTGAGAGCTTTATGAGAAATTTGATCCTGTCATGCCTGTATGACATAAATATGAAGCAGCCATCAGCAGTCGGTTAGCTTAGCTTGGCACGGACTGGAGACAATTAGTCTGAGTGTAAAAAAAGACAGGTTTCAGTGTTACAGGGGGTTATGTGCAAAAACTATAGGAAGTTACTGCACCTAGAAAAGGAAATTGTCCTGCCCATGATCCCCAGTAACACTGCTGCTTATACGCTTTGCTTTTAATACAAATTAAAGATGTTAACGTACCTAGTGAGCTTGAGCTGGTAGGTGGATTTTGTAACATCTGGACAGACCCCGATTAGCTGTTTCCCTGATTCCAGTGCTTGAGCTTTAGGTAAGCTAACCGCGATTGACTGTAGCTACAAATTAATGATACAGTCATTGGAGTCGTATTGATCTTCTCATCCAACTTGGCAAGAAAACAAAAACGCGTATTTGTTTAACATAAACCCAAAGTTGCCCACGATAGAGTTGCCATGCTCTAATATTGTAGAAATTAGTAATTTAAAAAAAAATAGGCTGATCAGATTTGAACAATGACAATATGGTTTTTCAAACAAGGTCAGGAGTTCAGGAGGGCGATTAAGTGGAGACACCCACAGACTCTCTATCAGTTAGGTTATCAAGCAGGGCTCCACACTGACTCTACCGATCTGTTCAGAAAACTTATTTGGAGTCAATTATCCAGCAGGCGCTCGACCTTATCATCAGGCGTATAGTGCAGTGAGTGAAGTCAGGGTTAGAGGTTAGTCTGTGACGGTCTTCACAAGTGTAATTATACAAACTTGTATGTGTGTTTGTGTGTCTTTAGAGGGAGCACAAGGATGGAGAGGTCACTAACGTGCCCTGCAGCTTCGGAGGAGATGTTTAAAGGCCAATGGTAGAGAACGGACGGAGGCCCGCTGTCGCTGTGGTTATTTTTAGGGGATCCACAACAAGCACACCAAAACCACAGTCACTGTGGAATTACAATATAACCTTTTATCTAAACTATTTATTCTCTCTTTTTGTCTTTTAATCCCCCACTCTCTCTTATTTATGTCTTTCTTTGATTACATTTTGCTCATTTTCTGGTTCCGATTGCATTACATTTTTCTGCTTATTTCCCTTCAGTTCAGTTCAAAATAAATTCAATTCAGCTACTTTGACAATTCTATATGAACATTGTAAAAAAGATATATGTCAATATATTTATCTAAGTAGTAAAACTATGATAAATGTAAAATGCTGCCCCAGTGTGTGAGAATCTGGCAAACACACACACACACACACACAAACACACACACACACACACACACACACACACACACACACACACACACACAAATACACCTCCTGTCCCGGCTTTCGAGAATTCTAGGAGAATGTTGCTTACCATCAGCACTTTGCCTTGGCTGTCAGTCGTCTCCCTGCTCTCTCTGACGGCTCACACACAAGTGGGAAATCGTGCCTGTGTGCGAGTGTGTGTGAGCGCTGTGTGTGTGTGTGTGTGTGCTCTCATGTGCAGATACTCTTGACTGTTAGCGTACATGTGTGTTTGTGCATGATCAGCTGAAAAGCCTGGCGTCGTTCTCAAACTGCACTGTGGAACAATTCGGGGTGTAGCTCAGAGAAGCAGCTCACTCTGTCAGGAAATAAAAGATCTTAGTTTCAATGGAGTGCCTGTGCTCAGTTTTGCCCTTTTCCAGATGATAAGTGACACAAGCTGACATCGGGGTCAGCCATGCAGTCAATTGTAGAGCAGCGGAAAGCCATTCTGGACCACTCCAGCTGTGTTAGGCCCCTTTAAATGTCATTATCCCCCTCATTGGCGTCTGCAATACATTTTCCACCAAATGTCACATTATAATTTGTCAGAGTCCAAATCAGCCATACTTTTCTTTACAGGTGAGTGTGAGAAAATGAATAAAGTGAGCTGCATGAGAAAGTTGGGACATGGGAGGAGGCAGCCAGCAAAAACAGGGACAAATGATAGTAGGTGCTACGCTTTCCTGGTGTCTATGAACTTTCCATTTTCTCCTCTTTGCCTCTTTCAGCTTTCTTTCTCCATCTATTTATGTTACCACAGTCTGAATGCTTCATGTAGACAGTAGACTACTTTAAGTTTGTACTTATATATTCCCAGTCTTCTGTATGCTCTATCCCTTTCTTAGTACTGTATGTTGTAGTATGCCTTAAATGTCTGTTGCATTAAGGCAAAGCAAATCTTATACAGGTGAATACATATATGGTGTACATAATCTTAAACAGTATGCATCTGAGCTGGGAATTAATTTGACAAAAATCCATGATAACAGTGTTAGTTGTCCTGGCCTAACAGGTGCAACAAAACCAACAGGATAGTGTGGGAGCTGTTTAAACACAACGATACAGTCCAGGGGTCTAATCAGACA
The DNA here is from genome assembly GCF_023349555.1 of Cebidichthys violaceus. Classification (NCBI taxonomy): domain Eukaryota; kingdom Metazoa; phylum Chordata; class Actinopteri; order Perciformes; family Stichaeidae; genus Cebidichthys; species Cebidichthys violaceus. The sequence goes on from NW_027176927.1 coordinate 3,424,648, forward strand.
ATATGAGGAAAATCACCTGTGTGGGTGGACTATAAGCGTGCATCTGTTAAGCTACCATTAGGCTAGCCCACTTACCTTGGTTATGTTCCAGTAGCTGTATAACATTTAAACATTAACCTAATATTACTCTGGATACCTTGACAACTGGATGTAAAGTATAGTTGCATCTAATATAACATATCGTGGGTGGTAAGGCACATTATTTGGTGCAGAAAACATAGGAGAAGTTTGCCTGTTGATTACAGAGAGGGAAGTCAGCGAGAGACTGAATTGAGTTTGAGTTGTGCCATGCATTACACATATGATGTTTGTCGATCTAAATGATCAAGAAAGTCACATTTTTGTCATAAAACTGTTGAAGTATAAAACTGTGAAAACCCATAATTATACACCCAAAAGCCTGTGTGTTTCGTACCGGGACGTTTTCACCCGAGCAACGGGTCTTGCTCGTTTTGCTTTCCAGCTGAGGTAAGATAACATTACATTTGTGGGTTAAGTATAGCTAAGTTACCTAGCCAGCTAGCAAGCCAAGGTATCGGCCATGTTGGTGTTGGTTGATGTACATTGTGCAAGACGAGAGATGTAGTTCTCACAAAACTAAATGGTACTATGACAAACCTACAACAAACTTTCTAGACTCGCAAAATGATCGGTCATATCAGAGCTTTTCCCGCTTGTAATTAATTCCAATACGACACGAATGCAGCATTCAGCCAGCAGATTGTGTGTAACTGAACCTTCAGTATGCCTCTGCAGTCTTCGGTGAGTGTTTTCTCTCTGTGCCACGGTGCGCCTCCTGGTATCGGTTAACTTTCAGGCAAACTGTGGTGCAGTTTGTTTGTGATGAGAACGATGTGTGCAAACTATAAACATATTATGACATACGCGATTCACCAGTGCTATCGTTGTGTGCACATACAATAAATGAATCATGTTCCGCCCCAATAAAAAGTAAAAATGGCAATGCGTAAAAATAAATTACTCAGTAAAATTATAAATGTAGTAAATGTTACGTCTTGGTAACAGTAAGCTATAATTTCTCACCTCCAAAGTGAGATATATATATATATATATATATATATATATATATATATATATATATATATATATATATATATATATATATATACACAGCTCTTCCAAAAGTCACTCCTCCCCATTTTCTTCCATTTTCCAGTTCTTCTCTTTCGTAGCCCTTCAACCTCCCTTGTGTCTTCTTTCATACGGGCCACAGTCTCTCCATCCATCCATCTCTCAAATCATCAGTCTCTTTTTACCCTCCCCTCTGTCTCCCTCCCTCCCCTGTCCTCCAATTTCCTTCTCCCTCCTCACCCAGGTTTGTCGTCTGCCACTGTGGCATGCTAACACTCTGACAATGTGGAGAGCTGAATAATTGATGTGTGGATGTGAAAGTTTGATGCCTGACTCACGGGCAGATTGAACCTGCAGGCAGAATGCCTTTGCCCATCAGCCGACTCCCTGCTCTCTGCGCCACTCAACACTCTCTCTCTTTTACACACAAACAGACACACACACACACACACACACACACACACACACCTTACCATACAGTACACATATCTCCCAATAGACTCCTCTACTTCTTCTCTCAAACTCATTGTAAAACCTCTCAGATATTTTGCTGCAAGATTCTGTAACTGTTACGTATAGAAACTGGGCTAGAGGTACGTTGTACTTTTGCCAATACTTGGCCTATCACCTTTATACTGATGGAATGAATCATATTTTCTGTAATAAAGTAAATGTAGAGCACAAATTGAAAACACCACCTAGATGGTGACAGAGGAAACAACTTATTTCATGAGTGTAACAAAAGCAACAACAAAATGCCGGTGTTAAAACTCACATGACGCTCATCATTTAAGACTTAACACACACATTAGATACTAAAACAGAAACAGAAACTGACAGTGTACAATATGATGCATAATAAAGACGCAAAGTGAATAAGGAGAGTTCCACTGGATTCACAAGTAATTTTTTTTTATTTCACTTGATTTATCACCTGAAGAGCCAATCTCTCCTGTAATGACTAACCAAGAAATGTCTTTTTTTTTATATTACCTTTATAAAGTTAAGACTAGAGCTTATAGAGATGCGGATATCGTGACACCTCAACAATACCTTTCTCCTTGACACCTACATTCCCCCTAGAAGAAGTGCTATTACCAAACTGAAGAAGTCGCTCAATGCTGTGTGTGCACGACTGGAAATGTCAGTAGCAGATCAAGTAAACTTTTATTACAGTTGACTCATATTTCTTAAGTGATAGAATTTGCTGTATTAGTTAAAATCTAAATACTCTTTACTTTAATAGAGACTTCTTTACTCGACACAACCCCTCCACAAAACAACATGTGACTGCATTTACTCTTAAAGCATTTAGTCATAATAACTGAGGACTGCTTTTCTAATTTCTTAGAGCATCGTTTGTATTCAGCACCGGCACAAATTAAAGATGGAATCAGAACTATATTTAGGAACAAGTCGCTTTCTTTTGCAGCTAAAAAATAACTTGGTCAGTCCTTTTTTTTTTTTTATTGCCAGTAAATTATTATATTTACATGAACATGCTCACACTGATGAATGCAATGTACTGTCTGTCGTGGTGGTGTACACTAACTGCAAAGCATCTCAGTTTGCATGTTATGTCCAATCATTGACTTAAAGGGTAAACAGTAATAGCCTATGTACTGTCTCTGTGGACAAGATTATGATGATATAGAATATTAGTGGGGGGGTTCAGGTGATTATAAACTAAAGAAAACATACTTAATAATACAACATTTTATTTCTGCTCACAGCTCCCCTTAAATGCTAAACGCTGGCCCTTTAAGAAAAGCTGCACATTCTGACATTTGAGAAGCTGAAACCCATTTAATTTGACAAATCAGTTTCCGTAGATAAACTAATTGATTAATCAACAAATTTTTCCAGCTCTTCTGCATATTACAAGCTGTAATGTCAGGCTGTGGATGCCAACCACAACTAACAAACAACAAGAAGAAGAAGATTAGACTGCATTTGCTGGGGATACTACACATTCCCAGGTTCCCTGAACTACCCACCATGTACTTCGCACTTAGTTTGCTTACCTGTGCATCGACACGTGGAGGGGAAAAACAATAACAACAACAACAACAAGTGGATGCGCAGTTGGCTTGATATTTGTTGTACCGGTAAGAAACTCGATTCAGCCACTGTTAACCACATAATTAACCTTCTGGACCGTTGACACAACTAGGATCGCCTCAAATCATTACAACTTTACAAACTACACTATTGTGATCTGTCATTGAACGCTAATACAAAATGAAATGCACTTATGAAGCTTCAAATGAGAGGTATGCTTTCAGCATGCAAGCAGATTGTGTCGTGGACCCAGCAGTGTGTGGCACCACCTGCTCTGAAGCCAGTCTAGAATTTAGTAAGACTGAGACTTAACATTTCTATATGAAGCCTCTGCTGCGAGATGTTAAGTAAAAACATTTTGCTAATCACGCCCTTAAGCATTGGAGTCAGCGCTCACATTTAAAATGCCTCGATTTAAGCATTCCCCCCCTTCTTCTTCTTTAATCTACAAGGCCTCCTAAGTGTTTGTGCTCTTTTTAAATATACTGTGGAAATTACTGTTTATAGCCCCTGGATTTGTGTCTCATATTTCTCCCTCAGGTCACAATTGAAATGGGCCGAAAGTGCCTCCAGGAACTTCATCTTAATGGAACTCAAAAATGGCTTAAAGCAGCAGAAGCTGGTCTCCAGGTGAGTTTAACTTGTTAATGAATCTTTTGGCAGACTCTACATAGATGTCTTTTTGCTTTGTTCTGTTCATATTTAACGAGGTGTGACTCATATGAACCTGTGTTTTGATACTAAACTAGTTGGAGTACACACACACGTGTGTGTATATATATATTTCACTATGCTATCACAAGCAGTGGTATGAGGTGCTTTGCAAGCATATTGTTGAAGCTAAATAAATGTCATTTTTCAAGCAAAATTGCCAAAAATTCATAGTTTCCAGTTTCCAGCTTCTTGATCTTATGACAGTAAACTGAATTTTGGTTTTGAACCGTTTGTCAGACAAAACAAACTGTGTTTACAGTATGAGTGTATTCAGTGTGTTTGTATGCCTTGTGCTCTATACGTGATGGCATCCTTGTGCCTCCCTCTCTATCTTCCTCTCCCTCTGCCTGCTGTATGTGAATGTGTCATGGAGGAGACGTTGGGGCCCTGCCTGCTGATTTATTCATGATATGACTTTTAATATCATTTACTGGGACACGAGAGTCTGCATCTCAAATAGGCCTGTAGGCACCTGTGTGTGTGTGTGTGTGTGTGTGTGTGTGTGTGTGTGTGCCAGCGAAAGAAAGAACAGACTGCACTTAAACCTGCACATACATGTGTGTGTGTGTGTGTGTTGTGTGTGTGTGTTTGTGTATACACATAGGTGTGTGTTTGAACCTGCAAATGCTTGTGCGGTTAGGTTTGTGCGTGAGGATTTGTTTTATCTCAGGGATCAAATCGAGACAAACTGTGTTTGAGGCAAAGTGTTTGGACCGGTGAAGAGGTGGACCTCATGATGATTGCCAACAGTACGCTTGTGATTGAGTTATCGGACAACAGTAGGAAGTCATTGTGTAATGGGCAAAAGCCAGCAATGGGGGCCGATACCAATCTGTTAAGCAGCATAGGGTGTAGAGAGGAATGTGGGAGGAGGTGTCTAGTTTCTGTGGTGGGTGACTGTTTTGTAAGCCAACGTGCTTGCTTGCTTGCTTGCTTGCTTGTGTGTGTGTGTTTCAATTTGATTTATTGCTATGTATTTGTTGGTACACGTTTGACAGTTGACACTGAACCCTGCAAAGACAGCTCATGTAAAATTAGTTTTGCATATTGCGTGTTGAAATCCAGTTTCCTTGTTTCATTCTTACGAGATTAATATATATTAAATTTAGCGGACACAAAGCCATATTCCACATATATTTTTGTCAATTAGCAATGTGTGCAGAGTTTTTTTTTTTTTTGTCTAACCATACCTATTAGTGACTATAATTAAATGATGAGGAATAGGTGGGTGGATGGAACAGGAGGCAGACAGAGAAGGGGGCGGCTGGAAAGCGTGATTTAATTTGGTTATGATCTAATTTGCTTTGATTAAAAATGTATGCAAATCCCTCTTAGCATAAGGGATCAGTGAGGAGAGGCGACACCTCTCTCTCTCTCTCTCTCTCTCTCTCTCTCTCTCTCTCTCTCACCCACCCCCTCCTCCTCTACTTTCAGTCCTCCTCCTTCTGTCTGTGGCCACTAAAGTGAGATGTGCGAACTGGAGAGCGTGGTGTGTACATGTGTGCGCGCGTTGTTTGAGGTGTGTTCTTTTGTAAAGCGACGAGAGGAACCCACTCACATTGGGTGTTATTGCACCTCATATCTATTGGCTGAGTATCTGCTGCAGGCTGTCTCTGGGTGTGAGGTGCTTCTGTGAGAGTGTGTGTGTGTGTGTGTGTGTGTGTGTGTGTGTGTGTGTTTGTTTGGCCTGACCCCGTCTGACAGTGAGCCCTGTGTAAGGGTGACTTTGCCAAGCTACCCAATGTCTCCCAGAGGTTGATCCTCCGGACAGCCAGACGCGGAAGGTCACGCTGCTGAACGGTATCTCCTCTTTCCAGTTTCCTTCTGCATTCTTCATTTCTTGTTGATCTTTCTTTCTTTCATACTGTCTTTCTCTTTTCTTTCTTTCAACACATGTAGACACACAACTTTGCTCTCCCCCTCGGTCCGGTCTGGCCTCTGTGCTCCCGGCCACTGACAACCTTCAGCCCGGGATTAAACCCCCTCACACTCATGTGCGCGCATGTGCACCTCCACTGTGGATGTTTTATTTTCTCTGTGTGAGTGTGTATTTACCTGCTACTCTCCATTCTGTGATTCTATTCTATTGTGTCTGTATAAGGAGCAGGCCATCTAGGTAACTGCATCTATTTGCATGGGGTTTTCACGCCACTCTCAATTTCTTCTCGTCTCTGCGCTCTCTCTCTCTCTCTCTCTCTCTCTCTCTCTTTCTCTCTCTCTCTCTCTCTCTCTCTCTCAGCCTGTCACCACTGCCTCTCCAAGTTTACTGTAATGAACTCTGGTTTGCCTCTGTGCTCCCGTCTCTTCTTACTCTCTCTCTCTCTTTCTATGTTGCTCGCCTGACTCCAGCCAGACAGGCAGCCAGCCAATCAAATGTTTAATCAGACATCCAGGCAGCCAGCGTATACCTATCAGTCATCCAGCGTCAGTGAGTTAGCCTGACAGCTGTCATGTCCAGAGCATGACCGGTTAGTTGGTCAGCATCACTAAGCTGGTGAGTCAACTGAATGGTCGGTAAAGGAAGGCCCAACCATTACAATTGTTGACTCAGTTGCAGTTAGATTTAGAAATCACCTTAGCGGATCAAGTTGGACCAAATGCGTTTCAGTCCTGGCCAACTGTTGACCGTTGGGAGATAATGTTGTTTTAAAGAATCATTTCTAATCACAGCTGGGGGAAAAATCCAGAAAGAAAACTGTAAAATAATGTGGTCTTTCGCAAGGGAGCGGGTTTTATTTTATGATCCAAGTAAAGGTTTTCGGTGCAGAGCCACAGCTTACCTGGTGTTCCTCCGCACTCTTATGCAGCTCGCTCTGCAGAGTTTTACGATTTAGCATTTTCCCTCAATTTTCCTGCCTCTTTGCTTGCAAATCCCAGTATACATTTGGGAGACAAAACTATTTTTTTTTTGTTTTGGTAGAGAAACGCATCAGAATTAATTCTCACAGGAATTCTAGGGTTGACTAGCTATGCAACTACCTTTTTTTATTTGATATTTGACGGTGCTCAGATTGACAGGGAACGTAGAAAGAGAGAAGGTAACCAGGACACCTCAGCAGTGAAAAGTGTATTCATAGTTTTTTCTCTGTAAGTTAACAAGGCTGATTCATAAAGCCCCAGGATACGTGCCCATTTTTTGTTCCAATTCGAAACATTTTCAACTTGCGTGGACGCGTCCTTGCTTGGGCATATTTGCGCCTAATCGTATTTTCCCTTAGAATTTGCATACAAACATGCATTCATGTCTGAACACACAGTAAGTCTACCAGTGTATCAGTGTGTTCTTTTCTACTTGTACTTGTTGCTCAATATCTTTAAGACTGAGAATATGTTTGTATTGATGGAAGCGGTTATGTGTCTTTGTTCACTGAGTCAGTTGGTCAGTCAGTCAGTAATTCAGCCATTCATTCATTCATTAATTCATCCAGTCAGTCAGTTAACTCAGTCAGTCAGTCTGTGTCTGCTCTCTTACATAAGCTGGGCGACAGATGCTGAATCATGAGCTGCCCGCTGGAATGCTCTCTCTACCCAGAGGGTGCCAGGAGGGAAGACAACACACGCACACACACACACACACACACATCCATATTTTTCTTCAAACACACACGTGCAAAAACTCAACTGTCTGCATTCATGCAAACATTGTGCACACACTGGCATGCATGTACAAACACACACACGCATTGCATGTCATGCACTATTTCACATGAGACTCACTCCTCATGATTGAACTCCAGAGGGGAGATAGTGGAAGAGAGAGAGGTTGAGAGTGAGACAAGAAGACACACACACACACACACACACACACACACACACACACACACACACACACACACACACAGAGGTTGAGTGTGAGGCAAGGAGAGAGAGAGAGAGAGAGAGAGAGAGAGAGAGAGAGAGAGAGAGAGAGAGAGAAGCAGGCTTGCAGATAAACTGACAGAGAGTTCAAGAGAAAGAGAGAAGAAAGGAGAGTGAGATCTTCCCTCAGCTGTCTGTGAGGGTTTTGATGTGGTTTAAAGGTTTTTTTTCATGTTACGCAACTTTGAAGACGAAGCGTTTGATGTTTAGTTTGCTAGTTTGTTAGCTACTGGATTAATCGCTCTACCTTCTACCTCTCTTTCTCTGCAATTTATCTGATTAGTGCTCGGGGCTTGCATCACCCCCGTTTTGCCTTTTGTCTCGAGCGATACTCGGAAGGGTGTTTTTCAGCATCTCTTCAGAAACTTGGCACCTATCATCTATTTATGGGAGAAGCAATTGAAACTGGAATAACGGCCCTATTTGCCTGCCTGTCTAGCCTTTCACAAACGCGACTGAAATGCTGATGGAACAATGACAACTGTATCTCCCTTTTTTTTCCCCTCTCATCTCCCACTTTCTCTCACTACCTCTTCCAATCTCGCCTCTCCACGTCCCCTCAGCATGGGTGATTCATTTGTCTCCAACACAATATAGCACAACATGGGCTCGCCACCTTCCATATTGCCACAATGCTTATTTGTCGAACGCCGGGGATTTCATAAATGTATTTCCACATTCTCTCCTTCCAGCGTTTTCCTTCTCTGCCCTTCGTCTTTCCCCCTCATTCACTTATTCCCTTTCCTCTCCTGCAGCAACACACACTTTCCCGGTTTCTCCCTCCTCTCCCTCTGTCTCTCTCTCTCCCCCTCCCTCTTTTCCATCCCTCTCTCTTTCCCTTCTTTCATCAGACGAATGTAAGAATAGAATAGGGGAAGCCCTCTCACCTCTCCCTGCACGCTGGCTAATTAGCATATTCATGAGCGGCACATAAATTATACATGAGATCCGGAGGGGAAACAGAGGCAGAAGAATGAGACGCAGACACGCATTTTCTCTCTCACGCACACACACACACACACACACACACACACACACACACACACACACACACACACACACACACACATTCACACATGCACTCCCAATATGGAGGTATGCACACACACACATATACACACACACACACACACACACACAAATAAACACACACATGGACATAAGCCTCCCTTTGGCTTCCTCTCACACCCTCTCTCAATCACACAACACGGATGGAGAGATGCAGACAGGTAATTGGTGAGAAAGAGTGTGTGGTACAGTACATTGGCAGTGTGCAGGGGAGACGGCATGCACAATATTGAAAGAGAGAAGAAGAAGTCACCCTCAGTAAAACAGAAAATGCAGTGCACACACTGGCCCAATGCTTAGGTTGGTGTTTCTCCACACTGGAAGTTAAGAGGGTTTATGCACTTTGAGAAACTAAGTAAGGTTAACGCAGCAAGGGTTAAGGTTAGGAAACTGTAGAATGGAGAGTGTTAGACAGATTTGGAGGTCACTGGTTGATATTATAACCAATAAGAGGGAAAACTGAAAGGCCAGAAGGTCCATAAGATTATTCCAAAATGTGACATCAGTGTGAGAAGAAAAAACTATGTTTTATTAGCTTGTAAGTAATTAAAACATCAGGCGTTCAGCTGATAGTTGCCTTTTGGTCGAGCAAGAGCCTAGAAGTTATGCACCATCATTCAAACGATACCATATTTGTTTTAAATCCAATTAATGTGTTTTTCCTCTCTTACATGATGGATATCCCAATTTGGAGCCAGTCTCTGACTCAGTATGCTGACGAATGACTAGACATCTTTATCCAACATATATCATATTTACATATCGTCCAAAATAAATGCAATAAGATGAAAGCTGACAGGAGACTGGAATACCTCCAAGATTTGTGCTCTTTTGGATGAAAAGGGTCTTCTTCAGTCTTCAGAATAAATGGCAGCATCATTTAAAATGGCTTTATGTTCCTGGAAAAAAGTGAATACATGAATTAGAAAAAATAATTGTTTGATCTATAAAATGGCATAAAATTCAGTTTATTATCGTACAAGACAGAGAGAAGCAGCAAATCCTCACATTTTACAAGCAGGAACTAGAGTATGTTTGTTGTGTTACGTTGAAAAATGACTCAGGCGATTCATCAATTGACCAAATAGTGTCTGATGTTTCTGTCAATTTTATCGAGTTATCATTTGAGCTCCTCTTCATGCACTCCTTTGTCTATTTTGATGTCAGTTTTGGTTGACATACCCTCGCTGAAATATACTTCATGAAAATTTTACACCAATGTGTTTTAGTTAGTTTTTAAATTCTTTGTTGTTTTGCTGCTGTGTGACCAACTCTTAATCACACCTGAAAGGCGAGGCAATAACTGATGGGGCAACAGGCTTCTTACAGGCAGCATGCAAACACCGGCATATTTATTCAAACACAAAATGGCAAACAGCTCTTGCGTAAACACAATACACATACAAACTGGCTGTAAATTGCTTGCTATCTGCATTTAAAAAGCCTTGGACTTGCCTCAACACCTTCCTTCAGTAATATTTGAAGAACGCATATTTGTCGCCTCATTTTCCAATATTAGAAGAACAGCAAACAGATGACAGTGTGTTGAATAACTTACAGATACCGGCACACCTATATGACAATCACAATTCCACTTCATTCGCATCAAGCAAAATGTGCTTTTAAAGCTCGGGAACTGAGTAAATTGATGGGAGCAAGGGATGCCGTAATTAGATAATGCTGTGCAGTGTCGATCCATATGCCAGGCATGGCTGCATGATGGGAGTCCTGTTGAAATGATGTGGATATGGAGAAGTGAAACCACATCCTGCAGTGGAGGCAATTGATTTCAGAGAGTTGCTGTTGTACATGACGGTTTGTTTTAAGTGTGTGGTGTTACAGCTAGAAATCCCCCTCTGGCTTGCATAATGTTCTGTCACCATTCTAGCCCGCGGAGAGGTGGTAGGGATCCGGCCATACATGCTTACGACAATTAGCTGATTCTGGGTGGTTTGGGTCTAATTGAAACACAAGGGAATGAGAGTGATTGAGAGATTTGCCTCTCCAGTGTCGATGGAATATTCATGAACATGTTGCCAGGACTGTTCGCCTGAGAGAATCTGTTTTCTTTTATCCATCGGTTTCTTGATATAGAAATTGAGGATGAATTTTTATATTTAATCATCATGTGAGTTTGTTTGTATGAGAGCTTACACATGTTGCCGTTCATGTGATGTTTATCAGGAATTTGTGATGCACTATATGGGAATTTGTTTATGTATGTGTGTTCTTTATTCTGCAGAAATGTAGGTTGTTCTCATCCAGCTTTCGTAGCTACACCTATTCAAAATATTGCGCTGAAATTCGTAGATGTCCTAAGAAATCAATTTGTATGGAATCCACATAATCATGAACCAGACCGCAAAAGCCCACACAAGGTGTGTAGGAGGTGAGGTCGATGGGTCAACCAAAAAAAATATCTTTCTTTCACCTGGTAGACCACTGTTCGTTAGTGTAAAACGAGAAGTCAATGTTGATTGTCATGTGACTTGAACACTTCAGTAACGGAACCTCTGTAGTTATTTAAAATCAAATGATCTTTTCCTAAGCCTAACTAAGTTTTTTTTCTGTGAAGACCTACGTTTATTTTGAAAAGAATGTATGCATGTAACAAGCAGGAATTTAATAGGAGAACATAGTAGTAGAAGTAACTTTTTGTAAGAGATGTATAAATCACAATCTGTGGAATACAATTTAAAGGATTAAAAATAAATTACAATTTTGATTTGAAAGGGCCTGGAATTTTAATAGGTTTTCACAAACTATGGCTTTGGTATAAAGATGAAAGAAACCATTTCAACAATCTCAGATCCTTTCAAAAGCCTATTGGATGCCATCAAAAGTGCAATGTCAAATAGATAAAAACAAGGCTCCCTGAACTGAAAAATTGACATTCACATGCATTCTTGCAAACACATGCAAGAATGAAAACACAAAAAAATAAGGAAATGCACTCCAAACCTGCTGCAAATACTGGAAGACATTCAAGAGTTAAAGTGCAAGCATTGATAGAAATGCAATCCAGTTGCAATGTGAAATAATGATTACTTGCTAGTTAGCGAGTTAGCATTACTAGCATTGCCTTTTGTCTCTAATGTGTTTTGATATTTCTGGTTTTGGAGCAGATTGCCTTTGTCCTCGGGGAGCACCGTAGTTTTCACCCAAAGGCAGTTCAGCTCTTTTTCATGAATATGAATAACTCATTTCAAATGTGTGTGAGTGTGCGCGCACGTCTGTCTGCCTGCAAATGTGTGCACGCCTGTCTACATTTGTGTGTGTGTGTGTGTGTGTGTGTGTGTGTGCGCTCCTTCAGTGCGGGTGGCGGGAGCTAATATCAGATTACGGATGTAAATTGGCAGAGTGGCTCTCTCTCATTATCACTAATAAGACTATGGCCTTGCTCTCTGTGCCCTCCCTCTCTCCCCTCACTCTGTGGTCGGTTAGATGAGAGAAAGATGAGCTGATAGAGAGAGAGAGAGAGAGAGAGAGAGAGAGAGAGAGAGAGAGAGAGAGAGAGAGAGAGAGAGAGAGAGAGAGAGAGAGAGAGAGAGGAGGGCCGCTGCAACCCGCTTCCTGAAATCAAACGATTTCAACATGGACACACTGATTCAACACACTCGCACGACACAAAAACGGTCCCAGCCTGAAAGCTCTCAAATCATTCTTCTGTATAGAAACTCTCTAAAAAAGAAATCCTCTCTGAACTGAAGCCTCTTTCTATCCCTTTGTCTCTCTTTATCACACGTGTAGGCATACTGTGTACCGTCTTACACTATTAAATGTAACATGCACACACGCGCTCACTGTCTTTGTCTCATACACAATTACACACGTATGCACGCCACCATTCTTCAGTCCAAGGACATTACACTGAACGAGGCGGAGATTTATTTATAGTAATGCAAAATTTCTAACACTTAACATACAAACGAACACTTCTATTTTATTCTCACTACTTATTGTCACAAATGCACTGTAGTTCATAATCTAAGCAGCAAATCTATGTGTTTCACCAAAGATATGCATTAAGACTGATGATGCCAGAAAGACTCGCAAGCAATTCCAATGGTTCTGTAGAGTCACAATCAATCATGTCGCTAATAAGATATAGGGAGCAGTTCAGAGATCAAGTCATTTGAACATGTGTGCATGCTTTCTTTTGGAAAGGCACAAAACACTTGTGTGTGTGTGTGTGTGTGTGTGTGTGTGTGTGTGTGTGTGTGTGCGCACACATGCGTAGAAATGTAATTATCCCAGCACATAAATCGACGCAAAAATGTGCACAAAATTTGGGTTTCATCATGTATCGATAACGCTGTTCTAACTACACACTCAATGAATGCAATGATCGCTCTCTCGGTCTGTCTCTCCTTTCCTCTCTGTCTTACTCATCTCTCCACGGACCACGTTCGTTCAGTAATTACATTTCAGCCATTATTCTCGGCTGACATTTCTGTACAGTTAATCATGCCCATTTTGCCATCACGCACAGGTCAAAGTGTGAGGGTAAGTGTGAGAGAGAGGGAGAGAGGGAGGGAGAAAGAGAGAGAACCAAAAAGGATAAAATGCCGAGTGAATTGTGTATGCCTACCAGGATGTCTGCTGTGAGCACCTACTTGACTACATGTTGTGTGTTTGTGTTCTTGCATTTGCAACATATTTGCATGTATTACCATCTTTACTGGTCTGTTTTTAAATGTTTAATCAATCTGTCTGCGTATTGCTGCAAATGCACGAATGTGGTGTACATGCGTTTCATTTGTACCTACACACTTTGTCATGGCACAGTATACGACCAGATTAATGATGTGTAAAGTGATGATGTGCAGCCACCAGGAGGGTCAGGACCCTTGGCCTTGGATGCACCCTCGCATACACTTGTTTGTGTGTGTGTGTGCGTGTGTGTGTGTATGTGTGTGTGTATGTGTGTGGGTGTTTCAAGCCAATCTGCCTGGCGTCTGCTCACTCCTCTATCCACTGCAGGCCGTCTGCTGTCTTTTATTCCTACTTTAATGACCTATAAAGGGACTGTTACTTTTTAAATAAGCCATAAAGCAAGGGTCATAAAAGGGGAGTGCAGTGCTGGGCACAGGCCAAGCTCTGAGAGAAGTGTGTCTCAGTGTGTATATACATGTGTGTGTGTGTGTGTGTGTGTGTGTGTGTGTGTGTGTGTTTGTGTTTGCATATGTTACCAATGTAAACCAAGCTTAACCTGCAGCCATGGAGAAAGCATTGTCTGAGAGAGCTCTGTAGCTTTGGTCTATAAAATGATAAACCTACATAAGTGGTGACCTTGCTTCACATAGAGATGAGTGTGTGGGTGAGGAGCAGGTCCAAGGCTAAAGCTTCTTTCTTTTTTTTTCCAAGCCACTGTGTTGGATCCGCTCTAGTGGGTGTAAAAAGAAGCGAGCCTGCGGCGGCTTCAACAGCGCTTCGTACAAAGAATAAAACCCCATTGCAGCAACTTATATCACGGAGGACTCACGACCGACAGAGGAAGCGTGAAAGTGCTAAGAGATGCTGAGAAGTGGTTGAGGCAGTTTCAACCAAGCACTACTGACAGTAATATATGGGTCTTAATAGGTGCATGGGGGGGGGGGGGATATCTGCAGGAGGTGTAATTTCTGTAATGCTTGTGACAGAAAAAAAAGTTTAGGAAACAGTAAAGTGCCTGTCTTAGAAGAAAGGTCTTTGCGCCATGCATATTTACGTCTTAGTTAGAGGAATGTGTGGGTGCAAGTCATCGCTCCCTGTCTCCCCGCTACCCCCTCCGTATGCGCCGCGATTCTAAAGCCAAACATAAAAAAGGGGGGGGAAAAAATAATTGCCCGTTTTAGCAGAGTGTAACGTCGAAAATGTGTGTCGCTCATGCAGAGCTTCAAACGGGCTCGGCGAGGAACAGAGAGCAAATCTTAGCACGCCGCGTTTAGGACATCAAACGGGCCGCAATCAACCGCTTCGCAGAGGAGGAGGAGGAGGAGGAGGAGGAGGAGGGAGGGAGGGGGGGGGGACAGGAGGGGTTCGGAGGTGGTAGCGGCGGCGGGGGGCTCATTTCCTTTGACGTTCATGCACTTCTTCTCCCATAAGAAGTTTAGCTACTTCCAGCATCTATCGAGAGGAAGAGAGCGAGGCACTGACTGTGAGACAAGGCATCGGGGTGATGCAGACATGTGGAAGTGGAACAAAAGATGCACAGGTGATGTAGAAGGTTACGTGGGTTGTGCAGACAGGTACAGAAAGACGGACGACGCAAGGTGGCGGAGTGTAATCTCCGGCTTTTAAAAAATGTTTCCCTGAGATGTCATCATCCGTTTGCAGTCTTTTCATAATTAGGAGGCAATCTTATTTCCCATGCAACTGACAAAGTAGACTGATCTAGCTTTTACTTACAAACATTTCTTGTTGCATTGCTTAAGAGGAGCTGCTTGGTGTGAAAGACAAAAATCTGAATCAGAATCAGCTTTGTTGGCCATGTATGCGTACGCATACATGAAATTTGGCTCCGGTTTCCACTCCGCTCTCAATGTACATACACTATTTTACAATAAACAAGAAAAAATATATAAAGAATAGAAAAAGGCAGCAAAAAAGTAGAACAGATGTAGGTATAAACATTTTTGGGCCAATTTATCCCGAGTCTCCCCTCTGAGAGAGATCTGGTGTGGGACATTGGTCTGTACCGACGTTTGGCCCAGATTATCTGGTAATGTCAGGTGTTTACAGATCCAGTCTTAAACCTCCCAAACTGTTTGCAGAATCATATACATTTTTAAACATGTTTGATATTTTGCAGTTAAAATCTGGATGATTACGTCAATACTTTCCGAGCGGGACCACAATAGCCAATGAGCAGAGGACGGGTTTTCAAAGGAGTGCTAAACATTGTAGCCCTTGAGGCTAACATTAGCTAGCATACTAGTCGAATGTTGACAGATATTGTCGCTGAACAACGCTGACAGCTCATGTTGATCGTGTCTCTCCAACCATTTCTCATCCAGACTCGTTCGGCCTTCTGCTTTTGTTTTTTCACACCGCAAAGCTTCACTCCAGCAAGTCATTGTAGCTCGTCTGTCTCCGTTTTGTTTGCATCTGCCTCTTTATGAGATCACTCAAGGTGGTGCATTGCTCCTGCTGGCTTGGATACTCTTGATAATATCCTGTCGCATGTGATGAGACATTATATTCAAATCTTGTAATGTGTGCGTGTTTGCAATTGGAGAGAAGAACATCTGTGAAGTTTCTCCTGACATGCTTGAAGCAACACCATTTCAAATTCTGTTAGCATCTTAAAACGCCCTTCATCTGAGCCTGGTTTTAACCGTCCAAGAGAGAAATCTACTCCATTTACAATGACAAAAACAAGAAAAAAGCAGCCAATCCGCACATTTGAGACAGTGGACCCAGTATTTGGCATTTTTAGCTACACTTGCAGCTTGATTCTAGGGTTGGTAATATCCGTGCACTACTTTGGTCCAGACTGAATCTCAACAAACTGTTGGATGAATTATCATGAAGTTCTTTACAGTCGTTCATATCTCCAACCGCTTTTGACTTTTCATTCAATGCTTCCAGGTGGTCAAAGATTTCACTTATCATCACATTTAGTACCAATACTTAAGTTTATGATCAAATGCTGTACCTGCAAAACCCATCGTCCTCAGCTGTACTTTGCGATTGGTGTTAATTCGACTTAGAATTTTTGCCAGTCAGTCTATAAAATGTCTCAAAATAATAAAAAGTTTCCAAGAATCTGAATTGCTTGTTTGTCTAGCTTACTGTCCCAAAAAACCAGGAAATCCTCATATTTCAAACACTGAAACAGTGAGTGTTTGCCATTTTCTCTTTTTTCCTTTTTCTAACGCACAATTATCAAAATTGTTGTGAATCCGTTTTTTGTGGTTAAGACGTTATTTATTAATTAATTAACTAAACGACTAATTGCTTCAGCACTACTTGCACCTTATAGTGTCCAGTATGTAATTTGCACCATTGTGGTTTGTAACAGTGGGACACTTAATGCAGCTCAAGTGACAAATTTGAACTTAAAATTGACATTATTTGACATTAAAAAATTCTACATTTTCCTTCACAATCATGCAAAACACGGTATTGCTCAGGACTTGTTGTGGGGAATATTACCAACTTCAAAGTGCCAAATATCTGCAAACAATAAACATATTTCAAACATCATGATATGCCTTTAATTTTACTGAAATGTGCCTTTTCCAAATGCAACAAATTTGCCCTGTTATGGGCGCCGCTGAAGCGACAAGCTATTTGTTGCAAGCTGTTGTTTAAAATGCAGACAAAACAGGCAGGGAGAAACATTTCCCCCGGATGCTTACTTCAGTGTACCAGTCTTTTATTTCATAAACCTGCGGTAGATTGACAGGCTGACAAGCTGCAGTAAAGTGTTCTTTGATCCGTCTCACACTCAAAGCTGCACTCTGCTCATTCCAGTCTTAAACCTCACGCGTAACTTTTACATTACAAAGATCCTTGCCTCCAATCACCTCTTCAAACACGTCATCTTTCCGCTAGTCGCGCTGTATTTCTCCTGTCCTTGCCTCAACTCGCCTTTCTTTCGTCTGCCAAGTCGCTTTGTGCCTTTCTTTCTTAATGTTAATTCACCTGTGATCTTTCACTGCTCTCCCTCACTCCCTCTCTCCCGCTCTGTCTTTCTCTCTTTTTTTCCCCCTTCTTTTCTCACGTCTTTCCTGCACTTCTTTTGTCCTTGATTACCTAGTAGTGAGCTCCTGGCTGTGTCTCCTGCCACTGGGTAATGGACTATTTGCATGCAAATGGCAGTGCCTGGAAAGATTAGACAGGGTGGAGTGGATGGTGGAGGAAGCAAGGGAGGAGGAGAATGAGGAAGGCAAGGAGACAGACAGACTTTATTGAAGGAGGGAAAGGAGCTGGAAGAGAAGCTCAAAACCAGATGAAAGGCAGGGATGAGTACGTTCAGCTTTTTATCGTTTTGGCTGTCTAGAGGTCTAGATGATTGTCTTCGTTAAGATGCTATTATTGACAGTTACTTCTGTGCGTGTGCACGTGCATGTGCATCTCACTGCGGCTGTGTGTTTGTACGAGTGTATGTGATGCTCAAAGACTGAGAAAGAAAAAGTTTGAACGCCTGTGCCTCAGTATTTGCATGTTTATGTGCGCCTAACTAGCTTAGCTCCGAACTTGGGGAAGATAGGGCACTGCGGCATCTCTATTTCTGAAAAATTAAAGCTGGAGACCAAAGGTTTTTTGTCTGGAGAGAGAAGCCCAGGCCTCGCTGCCTCCTCCCCCCCTCCTCCGACTCCTCCAAATAAATAAGAATTTTTGATTACAGTAATCAGGGACATTAATAATGCAGAGGCTGTGATGATGCAGAGGAGATGAAAGATGGCTCTTCTCAACCTTTCTGTGTTAGGAGCGAGGGGAGATAGCTGCTAGCTAGCCGCACACACACACACACATACATTTGCACATGCACATGCACATGCACACACACGCACACAAACACTCACCCACAAGTATTCAGCATCAGTAGAGACTTGAGACCCAAAACACAACCTTAAAGAGATATAAAGTTTTTGGGCTATTTTCACCCGACTCCCAATTATATTTGGTACAACAGTCTCGACTACTTTCACTGCTCCAAACAGGGGTTACGTTTAGGTCATTTGAGTGCTGTTGATAGACATTATAGATATAAGACAACACGGTAAGTCGCATATAATTTTTTGTGTTATTTCACAGAGAGGATTGACGTGAGTCCTGATTTAGATTTGTAGAATCTGTTGTCTTTAGCACTCTTTGAATGCACCCCGTCGCACCTTCCACACACACACACACACACACACACACACACACACACACACACACACACACACACAATCAGAACATATTACATACCTCACCTTCCTCACTTTCTCCCTGCCACACACACACACACACACACACACACACACACACACACACACACACACAATCCTCACACCGTGTGTATACCTCTCCCTCCCTGAGGGTGAGTTGGCAGCGGGCCAGCAGTGGGGAGAGAATGCATAAAGAGCTATTGTGGCTGTTGTCGTTAATCAGGCCCGTATGCTTTCTGACAGCAGCTTGCGAGGAAGGGAGACTGTCTCTCCTATAGCCTCTCCATACACTTGCTCCTCTCCATTAGCTTACACCAGCCAGACAGACGGTCTCCAGTTACAAAATCCTACAGTGTAATGGCACACAATATCGAAAGAGAAAAAGGGAGGCAGAGGGAGGGCGAGTCGTGGGAGAGAGGTGTATAGCACCAGGGTGGCATAAACTGGATGCCCCGGCACCCCGCCAGCGTCCTGAAATTCCCTATTGGAGCCAAGCTGAGGGTGAGTGAACGGTGATGAATGAGGGGTTAAAGAGCAGCTTGTGTGTGTGTGTGTGTGTGTGTGTGCGTGTGTGCGTGTGTGTGTGTGTGTGTGTGTGTGTGTGCGTGTGTGCGTGTGTGTGTGTGTGTGTGTGTGTGTGTGTGTGTGTGTGTGTGTGTGTGTACATACATGTTGGCCGCTGATCCATCTTTTGGGATGTGCGTGCACTTCTGCCGGGCACATGGACGTTAGTACATCTGGAAGTGTGCACGCCCATGCATATGTGGTTATATGTGTGTGTGTGTGTGTGTGTGTGTGTGATCCACAGAGACCATGTCAAAGACTGTGTCTCCTACAGGTGTAAGCCCAGAACATCTGGCTGGCAAAGCCACAGCGGAGGGCCGTACCACAGTCATTAAACAGCGGGGGGGGGGGTGAACCAGGACTGCACCACTACAGCATACACCTGCTCCTTGCACGTCTGTCAGCCCACAAACCAGTATTTCTCCGCTATGTGTTCATGCAGCTCAGTGGCCACCCATCGAAAACGACAAGGCTAAAAAAAAAAGAAAAGCAAGACATCTGGAGCCAATCAGAACCGCAACGGTTCATCAGCAGCGAAAGGGGAATACCAATGTACAAATTTAGAAGCATTACTTTCATGGCAAAAGCCAGTCATTGATGATCAAACAACAACTCTTCCAAAGCTAGAAATCAGAAAACTCTGATGTTGCATCAGTATTGATCTCATGGGGACATCTGATGTTTGACTCAACAGATTCACCCAAAAAAAGAGTGGTGATTTGAACCGACTGTCCTCAGAAAACACATATGTTAGCTCAAGACATAGGTGTTGTCTTGTTATGTGTCTGGTCTGACACGGTTTTGCTCCTAGTATATTTGGAACCCTCAAAGCTGATTACATGGTCCTTCAGACATGCTGCGCATACAGTCTGAAAAAAAGAGGAGGTTTTGTAATTGTCTCACTTTTGCCTAATTTATTTAACTCTCAAAAACATAAAATTTGACAGTCACCCCCGCTTTCGAGAGCGATTGGCCAGGTGTGGAGAAGTGTGAAAATAGGCAGAGCACCAAGCGTGTTCTCCACGTTGCCAGCAATGGAGGTGTTGCACGTTCAAAAGAGGAAAGAAATGAGGAAAGTGACTGAAACCTGAATCAAGTTCTGAACAGCAGAATATATGCTGTATCAAACAGGGATTGGTATCGCCAGAATACCAATACAGATACTAGTACTCTTATTGATTCAGGTTATCGGTTCGGTTCCTTATCGATACTCTTATCGGTTGTTTTTGATTATATTGTGAAGAAATAGTTTTATTAGTCTTCTAATAATCTTTCTTGAGCAGCAATACAAAAAGTAAAAAAATCTTTCAAATAAATTGTCAGCTAAACAATTAGCGAAGTGATTAGCTTTCATTTATTAGCCTCTTCTTATTAGCAGACTCCAAATGGCATCGCAAAACAGCCGAAAACAGTGTATTTCTGTTCTGCTTGTTTGCCAAATGTTTTGATAAATTGCTGGTGTTACCTCCCTTACTTGTAAGAGTTTTATTGCATTCGAGACAGCGAGAGTTATCCGCATCTACTCGAGTAACATGTAGCCACACTTTCGATCTTTTTAGTCTCTCTGCCGTGATGTGTGTCTCACGCTGTAATAAGCCTGAGTCGGTGTGTGTGTGTGTGTGTGTGTGTGTGTGTCAGAGTAAAGCACAACTGTGCATAGATGGGCACAGAGACAGAGAGAGGAGGTTTGCGACGCTGCTTTTTTCCACGGAGATCTCACTCAATAACTTAATAAGTACCGATAGCAGAACCGTTACTTTGGGATTTTACTAATTTAGTGTCAAATATGATCCAATAGAAAAACCCCTCATTCCTTTTAAATTACGCTCTTAAATTTGGTATTAAACACGTACTAGAAGTTGCAGCTGCCTGTGTGCCTCTGCTGTATTGTTACCTCTGCGCTATTTGAACTTCTTGTCTTTCCCCATCTTCAAAACAACTTTTTGGATGTCATGGATTTTCTGTTCTTGATCTAAATGAGTATGTTATCATTGAAACTACATTGTAGGCCTGGGTGATGTGGCCAACATCTTTTATCCCGATATAGGCCATTTCATATCAAATACATAGTCTACATGAGAGAACCACATGCTTTTGTAAACTCCTGTGTGAATTAAATGAGCTATTTACCATTTTCAGTGCAAGATGAACATAATGGATTCAAGTCAATTTGTAGAGAAAAAATATGTAAATACAGGCTTAGCCTATATCTTATTCAAACAAAGGGGACAGCAAATGTCAATCATCAAAACAGCTGATAAACGCATTTTTCAGGACAGGTGGCAGACATTAAGACCCATAATAAGTGATACAAACACATCCTGGTCTGAATCAACTGCAGGTAAAGTGCATGTAGCCTCCATAACCTCACTGATTATTACATCATCGGTTGTAATAACCAAGCTCGAGAGCAGTACATTCGTTGTCATTGCAATGTTCGAGTAATGGACTCGAGTGTGTGATAGCGTCAAACACTCCTTTCCATTTAATTATTATCTGTGTTATCTGGGGTTATGCACAGCTTCTCCATTGACTAAAATTGTGTTGACGTATTTCCGTGTATGTCGTCTTTTTCAGGGGAAGAAGAAAAATAAGCATGACAACGGATAGGCTCCACTCCAAATATGCCTGCATTGAGGGCCGGCGAGTGGCAAACTTTGCTGAAGATTGCTTGCTGGTCCTTGTCCGACTTTTTTTTTACGAGCTCTTCATGTTTTGTTTGGGCTGAGACTGAGACTGTTTCCGCATGTTGTGCCCTCTCTGTGGTAGCAAAACAGCTGTTAGCTCCAGCTCTGCTCCCACATGCAAGGATCAGAATGTAAAGCGTCGTCCAACTGACGTGAATATTACAGTAATTCCTGTTTGGTTTTTTTTGTCATCGCGATAGAAAGGATATCAAAAAACAGACAGTATATTGTTTGACTATATACATCATCATATTACCCACCTCTACTATATTGAGCCTTCACATGTTTCATAAACTGGCGATAAGAGGATGTAATAAAAGTTGATCTGTAATGGCGGTCAATGCCAAATGACCATATAAATTTGTAATTGGTTATTTCTACCACATACTGCCATGGCAGCTTGATATACACATTAATAATGTAAGCCTAAGGCGTTTACATTATGTTGATCTTTTGAAGACATCATTGCCACATTAATGCACTCATTACATTATGTGGAGTCCAGTAGTTATCTATGGACAACGCTTGACCTCGCATAAATTCCAGTTACATCATCTCCATGAGGGCTTAGCGCTGTACACATGCACAGCAGGGAGTTAACCCATGGATGATGGGAGCACAGTGCCAGATTTAACACTCACACTATGGGCATTTACATGTCAGCACACATCAGCTGGAGTCCACTACTCTCATGGTGTACGTGATTCACATGACAGAGTGGAGAATTAAGCTCAGAGCGAGGATTGGCAATGGGGTCCGCATGCGTCGGTCATGTCATCTCCCAATGCTGGCTTTTCTAGGATCTCACGGACCTGCTTGGGTTGGGCTCGTAGTTGTTTCGGTTGTGTCTCTCAGACTGATTCAGACTGGACGTCCGCTCAGTTTATAATCTGTTCTCATTTAACAGAGAGTCCCTTTATGTGACAGCGTAGTCTCTTCACCTCTACTCAGCAGGAATGTGCCGGTCCAATCTACTCCAGTCACAGCCTGTGAGTCGTGTAGCATGTCATCTGATGCCTGCTGTGCCTGCAGATGCCAGGGCGTCTACCTCAGTTGCAGGATGGGGCACAGGTCACCACCCCTCTGCCTCTATCTGTCTCTCTTCTCCTCTTTTTTTATCTCTCCCTTTTCATCTCCTTCAATCTCTGTCTCCCCCTATCCTCTCGTCTGCCTCTCTCCCCCTCCCTCCCTCCTCTTTTTCACTATTCTGCACTGACACGTTAGTCAAATCTGCCCATTATGCGCTTCGTTGGCCATGCATTGCTTTTTATATCTGGCATAAAGCAGTCAATGACACTGAAAAGAGAGAGCACAGGAAAAGAAAGGAAAAAAAGGTCTCCACACAGAAAGGACTCTCCTGGTTTGGTGTCCTTTAAAGTGAGCATCTAAGAGGAAGCATCAGTCGTCAGTGTCGCTGTTTGTTTTCTTGAAGGCGTCCTCGTCATTGGTGTACATACAGGGTAAGACAGTAGGCTTGTTACAATAATGATACCCTCTGCAGTACGGCCTATCATTTGGCACAAAGGACAGGAGGAGCATGTGTCTCAACAAGAGCGGGCCAGAACGGTTATACATAGTAACTTAGTGTTAACTTATTAACTTAGTGTTCCAGCTATATTGATGAACACACGCTGACCATATGTATTGTGTTTATTTATTTATTAATATTATGATTTTCTGGTCATTTATGGTCTGTATATAAGTCTATTTTTTGTTCTTAATAATTAACGGTTTAGTTACTGGTTAATGGGTGTTGGGCTATCTAAAGCAAAATTAACCGAAACTGACATCCCTTAAAAAGAAAAAAATCCCCCACACTGTCGATCACTTTATTTATAACATTATGTTCCTCAGACTTTCATCAGGTAAAAGTCATCTCACTTTCAGAAATATTTATGTATTCTTCTGCAAAACCATTTAAAAAATATTTTTAACAAAGGAAGCCAAAGCTCTCACAAGAACATTTTTCTTCTTTTGATTTACATCAGGAATCATTTGATCAAAGAATAAGTAAACAACATTACAAATCTGATACATTTTTGTCACTACCAAAAAATTGTCCCATTAGGTCTGAATACTCCATTTTAACGCCAAGCAGTTGGACGGTATGGCTTTTAAATTTCATTCCGGGAAGACAGTGGCCGAACTGCTGGAGGCATAAAAGCAATTCTGGATCCTGCACAGTGTTGCAACTTTTTGAAAATATAGGGCTTTGGCCGAGGCTATAGTTGCCTGTGATGAGAGTGAGCTGTGAAGACTATAATCAGTGTCAGCTCCCACAGCCAGACCTGACACCGCACACTGAGACGCAATATCTCTCCCTCTCTCACACACACACACACACACACACACACACACACACACACACATGCATACACACACACATGCATACTCTCTTTCTCAATCTGTCCATCGTTCTCCATGTTTCTCTCTGTCTCAGTCTCACAACCACGCTTTTCTCTCTCTCTCTCTCTCTCTCTCTCTCTCTCTCTCTCTCTCTCTCTCTCTCTCTCTCTCTCTCTCTCTCTCTCACACACACACACAGATGGGTGCTGGGTACCATTACAGTGAGTGACCAAGCACCCAGGCATCTGGGGAGAGGGGGCTGGACAAAGAGATTGTCACTCACGATTCAGTGTGTTGAGTGTGTGTTTCTCTCACCAACACGTGGATGGCAGGGCTTGTGTCTATCTATGTGACAGTGGATGTGATTCCCAGTGAAGTGTGTGTGTGTGTGTGTGTGTGTGTGTGTGTGTGTGTATACCTATGTGCATTCCTTGCCTTTTATCTGGGTATAGCCTCAGAGCAATTCACAGCCTGTCACTCACTCTCTAGGACTGGCAGTACGAGTGAGAGGGAGAGAAGGATGGGGTGGACAAAGAAAGTGAAAGAGAGACCGAGCAGCGGGAGAAAGAAGAGAGATTACCAACAATTGTGAGATGGAGAAGGACAGCGAGAGGCTGAGAGGGAGGACAAGAAAAGGAAAGGGAGCGATGGCGATATAGAGAGCGGTAGAGGCTGTTTGCTCCCTTGGGTGCATGGGTTAGGGCAGCCCGCGGGCGCAGTTGGCATGCAGCTGGGCGCACTGTCGCTCAGTCCCTCCGGCGGGCTGTGTGCTCACACTGCCTTCCCTCGGAGAGCAGAGGTCGAAGGGAAAGAGTGTGTGTGTGCGTGTGTGTGTGTGTGTGTGTGTGTGGCTGCTGCCTCATCAAAAATGCCAACACTGCTACACCATAGCCCATATCTGTTTATGGGCTCATTGCTCAGTCTCGTTGTTGCTCAGGGGGACCATTTGCAGTCACACTTGCATAATGATAATAATAGGGTGACTTGGAGTGGTTGTGTGTGTGTGGGTGTGTCTGTGTGTGTGTGTGTGTGTGTTGACCGATGTGTTTATGTGCACACTGGCTCCCTCCATTTCCTCTCTTGAGTCATTTGTCCATCCTTGTCTCCTCATCTCGACCGCTCTTGCACTCAATCAACCCCCCCCCCGTCCCCGTCCCCCCCTAACTCCTCTCCGCCCTGTTCCTGCCCCGTCCTGCCCCCATCGACCGAGCACCCACACACATGCCCTGGCATGACCCTGTGGGCACACCACAAACTGCCGTGGCACGGCCCACTTTAACCATACACTGGACAAAAGGTGATGATTGCATCACACGCATCGCCGGTCTTCTCGCTGCTCCACCAAAACCAACACCCCGCCAACCCATCATTAGTTCACATGCCACATTGGGAGCGCTCATTTTTCTTCCTCCCCTTTTCTAATTTTACAGGGCTGGGATCATTTTACACCCAGCATGTTTTTTTCTTCTCTTTTTTCTTTAACCGCAGGGCGGTTTGGGCCTGCAAAGTATTTTACAGAGGGAGAGAGAAAAACAGAGACAACGTGAGCGAGCGGGCCCTTGAGTACCCCAGCTTTATGGACACAGTATATTACTGTGTTGTGTGGAAGAAATGTAATAGGAGAAAATTAAATAACACATGAAATGAAACACTAAAATGAGAGGAAATAAAATCAAAAAGTAGAAATGAGCCAAAGAGAAAGGAAACAAAAGAAGTAAACTGGTGAGTAACTGTCTTCTCAATCAACCACCAGCTTCTCACAAAATTAGGCAAATGCAACTTTTTGAACAATTTTTCTATTGTTCCAGGCACAGCGCCAGCATTTCAATTTTGGATGGGCTGAATTAATTTTGGCTGGGCCCTTTTTTAAAAGAAGTAGTGTGTCGAAAGTAGTGGCATCTGGTGGTGAGGTTGTGGATTTCAAACAACTGACTACCCGTCCGCTCAACGCTCTCTTTCCAACAACAGTGGTCTTCAGGTAACGTAAAAAAGCTAAATGCTCCTGCAAGAAACAGTGTTGGTTTGTCCGTTCTGGGTTACTGTAGTAATATGGCGGTGCAACATTGGCGGACCGCTCCATATATAGATTCATCCCATTTCTGCCAATAAATCCCCCTAAATCCTGTTAATTACAAAAGTTAATTCTGTCTTCCTTCCTTTGACGCTTTCCAACTCTCGCTAAAATAGAAATGACTGATATTATGCTGTGGAAGGCGACTATCTGGTTTATTATTACACTTCCGATTTTTGTCCAAAACCTTTTTAATTGATTACAAGCAACACACGTGGGTATATTGCTCAATGCAAAATGAAACATAGTATCTATCATGTTTTTGCTGTAGATTGTGTAACAACAATACATCCGTTCACTTAGAAGGCTGACATTTTTAATCCTATTCAAGGAAATACCATCTCGTTTGGATGATCTGGTTGGATTCTTTGTTTCCCATAAATTGATTGCAGAGAGAGAGAGAGAGAGAGAGAGAGAGAGAGAGAGAGAGAGAGAGAGAGAGAGAGAGAGATCGACCGCTGGGTGAGCTAGACTGACTTTTAAGAAAAGAGAGAGAGCGCTGTCGATTCATAAGCGCTGCGCTGTCAATTCATAAGCTTTTCTCAACAGAAATATGGAGACAATCAAGTCAGGGAGGAGTTTATGGCGACACCCCCCTTCTCGCCTACGATGCTTTCTAGGTTCTTCTAGTCTCAATAGGAAACACAGTGGCAGCTATGAAATCTCACAGTGACTGCATCTTCATTCTAAACATGTGTTCTACACAGCTGGAAACTTTAGCTAACTTAGAACGCAGGACAAACGCCTCAATAAAAACACACAAAAGAACAACTCCTCTAATAACAGGCAACATATTTATTTACAGTTTTCACACACAAATTGACATATTTTTTTTACTCTTAATGAAATAATATCAGCCATCCTCCCTAGTATGGAGTCTGTACCGTGACGCCACTTCAATGGCCTGTTGTGATTGGTCCAGACTTCACACGACTGTAGCGTAGCGTTGTCTTTTGTAAAAAAAAAATGTCTTTAATGGTGTATTTAAATGTTAATTGTAGTTATTAAAAATAGAAGTTATCTAAATCTATGTTGTCCCAGTCATTTAGCATGGGTTAGCTGGGCCTAGGTCTGCCCACTTGTACATTAGGCCAACCCCAGAAGTGGATGTCGTCATTGGAACATCACCTATTGGTTTGTGGACTACAGTTTTGAAGCCTTGAGTTTAGTATTTTGGTTGTGCCATCTTGGTTTTGGGTGATTGCCATCATGATTTCTTGAAACCAGAAGTTACAGTGTGTTGTAGTTTTGGCATTATAGTTGACCAAAAATGTTACAATTAACTTTCACTAACTGAAAACACATTGTGAAAGGGTTAAAGTTCTAAGACGAAAACTGGCACAACTTCCAGATGGGATGACGCTGTGGTAGCGGCCTGTCAATCACAAGGTAGCCACGCCCTAAAACATACCCTGCTTTATGGTCTATTTTACTCTAAATAGGGCCATAATTTACAAAATGAACATCATGCTGTATTGATGAAGACTTGAAACTAATGATTGAGACCATAAACTCATGTTTACAATGTTTACTGAAGTAATACATCAAGTGATAAGTAAGTTAATTTTCTCCTATACTTCTGTACAATCTGACTCATTTTGCAACCAGAGGAGTCGCCCCCTGATGGCCATTAGAAAGAAGGCAGGTTTAAGGCACTTCCACATTTGCTTGACTTTTCAGACCTGGAAGTTGCTGCCTTATTTTATTTTTTTACTTTTAAATTGGCTGCACGCTGTGGCTGTGTGTTCTTGCAAACTGGAAATCAAATGGAAGTATCATATAATCTGATTTTATTTTAAATTGTAAAATAAGCAACTCTATAGATGTAAATTACATGCAGTCTGACCAGCCGCTTATTTTCAGACAGGTTTACAAGTTCCCACTTTTGAGATCAACTGCTCCTTTATTCCACAGGCATGCATGAATTTAGTTAAAGTATTTTAAGCTTAAAATCAGTTTAGCTTAGGTAATGTTTGACATGTGTGATTTGCTCCCAGAACACTCGCGGGGTAAAATACTGCTGTTGTCATTCCTGCTTGCAAGGACTAGATTCCTGTGTTAAGATGCCTCTTCTCTTTCTCAAGGCTGTGTGTTCTGCCAGCATAACAACCAGCAGTGCTGCTCATTCTGCTAATTCAAAATCCTACTCTTGAATAGACGAAGGACAGAAATTTAAAAAGAACACTGTTTTGATCACATTTTGTGGGGTGCCCATATCGTTTGAGCGTCTGTGCCCACATATGCGTCTCAGAGACAGAAAAATATGTGTCTGCCATGCCACATTCCTGCCATCTGACTAACCACATTCCTGCCATAGCCTGGCAATTAAAAGCCTTTACCTCCAAATCCCCACCACATAACCTAGCCCAGCAGTGAACTAAGAGCGCAGAAAGCCCATTAAAATGGGAAATGCATGCCAGCTTCTTAATCGAAACACATGTAAGCCATTAAGAGTACACTTTGAATTCTTCTCTGTGATCTAAAGGGGGAAACAAGACGCAGAGGGAGAGCTAGAGAGAGAGAGAGAGAGGGAGACATAGACAGACGTCAACTCGGAAAGAAAATGTGGGATTCTCGTCTCATTTAAACAACTTCAAAGTCAGCAACAGAAGGAAAGAAATGCAGATAATAGAAAGAGAGACAAAGGCACAGGGAAAGTAAAGAGAAACTGTGGGCTTTGATTAGTGGGCTGCATGATGGCACTAATATGAGGTGTTGAGGCCCTAAATCCACACTCCTGCTGTGCCTTCGCATCTTCAAATCCCCCCCTTCCACGTCTTTCAGATGGTTTGGCCGCGGGTTCTTTGAATTGGGTCCCTATGGCGACGGCCCGACTGGTGACCAGAGCAACACTCTTTCCTGATGCTATGTGGAAGTGGCAGGGATCACAGAAGGCCACTTCAGAGCACAGGCTCACTGTGAGGGCTTTCTGTCTGTCTGACGGTCTGTGGAGTGAATCCACCTCTCGCGCTTCAGCTCAATTATCACAGGCAACGTCACCCGTTTCTTCTTGTATTTTGGTAGTTATGAGGACCAAAAGTTTACTTTTATGTATAAAATGCTCTGTCTGTGGTTCCCTTATGTCTCTTTGTCTCTCTTTTTATTGCCCTCTTCCTCGATTTGTAATTCCTAATTCAACCTCCCACTGTCTGTGTCTTGTGGTTGTTACATAAGTGAACCCAGCTTCACACATGTGCACACACACACACACACACACAGACACACACGCACACGCACACGCACGCACGCACACACACACACACACACACACACACACACACACACACACACACACACACACACACACACACACAGAGTGCCCATTCATAGACCCCCCACTCTTTCCTTACAACACACATTCACAGCATCTCTGCTCAGGTTTTACCGTTATGTAATGTTGGAGGGAAGCACCAATATTTTATGGATTTGAGCTTATGGCATTTTTTTGTCTATCTATAGCTTTGACCTAAAATCTACAAGGATTTAGTTGTTTTTTTTTTAGAAAAAGCATCTGGAATAGTAGTTGAACTCTCCCACTCTGGATAACATGATGATATGCATTTACAAATGAATGAATCGATGCCGGGTTGTATTTGTCCAGTGGGAAATTTGAATAGATTAAATGTCACAGGATTCCCATAGAAAATAATTATGAGATCAAATACTGCATTTATCCATTGAAGGATTTCCTCCAGGAGACTGTGGTAAGCCTCCCTGATCCTCATTAATCAGATCAATTCCGTTAGTAGACAACGGCCTAAACAATAGTTACTCATTTAATATGATATATTTCCTGTATGAAATTGTGTTTCTACCATTTTTCTCTGAATATTTATGGTTCCACAGCTCATAAAACAATGTGTTACTTTTGTTGGTGGTCCTAATTTCAGGCTATGAAACACTGTGTTGCATCAGATTAGCATGAAGGTGTATCAACTGTTCCAGACATCTAACAAAAATGAATTATGAATTTGCTGGTGAACTGTGGTTGTCTTTTAGTGTCCTCTAGGAATGTTCTGGGCAGAGAGAGGTTCATTACTGGTCGCTGCCAGAGACACACACATACACACACACACACACACACACACACACACACACACACACACACACACACACACACACACACACACACACACACACACAGAGACACATGTGTATCTTTGGGGCGATTTCCAAAGTTTTCTTCCTCCTTTCCGCTCTGTTTTATTTTTCTTCAGTTGTCCCTCTGACTTTTTTCTTCCTTTTTGTTGTTTTGATGCCACTGATGTTTTTATATTCCTTTTTTCTCTGTCTTTCGCATTGTCAAGTCCCTCATGCACTCTCTTTGAACGTGTGGAAGCCCACATCACAAACACTCATAGATATACTCTTCTGTCCCTGACCCCCTCGTGCATCTCTCCAGCTCCCCCCCCATGTCTTCCTTTCTCCCATAACCTTTCCTCCGGCACTTCTTCTATCTTTCTTTTCTTCTCTGGGTGTGTTCGCAAATAGTCACTCCGAGCGCCCTCTGGCATAAACTGGGCCGTTCATAAATTTGGAGCTCTGTTGGAATGTACTGTTCGTTTCTTTAGAGCACCAAACTCGTGGAGCATGTTTAATGAAATGTTTAGCTAAGCTAATAGGGTTACATTTTCACTCACTCCTACTGTAACGTTAGCTATAGCCTACATTTTCTAACTTATTTTCATAAGCATATTGTTACAGTCTCATCGTCATCATTGTTATCCTCACTGGAGGCGCTTTCTGCATAATAACAAGAAAAGTGTCAAAAAGGAAGGTTTTTCTTTCATCCACTTTAACTAACGTTCATTAATTTATATAGAACTCGAATACACTGTTCCTTTGCACATTTCTTCCATTTTAGAATAGAGCATCAGATTGTCTCTGTTAAATGTTTCTGCCCTCTCTTCCTCCCTTTCTCTCTCTAAACCCTTAAAAATGGCCATACGATGCTCCTGTTTCTCCCTGCAGCCACTGCTTCCTCACTTCCTTCCTTCCTTTCTCTCCCTCCTAACTCCTCCCTTGCTGTGAGCTTATTGACCAGGGTCGCAGCAGAGAATCCCCCCCCCAGTCCAACATGCGCATGTCTAGCACATAGTCACACTTAACGCTAACAAAGGTCTGTGACCTCCTTCCATATCCATGAAAGAGAAAAATTACAAGTTTAAGGTCGTTCTGGCTGTTGAGGTTTGAAGCACTTGCATTTGTGTGTGTACATTTATTTACAGTATGCACGTTTTCTTTCAAATGTGCATACATATGTGTATGTGTGCTTTTATGTTTTCAAATATTTTACAGTGTGTTTGCAACTGTGACAGCCAACCGTCACCTTGTGTCAGACATTTGCAGGTAAAACACGCCTGTCTGTCACGTTGTGAACATGGTTGACTTTCATATGAAACAAACATAACATTGGCTTTCAACTTACTGCCTTGTCAAGCTCAGCCACTTAGGGGTGGAACACGCTTCTTCGGGCTGCACATAAGATAACCTACACATGGCATTTCTTTTTTTTTATACTTCCACACGTTTTGGGTTTAATGTTTGAATGTTTTTCTCTTTGAAACCTCCTTCAAAGAACAAACCCTTTTCTACCAAATCCAACTGTATAACATTTGCTGTCAATGGCCAATTCCTTGACATAACGGTCTTTGACTGAATCGTGTACCATGTTTTCTTCTGTGATCTGTTGGAGCAATGATGCCAGCAAATCTTGGCCCACACTGAAATGAAGAGGCCTGTTTTTGAAATCCAAGTGAAATTCATTGATGGTTAAATGCCCTGACTTTGCGGTTTGCGGAGCGTTTCAGCCGGCGATGTTTGCACGTTTGGGTCAGGTGGACAGTCGCGATAATAAGCAGAGGGAGATGAGCGGACAGAAAGAGGCGGGGCTTGAGAAAATGCCCAATGACATAGCAGGAGGGTAATTGTACAGTGACTGGATTCCTCCGGAGCGAGCAGTCTATATGTGCACGCATGGACTCGTGTTTGTACAGTATTTGTGTACGTGTAAGGGTGTGTGTGTGTGCATGTGTGTACATTGCAGCCACAGGCAGACACATGGGAGCCTGAGGAGTGGTGAATATTACAGAGGAGTGGACCACAGAGGGACCAGGCCCATAGCCAACAGACAGGCCCCACTCATAAATCCTCTCCACACTGACGCCTTTCCCCTCTGTCTCTCTCTGTCAAACTGTCTTTTCTCGACTTATCCCACTGTGTGTGTGTGTGTGTGTGTGTGTGTGTGTGTCTTTGTCTTTGTTTTGTCTTACTCATCCATTTTGCGTGTCTTTCTCTCCTTAGCTGGGAAAAATGTCTATCACATGAACAATTCTATGAGCATCGGCTCTTAGGATCAATTTGAAGTAATTAGGGGTAGGGTGAGCGTAATAAACTGCATTCACTGTGGTGGCATCTCACTTTTAAATGTGTGCAATAAAACTGTGGTGTCTGTAAAGTGTTTTACATTTTGACCACGTTGTACAGACTTTACTGCGGAATTGTACAGGTTATCCTTAGGATACTGCTACATGTTGAAATATTTTAAATCTTCTGTTAACTGGTTGTCTGAAAACCAAATTTTCTTTTTAATTTACCCAAAATTCAGCCAGTTTGAACAGACACAAATATTACTGTGTTATTTCTTTTAAAATTGATGTCACAACGAATTTCACTGTTTTAGACTACACTAGTAATGGACCATGCTTTCAGTTCAACTATGCAGACGCAGTAAGTAAGTAAATAAGTAAGTTCACTAGAGACTCACATAAACACATACATTGGCCAGTGAAGTAGTCTAAAAGCTGAAACACTCAACCCTGTGGAACAATTAACAAAAATGTGCACATATCCAGCACACTGCCATGGTTTAAGGCAAGGCCACTCTATCTGAGCCCGGTTGACCTCATTGGCCAAAAACAAACCCCCAAACTCTGTAGAGGGGAGAAGGTGGGAGGCCTGTAAGGCTCGGCTTCTGCTGGAACAGAACTAGTTTGTACAACGTGTTGTCTGACTACGTTTAAGTTTACCGTTTTGAACTTTTACTTGTTCTGAACAGCCACACTGGAAGGCTGGAGTGAAAAGCCGGCTGGCATAGATGCGATATTGTTTAAATGTGCAGACAACAGAACACATGTTCAGACTCTCCTGGAAGGCATTCATTGTGCTGCACTTGGTTGTTGAAAGTGAAAAGTGACGGAAATATTGCGTCAAGAATGTGAGAGAGCGAGGGAGAGAAGTTCAACGTGGGTGTGAATGTCTGATTTTTAGTGCATGTTAGGGCACATGAGCGTGCCCCGCTGATAGCTAGCTCCCGGCTGCCGCTTTGCACTGTGGTCATACGGCGTTTCAGCTGAGAGCGCCGTCCCAATTGACTGCGTCGCCGCCGCGGAAGCATAGTGCCCATCCTGCGGTTCCACTGGTGCCTTTGTTTGCGCTGTTAGCACCGTTAGCTTCGAGCCGCCGGCTCAGCCTTCACCGTTTTGAGAGCAGTGTGATGCAATTCTAGTCCAAAGACAAATCACAGGAGAAACACAGTTTCATTGCAGAAATTATATTTGAGAGTTGCTGTGCAAAAACTCCAACTGTGACTTTAACATAGATGGCTACCCATCTGTCCACCTTGACTTTCTCCCTTTTCTCCCCCAGCTCAAGTGTCAGAGGCAGAGATCTTTTCAGCAGGCAAAGTGTGTTGTGAGTGGCAGAAATGAGATTGATTTTAATCAGAGAGCCTATAATTACATTGCTGCTGCTGTTGTCACTGATGCTGACAACAGCCAGCCCTCCTATCTGCCTGTCCTTCAGTATGACTACATCTTTTTGTCTCCCCGCCTGAATCCCGTCTCACTGTCAGTCTGCCTGTGTCTCACTTTGTGTTCCTCTCTGTGAACCTGCTACCTGCCTTCCTGTCTGCCTGGCAATACGCCCGTCTGTGTTTCCTGTCCTTAAGCATGTTCTTTTGTCTGTGAGTCTTTCAATCGCTATGTAGTACGTGGTGTAATTACTTGTTTCTTTGCATGTTTCTATGACACTCGTATACAGGAACGCTTTTTTGTCTGAAGGGACAAAGAGCATGGCAGCTCAAAACAAATGACCTTGATTCACAACCTTCTGCTGAGGTCTGTTTGTTCTGCTTCCTGTCTGACTCGTTTGTGTGTTTACTGTCGCATGTTTGTGTCCCTGTCTTGCCTCGTGCATGTGAATGTACCGTCGGTTGTAATGACTGACCTTGTGCATCCTCACAATTTTACAACACCTGCCTGTGAGTATGTCAGTACGTTGGCCTGCCCATTTCGATTATGTAGGATGTAAACTTTATTGAAAAGGCAGAAACGTTTCAAGCCGCATGGTTATTACAAATGATAATTGTACTTTAAAACAAACCCAATCACAGCCAAAACAAAGTACTGACAAAAGAGATGGAACACATGTCCTTTTTAAATTGGTCAAATGCAAAATTGTATTCATTGAGCAGTGCTTGCTGTACTGCAACAAGTGTGTGTGTGTGTGTGTGTGTGTGTGTGTGTGTGTGTGTGTGCGCATTCATTCATGTGTGGGGTCACAGCTCAACAGCTGGTCAATCAGAGCTCCTGCTGCCACATATGGACACCCAAAGTGTTCACAAAATAAAATGATTAAATATAATGTTACGAAATAAATAATCATCTGAGTAACTACATTCAAAATATGAACTATGAAAACGGACTTTTAAAAGAGGAAATTTAGAATTCAGAAATGCTGAAAGAACACGCACAAAATGAAAATAATATTTCATCATGAGTTTTTAAACATATTGGACTATTTCACAATTTCATGGTTGTATTTTATTAATTCCATTTAAAAAAATATTTTTATCTCAGAATTAAGTAATTGAATAATTAATTGACAAATTTAACTGTTTTTATTCTCTCCATAAATCAAATGCTAATCTCATTAACTGATTTGTAATTGCTAATAATTAGAACTCTAAATGTAATAATATATTATAATTAAACCATTCATTATTCTGATGGTAGACTCCATAGACCATCACTTAGAAGAGGTTCGTTGGCTAACTGTATATTTAAAATTGTGGTGAACAGATAGTTATTCTCTTCCATTTCAAATCCCCTTGACTTAAGCTGCTCCTGTACTCTGGTTTTAGTAACTATTGTGCTCTGTGTGTCATTGTGTCACTAAAAATGTCAGTAAGGTGCAAAAGTGTGAATTGAACATAATCCTATAGATTTAGAGCTGCAGGTCTCTATCGGGGTCGGGCCAAAAGGTCCCGTGGCTTCTTGTTCAGGAGCCGTGGTGTCCGTCTGCCTGTTGGTCCCCTTTCATGTTCGACATGGCAGGGTGCAGCGTGGTGAACTCGGCTGCCTGGTGGCACAGCAGACTTGTGACACTGCTTATCCCCCACACTGTCAGACGCCGACACCGCTAGCAAGACAGAATGGCATAGGTCAACTCCTCTCTTCTCCCTCCATCACCGTCGGTGCCAGCGGTCAGAGTGGACCCCCAATTAGGTGACCGTGATTCCCTCATAAACAAGGTCAAAGAGACTGGAATCAGAGCGTTGGGGAGGGTCGGGGCTCGAGTTTGGACCAAAGAAGCAAAGCGGGAGAGGATGAGCTGAGAGATGTAGCTGCAGAAGAAGAGATAGGCTGGGTGAGTCAGGATGGAGGGAGGGAGTAACTGGGAGGAAAAAACGGAAAAAAATTGAAAGAAGGGAAAAAGAGAGGGAGATTTGAGAGACAGAAGGAAAAGGCAGTATTAATATTCACAGACTCCCAGCGCTTCCTAAATATTTTATTACTTCCAGCTGTTTGATGTTAAGGAGACTCACCAGAGAGCCCCCCACTCACACTCGAACACACACACACACACACACACACACACACACACACACACACACACACACACACACACACACACGCACGCACAAACTCACACTAATAAAGATGGATACATGCACACACCATCACAAAGCCACATTCACTAACCCACATGCAAGTAAATACTTACACACACACACACACACACACAAACAAAATCTCACAACCGCAAACTCAGACACACGAGCAATGTGCACAGAAACATGAACACCAACAAACACAAATACCAGCAAACACACTTTGAACACACACTCATGGACAACAGCAATTACACGTATGTTCAAATCATGCATGTTTACAGCCCCAAACAGCACACACCAAACCACATGCAGCGTGCATACATAACCATAACGCACCAAAGTAAAAATGCATTTAGAAGAACTCGCACTCACACAAATGCACGCCACTGACTGTGCATCGATCATAATCTGTCTTTCAGGAGTTCTGTCACGTTTATTCATTTATTTATTGGCTTATTTATTTATTTGTCTATTCATTATTTGTTGGGCTGACTTTCTTTTTATTTGCCAGCTCGGTTCCGAGGGGAGAGCGGGAGAACATTCATCTTCTGATGAGAGCAGTCATTAATTCAGAACAGGCCCATCCCTCGTTCTCTCCCTTTGTCAGTCTGTCTCTTTCTCTCTGTCCATCAAACGGGCGCTCTCGCTGTCTGTCTCTGCCCATCAGCCCAACTTTTCTGCCTCTCTGAGAAGAGAGAGCCTCTTTGTCTGAATCTCAGCTGATTAAGCCTCCGTTCTGTCCTCTCCTGCTCTTTATCACCTAGACTATGTCTCAATGCAGGCAAACTCAGATAATTCAGACAGCTGAAAGGGAATAAAACAGTGATTTAATTACAGAGAGTTGTCTTCTCATCTTATCTGCTACACAGACTCCGACCAGGTTTACGTCATTGTTTTTTAAAAGCTCAGTTTGTCCCGTCCACGGCAAAATGTGAAGCCAATTGCATTTAGAAAGTTCAGCCAGCTTTAACTCTTTTCAGCGAGTTTTTTTTCTCACGCTATGTTGGTCTGAACATAGCTTTACTGTGGACATACTCTAACACGTATTCTTTCGCTCCGTCTCTGTCTCTCCTCCCTCTATCTTTCCCCGTCTGATCCGTCTACCCCCCGTGTTCCCAAGCCTGTTAATCAGCAGATTGTTAATGAAGGCCTGAGTTCAAAGACACAGAGAGAGAGGGGGAGAGGAGGCACAGAGTGGTGAGATAGGGAGGAGTTCTGGACCAACTGTCTGTTTGTCAAAACATGTCCACCCGTCTGTCTCTTTGCCTGTCTTCTCCTCTGATGTGAGTCCCTCAATGAGCCCTCCGCGAGGACCACAACACAGCATTTGCTCTTTGGGTTTCCCTTTCATGTTCCATTAAATGTGAACGAGAAGGAGACAGAGAGACAGCCAGAGAGGGGGGAGAGAGAGATTAATTACACGTTTCAATAATGAAGATTAATTAGTATTATTTAAACATTGACAGTATCAACTAGACGTCAGGCATTTTGCGAGGCACACACTAGAGTACTCACTTTAATGGGTAAATTCATGTCTCTCCGTGGCAGCCTAAAAGTCGTCTCTTCATCCTTTCCCTCCTTCCACTGCTCCTTCAATACTGTACATCAACTCCGCTGGCATCCGAAATTGTTGTTTTCATGCATATCATTTCATGTTTATTCCTACCTATATTAAGCTTCGCAAGCTTGAAATAATCTTCCTGACATTTATCGTTGCTGCTTTTCCAGTATACAGGCAAACCACAGCTTTTATGAAAGACAGCAGCACAGAGAAAACGCTCAAAGTGGAAATGGTCAAGTTCGAAGCACCAGCGAGTCAAACCCTC
This sequence comes from Cebidichthys violaceus, assembly GCF_023349555.1. Taxonomy (NCBI): domain Eukaryota; kingdom Metazoa; phylum Chordata; class Actinopteri; order Perciformes; family Stichaeidae; genus Cebidichthys; species Cebidichthys violaceus. Next base: position 3,462,693 of record NW_027176927.1, read on the forward strand.
CCCCTCCCCTTCCTTCTGCTGCTGGATGCCAACACAAAAGTGGCAATAGAAAAACAGAAAAATCAAGCATTTTGGCTGTAAAAATGTCACACAGCCCCTGAAAACATGCCAGCACTATCCAGCCTTGGCCCCAATTTGAGAGGGTGACAGGAAACCGTGAGGGGAGAGGGGAAGGATGGCAGAGAGTTACTGTAGAGAGGAGAGCGTGAGCTCTCAAACCACATCCCAACACCACAGGCCGACTTCACCCTTTTTAACAGCGCCATATTTCCCCAAAATGTATCAGGCGTAGCACGTGATAGCCAAATGGCAGTGAAATCTCTGATAAATCCAGGGAGTAGTTATTCTCTTGAGGGAAGGGCTGTCTGCTAGAATCATTTACAAGGGAGTGACGAGAAGATCTGTAAATGTTCAAATAACGAGAATAAGTAAAAATAACTCAAGCGATTTGGCCTTCAGATGAATCTGAGGGGTTAAAAAATTATTAACTGGACAGGAGGAAAAAAAAGAAAAAAGACAAGTATTTTTGGTACATGGCATGATGGCCAGTTTTAGAATTTGGTCTTTGTTGTTATGAGATCAAAACATTTTTTTACAAAATTTGAGAAGCTAAAATCGCTCTTTGGTTGAATTGCTCTCAGTTTAATCTGTAATGTGGGTTCTTAAGTACTCATTTGATCATTTCAAGACGTCACAAAAGCAAGCAAAAATGAGCATCAATACAATTTCTCTGCTTTTAAATGATGTAAATGATTACTGACCAGCAGCAGGGATAGATAACACACATACAATATTTGTTGGGTCACTGTAAATAATATTAAGAGTATGGTCTGGATCTGCTCTGTACGAAAATTGCCCCGACTTAACTTCTGTTATAATTTGGCGCTATATAAATCAAATTGAATTGAATACACAATGTTCACACAATGTGTTCCCCGTGTTTGAGATGATCCAGTCTGGAAATCTATCCATCGACGTTTCAATTTTTTCTTTCATATTTGCTCATCCAAGGGAGGTAGTTGTGTTTTTTTCTTTTTTTCTCTGCAAAGACCAGCTTCACATTCATGACTTTTACAAGCCCTGACGCTTGGGAGCTGTCCGGTATTGACCTGAGGTCTTTTACTATTGACCAGATCCAACGCTGAAGAGCAGCGTGAAGCTTCACTCCATCTGTGCAGAGACACGCTACGTTGATGTGAGGGTTTCGAGATGTATTCTGAAGTAACAAGATCTCTGGTTAAAACTCTCACAAGACGGAGATGAGGGAAGTGAAGAAAAAGCGAACAGCGGGCATCCGCCTCATACTCGGATCTACAGGGTGCATTTGTGTGCGCGCATGTGTGTATGTTTGTGTGCGTGTATGTTGTGGGTGTTTGTGTATCCTTTCTCCAGCAGGACCCCCAGATCAAAACCGCAACCCACTCTCCCTCCCCATGCCTCTCTCTCTCTCTCTTACTCCGTCTCTCCTCCCCCTCTCTCATTAAAAACTGCAGGCCCTGGCTTCTAATTAAATCCCACTTGAAAAGTCTTAAAGTCAGCCTCAGATTGATTCAATTTGCATTTCTGAACAGAGAACATTGCCTAAAAGGATTAATAAATTGGACGGAAAAAAATTCCTTCTTTCTGCACCGCGCCGTCAGAGCTTGTAAGACAACATCCAAAGAGAAATATCCCCCCTCAACAAATGTCTATCCAACATATGCTCTTGCTCTCTCTCTCTTGCACGTTCCTCCCAGGATGCCAGCAGAGCTGGGAAGTGTGTATCGGGACTCTTTGTGTGTGTGTGTGTGTGTGTGTGTGTGTGTGTGTGTGTGTGTGTGTGTGTGTGTGTGTGTGTGTGTGTGTGTGTGTGTGCGCGTGCGTGCGCGCACGCGCACGCATGTCCTCGTCTGTGGGACAAGCACAGAGTCCTCTGAGGCACAGTCGTGAGTGAACACACGCAATCTGACTCTCACTGTGTGTGCGTGTGCATGTTTGTGTGTGAGTGTCTACATGTGTGTGACTGGGTATTTGTGTATGTGTGAGAGGGGCGACTTTGTTGGAGTGTGCCAGAGTGCTGAAAGTGACAAGAAGGCACAGTGGGAAAAGATCCTTGCTCCACTGTCTGTATGTGCAGAAACAGACCACGGCAGTGGAGCCGTGCCATTGGCTAGTAGACACCTACAGCAACATGTTTGGGGAAAAAAAATAATAAAAAAAAAAACACATCGCCAGCTAAGAGAGACAGATTTAAGTAGTGAGATAAAATGAAAAGAGAGAGGAAGACATTTCAAACGGACCAAAAACCGATTGCACTGCCAAGAGAGAAGAGCAAACACTAATATGAGAATTTACATTTGCATTGACACAAAAGGTCTGTCTGCAAATTGTACTTTACAGGCTCTGTGTGTTTTTGTATTATATTTAACTGCGGAACCCTGCTAACAAGATAAGAGGAAGATTACCTCTGAAATTTCTTCTGATTACAGCTATCAAATGCATTTTGCATTTGCACATCAAACCTTATAATTTGCCTATATTTCTTGTGCTGTTCCTTATGTTTATGGTGATTTATTTTTTTTTGGGGGGGGGGGGGGGGGGGGGGTGAAGCTCATTTAAAAAAAAATATTTGTACCCAAGGTTTTTCATTCATGACATTTTCTTTCATGACAAACATTTTGCAAGACTCTCAGAATTGGTTCTGTATGTTCTGGTATGTTTTTTGTGTATAAAATGTGTTGAACCTTGGGAAAATGTGATTTATACTGAGCAGACTGTTGGATGTGACACATTGTCACTGTTGTCATATGCCAGTCAAACTGGCTTGTATAATGGCTGATGGACTTTCATAGACTGCTGGCAGCTCAGTGGTTAATTAAAGCCTTATAAAAATAAAAAAAAACTAGAACCACATTGACATCCTTACAAACAGACAGGCACACAACATACAGTAAGCATGGCTTCATTGCAGAGCACTGAGTTTATCTATAATTATAGTAACATGGACAGAAGCTACAATACGAATAGTCCTCAAATACATCTAACACAGAACTGTATGAAAAGGAAACGAAACCAAAGAATTTGAAACAATATAAGAAAATATTCCTTGAAAAGAAATAAAACCATAATCATCATTAGAGTTTAAAGAGGAAAGTGAGTGGCAAAAATTGCAAGTGTTACTGTGCTCAGAGGAAAGCACAAAGTAATCATGATGAAATGAGTAGGGTGAGGAAAGTGGCAGAATTATCTGGCCCTGCTTTGTATAAAACAACACTGACCCCTAGTGATATGAGTTAGGACCAACCATAAAGTGATTTGCATAATGCCTGTGTGCATGCAAGTGTGAACAACCTTATGTCTCTGCATGAGGACGCCGGATTTTTAATATTTCTGTATGAGTGTTTTCCTGTACAGTAGTTTCTTTTTTTGTCTGGGTTTGTGTGTTTGTGTGTGTGTGTGTGTGTGTGTGTGTGTGTGTGTGTGTTGTGTGTGCAGGTTATGTTCATGTGTGTTTATTCCTCCACATATGTACAATCATTACAACATTAGATTTAAGTACAGAGTCTTTGTAGCGTGCGTGTCCATGAGGTGTGTGTGTGTGTGTGTGTGTGTGTGTGTGTGTGTGTGTGTGTGTGTGTGTGTGTGTGTGTGTGTGTGTGTGTGTGTGTGTGTTTTAATAACGGTGCCTGGTGGACTGGGGCTTCCTTTGACGCGATGAAGGCTGACAGGCGTGAAACAGGTCCAATCAGGCGCGTGGGCACTGCCAATTAACCCTTTTCACCGTGTGAAACCAAACATAATTGCCTGGGGTGCAGGGGGCCACTGGGCCATGGCCTGCCCAGCGTAGGCTGAAATGGGCATTAGCAGTGCTGCCAGGTGACCATTACACACAATTGAACTGCTGGGTGTTTCTCCAAATCACATAGTTACAGTTGCTACTCAGACGTAATTGGCATGGCATTACCAAATGGCCCCATTTCTAATTTTCACACCTACACAATTCATCAGGAATATCTTTACAGATATTGTTCTGTGCCAGGTTTATTACACTACTGCAGGCATACTGTATTTCACTGATATTTTGCTCTGATTTCACTCTGGGAGCGTGGATTGCATTACGTTTTAAATATTAAATTTCTCTATTTGTAGTACATTTTGACGCTGCCATGATTCTGTTCAGAATGTTAGAATAATCTTAACTGGAACAAATAGTGGTTAATAAGTAAAGCTTTGTGTGCACTGATAATCAAAATGTATTAATGTTATGCTCAAGGCAAATACCCCACATTCTTAGTCAAACACCCAAAACTAGAGCACTGTTTCAATGAAACTAGAGCAGTACTCTGTACACCAGTAAAGCTGAAATAATAATGTTTACTAAAATTCCACTCTTATTTGTTTTATTTTAATATTCTACTGATAAATTAATGATCGTGGTTATCAACATTGTGTGATAAAATTACTGCTGATTATTAATGAGAGATATTTCAAACTAAAGCGCTGCATAAGAACTGAAAAACTCCATTTCTTCAGCATTCTTACAAGCAATCCAGCGGTCTCAGCGATGCTTGTTGGAGTCCTGGAAATAGTTAGTTGGGGATATTATAGTCACTGTAATATACAGTACAATTTATGCAATGGCATTTAAATACATACGTTTAATTCATAAGCAGGATCCATGCTGTAATGTGCACACTCAGTTGCCAGTTTACTAGGTACACCTGGCTAAAACTATTGACAGTCCTGCAATGAATCCCACCTTGATGGATGTTATAATATTACGTTTTTCAAAGGTGCTGATTCAACTTTAGTTTTGGACATGGCACTCTGAGCTAGGTGTGCCTAATACGTTTTCAAATGACTATATGTATTACAACTAAAGCCTGCTTATAATCATATTAAGTAGTTAAATGCTATTGCACAAATTGTTCTGCATATTAAAATGAATATAATGTGTAATTGCATTTCATGTTTTGGTATTGCAGTGAAAAATATACCAGGTATTTTTTTTTTACCTGGGGCCTTAAACTGGAAATAAATATTTGTTACATTTCATATTGCGTTTTATAAATTCCTTGAAATCGTTTGGCCGCCACGGGTCGTTGTTTTGCCCTTTCTCCATCCTCTCTCCTCCATCCTCCAGCCTGTCTGACTGACTGCCCAACAAAAAAAAAAATGTTGGCAGAACACCCCCTCCTCATCGTGTAGAGAGAAAAAAATGGCGGACAAGCGCTAAATCCACATCAGAAACAAACACACGTTGCAAAGCAAGGTAAACACCCTCGGATACACCGAGCAACGTCGCGTTTTCAGGCTCTGCTTCAGCGTTGAGCCCAGATTACCACCGGTTAAGCCCCTATATATGCTGGTGGGCTCCCGTTCTGCTAGTGCTAATATTTATAATCAGGTCAGCGGGCTACCTAGCATGCTAAGCTAGCATCCCGGGCAGTGGGCATGTCTCTGTGTAGCCGTGCGTAGCATAGCATGCTGGATGTGGTGTCTGCACTTGCTGCTTGCATGTCTGATTCCCCACTTACTTTTGTGTAATACTTCAAGAGGCTGCCGTTACTGTGGTGTTAACTTATGAATAGCATAATTAGCGCTGCCGTCACGTAAACGGACATCTAGCCCGCATGCAGATATAATAGAGGAGAGGGCGGTGGGGGGTCACCCATGTGTTGGCTTTGTGTTTTTTGGATGGAGCTCAACACATGTCTGCAATGTTGAGATGCGATATTTTGTCTATAAATGGAAACAGCGTCCCGTGTAGACGACAGCGAAGTGGCACTAGAGCTGTGCTTTGAGATGTAAACACAAGCAACAGGCGGAAGGGGTACATGCTGATCTCTCTCTAAAGCCAGTCCCCCCCTGTCACTTTCCCAGACGGAAATAAAAGAGGGACCGGGCCGCTTTAATTTGGACGCCACCCCCCTTCCCCTCGGCGGAGGAAAAAGGCGCACTTCCATTGAAGAGGAAATCATCCGGGGAGGAGAAACACTGCTAAACGGTTATGAAGTTTTAAGGTAGGGTGCTGTTCATATACACATAACAAACGATATCCACGTTACCGTGTGGGTCCGCTGATATTGCTCTTTTACTTGTTTTTATTTGTAAGATAACAGTTCATTTATAACTGCTCTCACAATAATTCAAATATTTGGCAGATGGTGCGTCGATACTCACTGCCCTGTATTGCTGTCATTTCATAAACTCTGCATTATTTGTATGTATATTATGGCTGTTAAATGCCCTGTTGGACTGCAGAAACAAGCCCCTTGTTTTCATCCATCTGACCTGTTGACCTGTATATTGTGTTTGGTTGGTAACACTGGTGAGTTCAGGGTTTGGGTCACAGAAGGAGTCACCGAGCCTTAACCCTTGATCACTGATTGATGACGAGGCATTTTGGGAACATTCTTACAAGATTATTGCATGGGAGTGTTTAATTGACGTTGTGGGAATAACAATAACAGCATTAGAGCTGAGTGATACTGACATTTTGAGACTGGTGTTGATTCAGTTTTATGGTGATTTGGAGGCTGCTTGTTGTGTTTCTAATATGTTGTCCCCTCTGATGTGATCAGTTGCTGCCTGCACACAGTTATCACAGCAAGGACCTCTAAGTGACTTCTTAAAGTGCGAAAAAGCAAATTAAATCTGTATGTCGTCCATTGTGGGCATGATCTTGGGTCTCTTTGTTGAACTTGCTGCTGGTTGCCTCCCGTGTTGATGATGATGCTACAAAGATAACAAGGGCAGCTATCTGGTTTCCCTTTTTAAATGCAGTACAGTTCACATGTTGTAGCCCAGCCTTGGGTCTGAGTACTCCTGAGGTGTCATTGGTGTGATCACTTATTTGAGTTAACTCTTACACACTTTATTAGTGAGTTTTTAACCCCTTAACATAAAGTTTACTTCCCTTTTTTTTTTTTTTTAACTTTAAGAGAAAGATTTATAAAAACACAAACCAGAGACAACCTACACACAAGCCCCCACCCCAATAAACCCACGATATACAAACAAAAAAAGATAAATAAAAAGGTTGCTTAAGTAGCATAATAGTCCATCCATGTCCAGATATATTATATCTCCATTGCAGTGAACACAGATGTTCAAATAGTAGGTGTTTAAATTTAGTTGATTTGCTTATATAATCAATAAAGGGACCCGGAAATCTTAACACATTTACAGTATGACTCAGATGCAGATTACCCAATCCTTGACAGATATAAAAAGAAACCATATCATTGAGCAACACAGAGGCGAGGTAGATTTCCATCATCTCAAAATAACCTTTTTCACTATAAATATATAAAACATTAAAACCTCAAATGTCAGAAAACCCAAAACTTCAGTAGGCTTATGGTTGGATAAATCCACACTGTCTGACAGTATCATATCATATTTGTTTAGCTTGTTCCAGCTCTTTGTACAAACTATATTAAATATAACTTGAGTAGAGATGCACTGATGGATTGATCCGATTTTCAATTTTAAGCCTCATGCAGCAAAATTGTATTAAATATCTCTTATATTTTCTCTAAAAACGAATTGTTTTGAGGACCAAAAGAGGAACCATAAGAGTAATAATCAGAAATATAATCTTTAACACTGAGTGAAATATTCAAACCTGACATTCAAATGGAAACATTCTAGATGTGTGCAAAATATTAAACACATTTCCCCAAAATTCAGTCCGACATATTACCACACAAAGGTTTGTTTTCAATCGTAACAGCAACAACAAACAATGGACCACGTTCATCTCTTCATTTCCCACAGCTGTAACGGAGCTCTTTTTGTTTTTCTCTTGTCTTTAGAGTGGAGGCCACTTGTGTGTCGTGAGCTTGGTCAGTATTGGAGCATGAGGAAGCCTGTGCCACAGAAAGGTAAAATTCTACTTTGCCATTCGCAATATGAAAGCAGTATTATTCCCCCAAATAACTATAACAAACAAGTATTCATAGTAGCTTTCAGGTAAAGCTGGAAGTATGGCACATTTTAGTTTGAGTTCATTCCGACCAACCCCTTTTTGTTCTTACTGTGCAGGCAGCTCCATACATTCTCTTGTAATAGTCCTGTAATCCCAGGCCATGTTTGGAGCAGTGACTGTGGCAGGTATTGCAAGGTACTGACTGATGTGAAAATCACCCGTAGTTGAGAGCTTATTCTTTCTTTCTTGGCTCCTCTAGCTATAGAGTGGAAAGATGGCAGAAGGATCAAGCAAGCCCGGAGTGGACGGCCCTCCCGGGTGCTCTCACAGTACCAAGGTAAATAACCCACAGCAGCCAGTGATATATGAAGTCAGTCTGGGGCCGATTCTAAAGAGGAGAAAGTGCCCAAGGATTTACCTCGGCATTGTTTCATTAATCACCAGGACGATGTTTACTGAAGTGTTGGTAATAGATTTCAAGCTCCGTGTGTCTTTGTTGTTTCGTGTCGGGGCTCACAGAACATTGCATGTAAAATTCAACTCAAAAAACACATCTGTTATATGATATACATTTCCTGTTGCTCCTTGTATTCTTCTGCAGGGCTTTTCAGTTGGGATAAATACCTGAAAGAGACGGGTGCCGTTGCAGCGCCCTCTGCTTGTTTCAGACAGGTGAGCAAGACTCAAAGGTCCACTCTTACTCGTCTTCATCAAAGCTATTTGTAAGCATCTCTCCTGTGATTAATTGACGTCAGCAAATTCTTTCTCCACCGCTGCTATCACGTTTGCCGCTCTCCAGCTAACGCTTGTCTATCGTCACCATCTAGAGCCTCACGCCTCCGCTTAACGAGTTCAAGGCGGGCATGAAGCTGGAAGCGCTGGACCCGCGAAACACCACGTCCACCTGCATCGCCACAGTGGTGGGCCTGACGGGCTCGCGGCTGCGGCTGCGCTTGGACGGGTCGGACAACAAGAACGACTTCTGGCGCCTCGTGGACTCCTCAGAGATCCAGCCAATAGGCAACTGTGAGAAGAACGGAGGCATGCTGCAGCCACCTCTTGGTACGGACGCACACTGACACATTATCTTTTTGTCTTTTCGTGTTTTAGGGGATTTCATTCTGGCCCACAAGGTGTCAGTGACTTACAGCACAAATGTTAATGCCTATAAATAAGCATAGAAAGCCTCCTACCCCGGACATTTCTGTATTGAATACCCATGGGAAAAGACACAAGAGCATCTGTTTGTCTGCCCATTTACACTGTTAAGACAGATTGTTTTTAGGTTGTCTTGTTTTGTAGTTTTCCCATGATTTGTCTCCGTCACCATGTTCATCATCCAAGCCTTGGCTGGAAAGCTGTTGTAATTATGACAACAATTGTCGTCTTCTGCAGGTTTCCGTCTAAATGCGTCCTCTTGGCCCATGTTCCTTCTGAAAACGCTAAATGGGGCTGAGATGGCTCCCTCTCGCATCTTTCACAAGGTACCTGTACAAGGCTCACAAGCTCAACACACTCTGAAAAACTACTTGCTGTCTCATATCAGGGAGAAAACAAGCAGGTTTCTTTATTAGTCATAGTTACTCATTTATACCAGAGTTCACTGGGATTCCCAAATGATAAGTGACTGCCATAGTTTCTGGTAGAATAAGAAAAACAAAAAAAAAACTCACCAGTATTTTGTTGATTTTACTGTACTTTCCTGGTACAAGTGAATACACCGACACACATGCCAACTTCATACCTGACCCCCTTTTTCTTTCTCTCCATGTTCCCCAGCAGGAGCCTCCCGCCCCGGAACAGAACTCCTTCCAGTTAGGAATGAAGCTGGAGGCGGTGGACCGCAAAAATCCCCACTTCATCTGCCCGGCCACAGTGGGTGCTCTGCGTGGCGTCGAGGTGCTGGTCACCTTTGATGGTTGGCGTGGAGCCTTTGACTACTACTGCCGCTATGACTCGCGTGACATCTTCCCTGTTGGCTGGTGCGCCCTCACTGGAGACAACCTTCAGCCGCCCGGCACCAAAGGTATGGACCTTAATGGTAGGCGGGAGGTTTTATGAAAAAGGAGTGTCATGTCATTTTTTTTCCTGCTAGAATATATTCACCTCCACTGCATTGTTGAGGAGGCAGTTTCAAAATCTCAACATGTGAAACCAAATCTGTCCGCATGGCCACATAATAACTTAAGTAGGGGAGTAGTTTAGATAACTGACCCTTTGAAGACTCATACACTCATGGTCTCCACTCTGGCATTCTCTCTCTCTCTCTCTCTCTCTCTCTCTCTCTCTCTCTCTCTCTCTCTCTCTCTCTCTCTCTCTCTCTCTCCCTCCCCCTCCCTCGCTCTCTAACATACACTTTAAAATAAGATGTATCACTATATGGGAAGTGGACACACACATGTTGGTTTGTGTTACACTGTAAAGATATATATTTATTTTGTCCACCCTCTGGATTTTCACATTAATATGTTGATAGAATCTGGGACAGGTTGTTCAGCAAATCCAGTGCATAACAAGCAATTTCATGGTGCTTTTTTGGGGAACAGTTTGAGTTTTCTGCTTTGCTTTTACATTCAAGCACTCTTCGCCACAATAATGAGGATATTTCATCAATATTATCTACTGCAGTGGTACTATTACTTCTCACTGTATTTGTGGGTTTGGTTGGTGCAACGCAGTCTACAGTGTGACGTAAGTATTACATCATCCGCCTGAAGGCATCGTTAGTTGATCAAGTCATCAACATGCATTTGCTATTTTTAATTCCAGATGGTGATGTGATCTCCCTCAGGATAACTTTTTAAACTGTGTTTGCAAAATAGGCTTCCAACATCCAGGAACATCCAGCTCAGTTTTTGTAAAATGTTAAAGTAGGAATGGTTCTGTTGGTTTGCGACGCAATCGGACGGTGAAGAGAACTAAACGATCCGTTGCTTTGTTTTTCCATTTAGCGAACAAGGAGTTTTCTTGTCACCGGGCAGTTTCTCTTGAAGCTGGAGCATTTCAGAAGTTGTAGCCATGTTTGCCGTCTCAACATGGAAAAACAGAGTAAGCTATTTGTTATACTGGAAACATAAATGGAAGAAGTGGGTACAAAGGTTATCAGCCATAAGGTCATCTGTACTCCCCTGTTAGAATCCGTTAGAAGCAGTGGAAAAGGAAGGCGGGATGTGGGGAGGCAGTACATGCCTTTGTAGCTCTGCTAGTGTTTCATGAAGGCCTGGCACTCCCCCAGTTGGCAGAGTTGTGCCTTGACGTGGTTGAGTCGAGTCTGGGTGCCCCTCCACAGGCCTCCCGTTGGCACCCTGGCTAACGGGGTCCGATTAGATAATCTCGGGGAGAATTGAGTCAAGAGAAGGGATAGAAACGAAGAGATAAGACAGACGTATGCTGCTTGAGGTGGATTGTTTACATTGCCAGCAGATGGTGGGAGGAAAAAGAAAGAAAGGAGGAGCAACGCGGAGGAAGAGTGGGAGAGGAGGACAGGGCAGGAGGAGAGGGTGAATCTGAGGACAGCTGTGCAGACAACCACACACTTTTAACGTTTGTTTGGGCGCGAGAGGTGAGTAAAGATGAACGACAACGACAGAAATGCAGTCGGGTTGATGGATTAAAAGCCCGTGAGAAGTTATCTTCCTGTAATGTGAAACTGGCAGTGGTGACTTTGTGAACTCGCTGAACTCAGTGCACTGAAGGGAGAGGGGGAGAAAAAAAACCCAGGGTTTGCTCATTACGCCGTTTGTTTGGCTGTACTTACAAGCACTGCCATTGATCAGCGAGCATGTAACCTCGAGCTCTTTAAACCTTTTAAACATATTACTGAGGATTTGTCCAATCTGTAAAGGATCAATCAGGTGTCTTGTTTTGTTTTTTTCTTAGCTTCACATTGGCTCCCCTATGAAAAGTCTCAGTGGCCTGCAGACTGAGCTTTGCATTGATTGGTGCGCCCGTGTGAAAGTGTGTTTGATAAACACAGCCCCACGGGCCGAGACCTGTGTTAATGTGGCTGCTCCTCTCGTAAATCTGTCTATGTTGATCCAGGATACATACCAGTGCACTTTAGTGTGTGTGTGTGTGTGTGTGTGTGTGTGTGTGTGTGTGTGTGTGTGTGTGTGTGTGTGTGTGTGTGTGTGTGTGTGTGTGGACTTGCAGGTGCATGTGAAGCTTGATATCCTGGATATACTGTGGTTCTTTCTTCTGTGTGTTTTTGTTTTCACGCACACATTCTTGCGTTTTTGCCAGCTGTGTTGGCTTCCATGAAGTACATGGCTTATTTGGTTATTTTTTTTAATGTATTTAATATAGTTCCAGCTCTAAGGGATTCTGACATGTGCATGTTCTCTCAGTGGTTCATGTGATTTCTGAAATGTTTCCCGTCAACAAAGGAACGTTGTGCATTCATGGGTGGGAGTTTGATAGATACATTTTAAGACCGTCTCACAGCTGTCAGCAGCTTTTATTTCTTTATTAGGGCTTGTTCCTCAGGCTTATGGGGGGTTCACACATTTCTTCTTTTTATTCTAGCCAGCAGGGAGTTCAAGGTAGACCAAAAGAAAATCATCTCTGATTACTTGTGTTCTTTCCTTCAAAACGGCTCTGTTTTTCCCGTCTCCCCTGACCCGATATCTTTCAGTTCAATCTTTTTCTCTGCTTCATCTTCATCTGTTGTTGGTTGATATGGATCCCAGTTTATGCTGGTAATGCCTGTTTGTCTGACTTCACAATACAATACTGGACTGATAAATTGTTGTCCACCATAGAGATACATGTTGTTACTTTTAGATACCAGTCTCTTGTGCTTTGAGTAACACAAACTAAATTCCATTCTCCTCATTTTGACAGATTTCTCAAAATCTGAGCAATAAACCCTTATTTGTGATGCATGAGTAGATACCATTAGAGCTTAATGGGAAATACGTTTTATTTTGTAATGTGGATGCACCATCACTAATACTGCGAGAGAAAATACAATGATTACTATTTAGCAGTGCATTGATGTCTTACGGCAAGTCAGTGTATCATGATTAATAGTAGCATCTATTATTACCCTCTCCCTTCATCTGACTACCATAAAGAGAAATCATGTTGCAGAGAAAGAATCTGAGTTCTGTCACCTTATTGAAATGCAGAAATGCCGACTAAACCCTTTGAGTTCACTGGCACGTTAACAAACACAGAATGAGCAGGCTTCTAAAGCATACCGGTGTGTGCACCTTCTTGGTGTAACCCCTCGCCCGCTTTTCTTCTCTCCGACTGTGAAGCACCCTTCCAGTCTGAGAGGTGCAGTGTGCTGTCATCTGTAACTGAGGAAGGAAGTTCAAGTGGGGAAAAATGTTTCGCTGCTGAGAATGTTTGACCTTCTCTGCTGTGAGAAACTCCAGCTCAGGTGTTTATGAGCGGTCAGGATTTAGTTCTGCATTGAACGTAACTGAACTTTTGAAAAGTTTGATGTGACAGATTGTGGAAATGAAGTGGTGCCAAACTTGTTGTTCAGCATTTGAGGAAGGTGTTTATGAGTAATGCCGAAATCTGATGAGCCACATGCAATGAAAGCATTGTTGTGTGGGTGTATGACTGCAAATAGAGTTAAACAGGGAGATAGTAGCCAACAGAGTAAAGGCTTCTTGGATGTGTGTGCAGTCAGGTAAACGACTCATTCTGCTGTGTATTGGTGCTAATATGCATCTGTGGCGTAGTTGATTTTGAATGTACCATTATCAGTTTCATCTGTCGGTCGCATCACATAACCACATAATAAAGTCTAGATTTAGGATTTAATACTCTGAAAAAAAAAATAACTACACACTGTTTAAACATTATTACATTTCTATGTTCTCTGGGATTATATGGGGAGCCTGGAGCTGTCATTTTGACTCTAATACCACAGCATTTTACTTAATTCCCTTTTTTTTTGTGTATCTGTCAATCTTTGCCCGTGCAGTAGTGCTGCCTAAGAGCCTTGGGGCGTTGACGGACGGGAGTGTGGAGAGCCCAGCCATGCACCCCACGCCCACCGTGGGCAGACCTCCAGGTCAGAGAGGACGGAAGCCAGGCCGCAGGAAAACCAAGGTGACGGGGCTCTGGACTCAGAAGGGCTCAGCGCTGGGACCACAGAGCATCCAGCCGGGCAAAGGCCTGGAGCCCATCAAGATCCCCAAGAAACGAGGGCCCAAGCCTGGCAGCAAGGTAGGCATGAAGTGGTTCAGGGGTACCATCGGGGACCGGCCATCGCCTTTAATTGCAGGGTCAGTTCACCAAATTATAAATCACATTTAATAATGTCTACCCATGCAGATAGTTTGGGTTATATTTTCCCAGGTTTTGCAATATCTGTGACCAAAATGTTACAGTTAACTTTCATGAACTAAAACACTGTGAGCAGGGATTCATTTTTAAGACGAAAAGATAACTCCCAGACCGGACAATGCCATGGTAGTGACCTGTCAATCACAAGGTAGCCACGCCCATACACTGTTTTACTGTATATTTTACTTTAAATGGGACCATAATTTACAAAAGCAACCATGTTGAAGTTGAACCATAGAGTGGTGTTCACAATCAAGTGAGAGGAAGGGTCACTTCCATACAATCAGACTTCTATTTTCAACCAGAGGAGTCGCCCTCTGCTGGCTATTGAAAAGAATGCAAGTTTAAGGGGCTTCTGCAGTTGCTTCGCTTTTCCATAACTGGACCTCGAGTCACGTCTTGATTTGGGGGGGGGGATGTAGAGTATCGCAGCATGACGAGTTACGCCACTTGACTCTTTGTCTCCTTTGCTCTTGGTTTGCAGCAGTTGGGCTGGGCGAAGCGAGCTGGCTGGCTGGAAGACGCCATGGCGGGTCCAGGGCGGCCTGTGACGGGTCCAGGGCGAACCAGAGGCAGACTGCCTGCCAACTGGGCACAGAGCATAGCTCTGCAGCAAGCCCAGACTCAGGCAGAACCTATCAAGATCCCAAAGAAAAGAGGGCCCAAGCCTGGTAGCAAGGTATCCTTCCAGCACATACACACTAACACAGGTATCACTGAACTACAGATTATCACATTATAGCATTTGGCTGCATACGGAGGGAACTTATTTGGTGTATTTTTTTTAGAACACATAATGTATAACTTATCAACACATAGAGTCAGCTCTATGTGTTGTCCAGTGCTCAAACAAGTTGTTACGTCCTGTTAAAAAAAGATGAGCTTGTTATATTCGTTTTGTTTACTGACGTTGCACCATGTTGCATTCAGAGGGAGGCACTTTGTTTTAAGAATACAAATATAAGAGTCGCATATGTACTGATGGTAAAAAAAGAAAAGAAAAGTGAAAAAGGATGTAAAATGTCTGAATGCATGTTTCTATCCAGAGAAAACCCCGCGTGGTACCTAATCCAGTCCCCACGTCTCCTACCAGCAGCACCCCAGAGCCCGACACCAGCACCGTGCCTATGGACAACGCCACCATCCCCAATTCTGCACTACAGGCCCCCACAGGTACACAGACAACAGACCTGGACATTATGATTGATTGGTTCACCTGACTGGGATGTTCAGTTCATCTGTCACGCTGTCAGACATGCTGTCACCGCCTTTTGTGTCGAGTTGGCAACAGAATCTGACAAATAGTGATTTTATACATGCAAACAATATTTAAAATAGACATAATGGCCCTTTTGTATTTGATTACAATAACAATTTCTTCATCTAATAAGTCACGCAGCCTTCAGTATTGACTTCTCTGCTTGTTGCTTTCCCCCCCTAGTTTGTGTGTATCTAAATAAGTACGGCAAGGTGGGACCCCATTTGGACCAGCGGCGTGTCCAGAAGCTCCCGGACCACTTTGGGCCTGGCCGGGCCTCCTCGGTGCTTCAGCAGTGCGTTCAGGCTTGTGTGGACTCCGCTCACAACCAGGGCACCGTCTTCTCCTGCCTCAAGTCTGGGCAAGGAGGCGAAGTCATATCAGGTGGGGATTAAACCGTCATCATAAGAAAAATAAATATGACTCTCTTATACCTTTGTATAAAGCTCACTCTCACGTCAGCCGACACGTTTCTTTTACTCATTTTTTCCATGTAAAACAAAAGACTGTGCACTATATCGAACAGAATGTGATCCTCTGTCCTTTGCCCCTCTTTTCCTTGTCTAGCCTTTTTTGACAAGCAGCAGCACACCCTGACCCTGCCAACAGTCAGCAGTGTCACCTACGTCCTCCGCTTCCTGGAAAAACTCTGCCACAACCTTCACTGCGATCCTCTTTTTGGCAGCCAGCCTATAGCCAGAGGAGGCCTGCACTACGACACTCACACATACACTACAGGTCAGTGCTACCGTACTCCTGCTGTGACTCCACATACACAGCTACATTGTGAAAATATTTGGTGAACACAAAAGCCATATTTGATTTACAGACAGAGATTTTTCTCCTTATTGATAGACACAAATCTAATAGCCGGGGGGTGTCGGTTTTAATGCATTTTATATAAGGCTTGAAACCAAAAGTAGATTTTCTCCAGAGTAGCAGTTAGATTGCATGTCATCATATTGTTAAAGTTGACATAAATATGAGAATACTACAGTGTTACATTTAATATAGATTGTACTCCTAATGTCTCAATGAACCAACCTGTAGGGCACCAGAAGTGGTCTTTTTACTGTGTGTTATTTTTTTCAAAGCTCTTTAGAAGCTACAAACTCCCTGCAGCATCAGAAAATCTTGTCTGCCTTACTCATGTGGAGATGTTGGCAGTAACCTTCTGAAAAGCAAATCTAGTAAATACTCAAGGGAGGTGCACCATGTGCCTCCCCTGAGTATTTACACCGTATGTTTTACACTGCTGCACAAAAGGCAAATAACTTGTGCCATGCCGAGAGTTTAGATTTCTTGGGAAGATAAATCCGACATGAAATACCTTTTTGTTGGCTTCCAGTTATACAGCCGTTTGTTAAAAGTGTACCGACAACAAGGTTCTTTATTGGAGTGGAGTAAGAAAGTTGCATGTAATATGCTGTTCAATGCCACGATGATTGTTTGTCGTGAATGTTGTAGATTATCAAATCCAGTTTACAGTGTGTATTTTTTGCTGGTGTGTGTTTTAGTTTCCTAAAGTCAGTCACTTATTAAGGATTTAAGATCAAACGTGATACATGACAAAGCATTCTCTGAAGCAAACCAAATTCACTGTGTGGTTCCATATGTCCTGTAGTATTTAAAATACAGAAATATGTATCTTAGCCATTCAGCCTCTTTGACCAAAAGAAGAATGTAATCAAATAACATACAGTCAGGTCCAATCACCTCTAACTGTAACACATGTGCTGGGGGGTTATTTCAGAGAGAAGAGGTTTTGGAGACAGCCTAACAACGGGCCCAGGCCTCGGCACCAAGCGGTTCCTCCAGGATTACAAAAGTGCACTTCCTCAGAAACTGTCCAAAATCCCCCGGCACTCCACGGATGGTATGTTACTTTGAGGATTGTTGTGATTTTTTTTCTTCATAATCCACCCTGGGCCTCATTCCTGTACATCATAAAGTACAAAAATATTTTCAGATGCAGAGCTAGTGAAATATATGTACTATGTACATTGGTATTATTAGTAGTCAGTCAACAGTCATATCTGGACAAAGAACAATGTCAGTTCCACATAGCTGGATTTTCTGATAAGTTTGTTCCCCTATAATAGTACATTGCATTATCACTTTTAATGAATGCCTTTAATTACACTATCAGAACAGTAATACATTATCTCTCCTTTATATTGGGGCATAAGCTGTCGATGTATTAGCTGCTGGGTGACTTTGCTGCTGCTTGCTAGTAAATTTCAGTTTTATTTTATTGGATTGTATTTTCTTTGTTCTTTATTTGTGGGTTTAAAAAAAGGATTTCACTGATTAAACAAGCCGTCCACTCATGTGTATAGTATTTGTTTATATAATCAGTGGCTCTCAAGTCTAATGCTGCACCATGTTTAATGCAGGACATTTAATGCTAGTAATCGACTGCTCTGAGTTGTCCAGTAAAGTCACATATAATCATATTAAAGAGGCAGTAAAACAGAGGAAGCTCTTGGCTCAGGAGTGAGTCATATTAAATTCTGGGGCAGGAAGTTAATCATTTAATCATCTTTCAATTTTCTTAGATTTTAATTAAGTTAATGGAATATTTGAAGAGATTTATGTTAAAGGGTAATATCCCCCTAAAAATGGCCTTCCACTTCAACAGAAGGCCATAACACACACTCAAATCACTATAACACTTTCTGAGGGTTACAAGCATATCACTGTGAAATATGTTATTATGTCACACATTATGTAATAACTAGATCAAATGTAATACATTTTATCTCCATTATGAAATACAATTTCCCGCATTTTGTAATGAATTATT
Organism: Cebidichthys violaceus; assembly: GCF_023349555.1. Lineage (NCBI taxonomy): Eukaryota > Metazoa > Chordata > Actinopteri > Perciformes > Stichaeidae > Cebidichthys > Cebidichthys violaceus. The sequence goes on from NW_027176927.1 coordinate 3,480,975, forward strand.
GCATATTGCACTGGTTCTTACAAATTGATGGGAGTTAATTACCATCCGTTCTTATGTTTTGGGCCAACTAGGCGGAATCAGTCTTGTCTCTGTTTAGCTTTGAGTCCTCGCTCATCCTCTCACTAATGGCTGACAAACAGTCACAGGGCTTGACATTCAGTCACTTTTTAAAATTGAAATACAACACTTAAATTTACGCCACGCTGGCGGATAATGGATCCCAGAGGCAGCATGTAGATTGAGAGTAAAGGTCCTAGGACACTGCTTTTTTTTTTAGTCAATGATTGCTGTTTCCGATATGTGACTTTATCTATTTCCTTCCAGTAATATATGATTGAAACTAGCTCAGGACCAATTTCTTAAGACTCCTGAGGAAAAGACTGTGCTCAATAGTGTCTGAGGGCAGCGCTAAGGAATGACGACAGAAACATTTCCCCTATCAGCATTTCATTTCAAACTTTGACGAGAGCTGTGTCTGTACTGTGGTTAGCTCTGAAGCCAGATTGTACATTTTCAAGAGTATACCATCCTCAGAAAGGTGTTTGTTTAATTGTTAAAACATTTCTCTAAACGTTTGCTCAGGAAAGGTAGTTAAGAGAGTTTAAGTTTATGTTAGTTTTAATGTGTAGTTTTACAGTTGGGGGTCTTTAAAAGGTCAGCTGGACTAGGGTCAAGATAGCAGGTAGGAGAAATAGGTGCATCCTCATCCCACCACTGCTTTATAGTATTTAAGTTCTTTCTATTTGTCAATGTGTTTGTTTTCTCTCATTGGTGAGTCTTCTGTGTGATTTGTCCCCAGGTGAGTCCCTCATGGAGAACAGTGTTGCCGCATCAGAGCACTTAAAGAAGAGCCCCCTCTCTCCAAACTCTACGGTACAAACTCCCGGCCTGAGGTCTCCCTCCAAGCTGCTGCATCATAACAACTCCACAGGTAGGAAGAGACACTGCTGCAGGACACGTTGTCGCTGTCTTCGTTTTCACAACATTTCAGTGAAGCGTTCGTAATGCTCCTAAAGTGTTACCTCGCACAGTGGATGGATTCTCGCGATGTCACAAGATCATGCGAGAATCCATCTCATCAGCGTCCTGTGAGGAGCTTTTGGCAGCTATGGGTTAGGGTTCAGGTGTGTGTGAGACAACACAGAGAGATGGCCGGTCATTCGAACAACAACAGCGGCCACTAAAGAGGTTAGCGTAGAAGCTGCAATAGCAGCAGTTCTATCAGAACTGGAGAATATATCTTCACTAAGCAGAGCAAAGAACAGCACTGAAGGCTTTTCTTGACGGAAAAGATGTTTTTGATCTTCTCCTGAGTGGCGATGGCAAGAGTTTGATGGGCAGCTTGTTCATCCAATCACCTGCCAAGAATGTTTTTAAAATGTTTGCCCTTTTTCAAACTGTTTCCAATGATGGCTTCTCAGCCGATTCTGTGTAACAAAGCATCTGTTGTGTCAGGTCACCTAAATGGACGATCAGACCAAAAACAGCCCTGTATTATATATTAATAATAAACAATGCAAGGGGCTGGGAAGACACCAATAATAAAATACTCTGACGCAGGTTTTCAACTCTCATGGCAGCAATCATTTTATCTTTCATTGCGATGATTGCGTGGTAAACTGAGCAAATACGGCATTCACGTTGCAAAATAATCAACCAGCAATGTGCGCTTGCTCATTTTGAATTGGCCCGCAATCCGGATGACGACCCTGCATTTTATCTTTTGCTGGAGCACAATGGCACCTCTGCTGCGTCACCGGAAAGGCCCCATTTAAATGAATGATGGGCCTAACACCTTAAAATAAGAAGAATCATATTGACTCAACTGTAAGTAGTCTTGACTGATAATGATTTGTGTCACTTCTTATAGCAGGTGAATAATAGATAGTGACATTGTGTTTGCTGCAAGAGTTGTATCTTTACAAGATGGATAACACCTATAGATTTAAAGCTTTCAAACAGCTTGACAGATGCAATAACTTAGGGTGTGTATTTGACAGGTTTAAGTTAAATTGTAGTACTTTTCTTAATGGTGTTTGGGCATTGCGAGCTAAAGTGTATTATATACAGTGTTTGGTGAGCGTAATGCATTAATGACTGTCTTCATGGATTTGTTTGCTCTTTTGCACTTTCAGGCTCAGGCAGTTTCCGGGAAAGCCCGAGACAGAGTGGTCAGGACCCCAACCTGTGGACAGTGGAGGATGTCATGCAGTATATCAGATATATCGACCCAGTGCTGGCACCACATGCGGACCTGTTCAGAAAACATGTGTGTATTCTCTCATAAAGGAGGAGATGCTTAAAATGACTGTATTTTGCTTAATCTATATTGTATAGTATAAATACACTTTTTAGACCACACTAGACATTGATTTTTGTTTCGTACATTTGCACAACTTAACTTGGAGGACAGCTTTTCTAAAAACAAAACTGTCAATTTCCCCTCCCTCTCTCTGCTGCAGGAGATTGACGGCAAAGCACTCCTGTTGCTGCGTAGCGACATGATGATGAAATACATGGGCTTGAAGCTCGGTCCCGCCCTCAAACTCACCTTCCACATCGACAAGCTCAAGCGGGCTTGAGGAGGTCAGCCGACCAGCAGCAGCAGCCTTCCAAAGGACTGAACTCCAACCCCATCTTCCTGTTCTAGGATCAGTATATTACGCACTACATATTGTACATGTACTGGCCATTTACATGTAGCAATTTCCATCAGACCACCACATCTGGTATTACATACCCTTTGTCCTGACCTCATCCAATGAGGAATGTTTATTTTGTGTAGCACAATCCAGCCCTAAGGCAGCATGGGATACGTAGGATCACCCACTTGTCCATCATCCGTTTTGCATTTCAGTATAACTTGAAGAGTCATTCGTGGCTAATTTAACTGTAAAAGGCTTTTTTTTTGGCCTGCTTTTATTATGTTACATTTATTCTGTACATTTCATATTTTCTACTTTATGGATTTATGGACTAGTATTTTTGCCTTTTTCAATGGTTTGTGTGGGATATGCTTAAGGAACCCTAAAGCAAGAGAAGAAAACACTACATTCATCCCAATACTTGGGATGCCTCTGGTTAGCGTCTCAGTTTGAGGCATCGTTTTGCAACTACAACAATATTAATTATGAGAAAGGAAAAACAAGTTTTATGTAGGGATGCAGCGATACTGATATCGGTCCGATACTGGCTCAAATAGCTGGATCAGGTATCGGTGACAATATGCGGATCTATTATTGGATACCATTATTTTAATAACAATTCTGTACATTTATGTCTTCCGTATTTATTTGTTATTATTTAGTTTTACAAAGTTTGGAAGTAATGTTTAAGCCTGATGTTGCCTTACAAAAAAATAATGATCCCAGTCACTTCCACACATTGAGGCATACAGCTTATAAATGATCACTGGTATTGGATCGGTACTTGGTATCTGCAGATACCCAAAGCCCAGGCTATTGGTATCGGTATCGGGACTGAAAAAGTTGGATCGATGCATCCCTAGTTTTATGAAAGAAAAAGAAAACACTTTATTCTGAAAATACTGCCATGAGGAAATCTGTTTGTTTATTCTTATTCTGGATGTTGTTAACATTGCCTTGTCTTGTCTTTGTTATTTGTACTTTTTTAATTTTTATACTATATTATTAGAGTTCCTACATGGAGAGCCCTATCATACTTAACATTGTTCAATAAATATATAATGAGTCATGTGTTGGTTCATATTTTCTGTGCTATTTGTTCTGCAGTGTCAACCTTTAAAGACACACTTGCCCGACCTTTTGATATAAACTTATTATATGCCATTTTTTTTGACGAGTCTGATAATTTGAGACTAACTTTTTCCTTTTAAGTATTATTTATAATTTTATTTTGAACAAAACACTATATAGTTACAGTAGTTCACCAACAGGGGGCAGTACTGCCTTGTCTGCCTTTTTGCGGTAATGTCCCCTTGCTGTATCTCCTTGGGACTCACTAACGTTCACTCCCATGGGTGGTCATATCTCCATCTGGTAGACTCAGCATGATAATCTCTGATATTTTTACATCACGTAAAGATTTCTTCATATGCTTGTTATTTTGTTCTCAGTATTTCCTGTATTGCTGTGCAGGTATTTCATGTATTTTCCATTATTTAAAGACCCCCTAATTTATGATTGTGTCAACCCATTGTTAATGCTGTTTCTGGTAAACGTCATCGTTTCTGTCAGTGCCTGAGTGCGCTATTAGGCCTGTGGGCGAAAAATGACTTGTGTCTACTGAAGCAACTTGGCACAAGACAGAAAATCTAACCACATCCTCCGAGTGAAAACAGGAAAACATATCACGTAACGCTGAAAACAGTGACCAAACCCACTGATTCTAACTGACATGGATGAGTATGAATGCATTTCTCTGTGTGTGAGCATATGACACATACTCACAATCCGAGCTGTGTTTGTGTGTTATGCTCAGGCACATGTGACGAGCTCAGAGCTCGTGGCTGATGCCTGTGCTTGTTGATGTGTAATAGTAGTCAAATTGTTGTGCATGAAGCCCGTGCTATTTATAGAAATAACGGCTCTTTGTGCTGCATATTGTGCTTATGAAGGTTGTGAAGCAAGTTCCTACTTTAACGACCAACACCAACGGTGTGCTTTTTATCAGGCACCATTCTTGTGTTGCCGGTTGGGCAGCAGACTGAAGTTTTGAGGTGAATATTCAATATGACTGGCTGGATTTTCTGCAAGCAAGATAGATTAGCTTTATAGTTATGACAATTGTGATGTTTAGCTCATTTTAGGGGAATTCTGCTCCTGATATTTACCAACAATGCTGTGCAGTGCCCCTGAATCATACACCCTATAGACAGTTTCAGTATGTTTGAAAGGAAGTTTTGCGGGCTTACAGATCAGTCACAACTGTGAGAGAAGAAAACGACTTTCTCAGATCTCTTTTGTTATGGCGTGGAAGTACCGTATTCTCTGCAGAACCAGCCTGGCATGTTGCACTCTGCGGGCACATTTAGACAGAAACAATACGAAAAAATAAAGTGCTCAGCGAACCACTTTCTCTCTGGCGGATACCAGAATCCCCAGCATGCCTTTGAGGTGCTTTGGGGTGAGAGTCGCTCTGGCCTCAGTTGAATGTACTTGACTTTGAAATTGTCAGGCTAATCTTTGAATCATGTTTCCTCTTTTGTAATATATTTGTTTATATATGATTATTATTATTGTTGTTACAATGCAGTGAGTTCCACACATTCTTCAGTATGGGACACATTTGTCTGTTATTGGTCAGTGGTAGAACAAAACTTCTGAGGGTTTTAGCACCACATAATGAGGAATGGATTGAAAAGGAAAATGTGATCACACCTCAGAGGAACCCAAAGAGCCTTTTTTTTTTTAAACAAAAAGTTATGGTTGCTTTACATGACACGGGCCGCAGTCTCTAGCTACGATTTTTTTTTGTGCAAAAATCTTTTTTCATTACTTTTTCCGGATGAGGCCGCTGGCTTGCTTGTCCACGGTGACTTTTGATTTGGAGATAATATCGGCTAAGAACGTTGTCTTGACAGCCCTCATCCCAACTTGATCAGCCTCGTGGCTACAGATGGTGTGGGCCGGCTAATGTCGGGATTTTCCTACAAGGAAAATGTTGGTCATACGGCAGCGTGGGTTTTATCTATCCGGGAGTTTAAAAAAAAAAAAAAAAAGAATAGCATGGATCTCACACAAACACTCACAGAAATACAACAAATACACAGGTGGACATGACATGCATATGTTAGCATTTACACATTGATATTACAGTGTAAGGAGATTTTAACAGCAGGATAACACAAAGCCTCACAAGAACTGCTCTCTTGTATTAATTCCACCCCCAGCCTATAGCCTGTTACTCTGTCTCTTGTAGCGTGTGCTTGCCACTGTCACCAGATTAGCATGCAGGCTTAAAGCCCTGCTCACAAAGACACTGTGTACAGAACATAGCCTGTGCTAATACTGCTTCCCTCTATTCTAACCTACCAACCTGTAACTCTCTCGGGCAAGCCCACATAATTTCCCTGCTCACATAAAACAAGCCTGAGTCCAATAAAATCGCCAGTACAGGAGGTGAACACGATATTATGAACTCCTGAAAAAGCCTTCCGACAAAGTACTTCCATTGTGAAGCTCATAATGTTCAATCTTTGAGTGTCAGATTCACCTCTCCGTTATATTGTACAGTAATATCTTGCTGACGCACTGTCAACAAAAATGTAATATTTTAAGTGACAAATGTGGAATATTTGCTATAGATTTGGATTGTATTACATTGCACAAGAGTTGCTGTTAAATGTTTGTATCTCCTTATAATCAGCATGGCAAGTTTTGACAAATCAAACTGCAAAATAAAGGAGTTTGAGGGGTAATTTAAGCGTATTTCTATGACAGTTTGAATTACATAATAAAAACCCTTTCAACCTGGTAAAACTAACAAATAAGAAACCAACATTTTGCACAACTGTTGCGAAAACGCTGCCCCGCTCAGTTCGACTCAACCGTGTAAATCACACAACCCTTAAATATTTACCACCGTTAGACATTGTTGGGAGACCTTGGTGTGTTTGAGCCGGCTCGATGGAGAGGTGTCAGCTGTGTGCAGGAACATAAATTATTTACGTCCCCCCCCTTCCACTTCAAAGAGCTGGCAAACCATTCAACTCCAGATTTGGGGAGGGAGGGGGTAAGAGGAGGAGTTGCTAGTCACTAGGCAACCTCTGTGTCACCTGCCCTGACATGCCAAAATCAGCAACTTACCTTTGGAGGCTGTATTCACAAGGTACACGGCTGCATTTAAAAGCCTCCTCAGCAGGATACATGTGGAAAACAAAACAATTACTGAGACACAGCTAAACCGTGTGGTTCTGGGAAAGAGAGTGTGATGTGTTTATGTTGCTTTTTCCCTCCTGTGAGAAAGAGGAAAGGTTTTGTTACTTAGAAGATGCTGAGCTTTACTAAAATGCCCAGGAGCAGAATCCAACAGTGCAACAACTGATGTTTTCCAGAGCCTGTTGCATTGAAAGATCTGGAATATGTTAGTGTTTTTTTTACTCTGGGAAGTGGAAGCAAGGGGAGGGAAGAGTAGCAGCATATCAGGTGAAGATGCAAGGTGACTGTTCAGCTAGAAAATCAGGAAGTTTGGCTTAAGCAACATGTCCAGTCAACTGAATGAACTGTGCCCTGAGGGATCTGCTGTTTATTTACCCCCTGCCAGCACACACACACACACACACACACACACACACACACACACACACACACACACACACACACACACACACACACACACACACACACACACACACACACACACACACACACACACACCCTCTCCACTATAGACAGCCACACACACACAAGCTTATGATAAAACATGCCAAAAACCTTCAAATTGTCTTGTTAAAGCAGACAAGTTCAAACATGTGCCCTCTTTACATAATATTCACACAGAGAGAAACATGCCCCTTGTTGTCAATAAATAACTCAAGTTGTCTTCTCACTTTGTGTCTCACTTTCACTGCGTATTTCACTCTTTTCTTTACAGTTATTCACACTTGGGTATTCTTGGTGTGACTCCTTTGTTAAATCTCAGAGGTAACGCTCAGTTTAGTCATGCTGTTAAGAAATTGCAAATTTCCAGTACATCTTTATCAAGTACTAATTTCTGGATGTACTTTCCCATCATGTGATCCACCATGATCTACCAAAATACTGTAGGTGTAAGGATCACAATGACCAGATATGACACAAAAAAAAATCCATTATCTTCCCCCTGACTCCACACCGATACTGATGTATCCCAGTTAGCCTGTTTGATCAGGTTGTGTGCTGATGCTGTGATAGTGTGTCTGTGTGCGCATGTGAAGTCCTGGCCATGCGTGACAACAGCAAATTACCACCTATCCATCATTGGCGCTAGGGTCTGAGATTACCACGAGCCCAGGCTTGGCACCAGCTGGACCAAAGCCTGGAAAGGGTAAATCTAGACAGTGCTCAATGCATAGACACATACACATACATATGGCAGAAGAGGGGAATGCTATCTGGATTGCATTTAACATGCCTTGCGTGATGTGTATTGAAGGGTTTTAAATGGAAACATAAAATGTTAGTGGGAAAACCCAGTTCAGAAATCCCTTAGGCCTAAAAAAAAAAAAACTCCACCTAATTGGTGAATGTGAACAGGAGAGATCCTTACATTCGGTCTCCCCCTCCCTCTCATGTCTCGCCTGTTTCACTTTGCCTGTCTGCCGCTCTATCAGAATGTGGCTTTTGGTCTCTGACTTATATTGAGAAAAACAGCAAGCTGCCACAGGAAGACACACTGTTGTATTGAGCGGTTGCTGTGGGTGGGCTGAAAACGAGAGAGTAAGAAGAAGAGAAGTAACCGTAAATGTCTCAGAGTGTCCCACCCTGCTTAGCGTGCGTCTAGACCGGCCCCTGTGAGGCAGGCGGCAGTCATAACAAGGGATTGGGAGAGCAAACAGGGCAGTTTAGCGGAGTTAACCACTCGTCTATGGAGTCACAATCAAGAAACACAACCTCTGCATTTAATTGGGGCTAAACAAGGAGCTCACAGTGCAGCATACAATTATGAGATATATGAGGCGACAGAGATCTGACAGTGTGCCAACACGCCCCATGTGCCTCACACCAGAAGACCATCTCACCAGATTGGCACTGGGCAAGGGACCTGCAACCGTTACTAAGCACTGTGCCAAGGCTGTTGGCCTACTTGCGAGCCATTCTCTTGACAGTGCAAAGCCAAGAAAATACACACCCTTAAGCTAGTCTCTGTTACTTGAAACAAGCCTGCATTGAGGCCAGGATACTTCAGTTTGGATCATCCATGATACGGTGTTTCGAATTTAGCACATCAGCCTCTAACACAATTGGACAAATGAGAGTATAGGAGGCTGCTTTAAGAGCAGAGTTGACTAAAAAATAAAATTTAACAATCATTGAACACTATTCCTGGTTACAAACAACAGTGTTCTCATTCCCCCTTGTTACTCACTAAAGATGCATTTGTTGACAATGTGAAAAGCTAGATGCGGCGTTGACATTCCCAACATGACCTCAATCAAGCGCTTTCATAACCCGCAGGCACATGACAATCCAACAAACTCACCCACCGCAGAGAATCTCTTTACCCTCGTTTCATAATGAATGTAATTATATGGGGAAAATTGTTTTACCCCTCCAACTGGCTGTGGCTTAGACTGGAGAGGAGCTGTTCTGAATTTGCATAAGTCATTTGTTATTATTTAGAGCCAGTAGTCGGTTTCTCTGACCAGAGAGTTGGGAAAAAGCAGCACTGTCTTTGAGTCAGCAGGGCTTACAAGCTTTAAGTCAGTTAAACCCCCATCACGGTAAGCATTCTTTGGTCATCACCTCCCCCAACCACACACACACACACACACACACACACACACACACACACACACACACACACACACACACACACACACACACACACACACACACACACACACACACACACACACACACACATACTCACATTACTCTTTACCCACAGAAAAGAAACACATGTTTGTGTTGCTGTAGAGAAAAACAATATTGTTCAATTACTGTTTCATAAGCCCACCAATCTTTTGACTGAATATCTTGCCATTATGGCAAACATGTATACCACTTATTATGTCAGTGCATGGCATTTGGGCTTGGAGAAGCACCAAGCTAGAACGTTGAATGGTGAATCACGTTTGGCTACCGCTACCAGAGATGCAATATCAGATGTACACTGACATATAATACTGCTCTTCTTCAGCTAACCAGCAGGGAAACATGTCAGTATCTCTGTATGTCACTCGTGTTCAGTAGCCTTATTAGCAATGAAAATGGCAAATTAAAGAAAAGATTGGACACTGAAAACCCAGGAGAAATGGAGTAGCGTATATATCCCCCATAAATGCATAAATATTCTATCTGTTTCAACATTTCCATCCCAGACTGGAAAGAAACTGAGGTTTCCCTTCACCCACAGGTTAACTTAAGCACTTAGCTAGCTCTCCACTGCCTAGGGGAAGAACTGTGCAATGAATGGAAAAGCAGGCCACATTTCTATCCAGGCCATCTTTATTGATCCTCAAAACCCCCTTCACAAAGACCATCCCCCCATCTTGACCACAAAAAAAGGGGACAATATAAACAACCAATAAATAAGAATCTGCGCGATTAAGGCGGTTCTACACCTCCAATAGAACACAACAGTGTGGACATGTTGGAGTTATACAGCTTCATACAGTAAAAGCAGTAGATTTTTTTGAGAACATTACATCTAAAAAAAAGGACACTTTACCAAAAGTGAACCATTTTTTAAAATCTGGATGAGGCCCCAATTCAAATGAGATGACATTGTTCTTCTATCGGGTCTGACTTATGATAGAAAATACAGGCTCTTTTTTAGATGACCGTGTCATCTGAGCTTATTTAAATACTGGGCCAAATAGAATGGGGGAAAAAAAAAAATCATGAAGAGAACTTAATTTAAAATGTCTCCCCCATCCTACTCTCAGAAAAAAAAAAAAAAAAAGTTAAAACCACGTGGTTCTCAAAATGGAGATGGTGGTTGTTCTTTATATCAGTTTTCTCAGATAGGAATAAATAAATACACCTTTTTACTGGTAAACTGTCATGGAGTCCAGGCTTGGAGGCTACACAGTGTCATAGCATTGTTCAGAGTGGCTTTTTAAGAATTTCTGCATTTCTTCATTACATTCATGTCCAGGAAATGGGAGAGGTGGAACTCTGCCTTGAATCCATCCACCCTCAGGCCACTCGCACATGTGAGACTCGAGCACTGTGTGTTCCCTGTGGATATCCATACATCTATACATCCTGCGCCGCAACTGGGCTTAGTTGTACAGGGATGTGCTCACTAAATAAAAAGTGAAGAGATGAAGCACTCTTCATCCACCCTGGACAATTCTCTCTCTCTCTCTCTCTCTCTCGCCCCTTTTGAAAACCAGGTCCTCTCAGCAACTAACGGTGCTGGGCTGCTGTTTGCTGACAAAGTCTGAGATGAAGTCAAACTCATTCTGGCCCAGGAAGAGTTCAGGCAGCTCCTGGACCCGATCCAAGCCCAGCTCCATGACCAGCGAGGTCAGAACTTCCTCGTCAATCATATCCGCGTCCATGCCGTTCAGGGCCAGGGCTGGTCCGGCCATGTGCTGCATGTTAGCCAGTTGGGCCGGGTTCATGCGGTACTGGGTCGTGGGCCCCATGTGGTTCCCACCCATAGGTCCCAGTGGGTGCCCATGGTACTGGGTGTTGAGTTTTTGCAGCTGCATGCTGGCCATGAGTTGCTGGGACGTTAACCCTCCGTTCAGGAACTGTTGTTGTTGTTGCTGCTGTTGCTGCTGCTGCTGCTGCTGCTGCTGCGGGTGCTGAGCTTGTTGCTGGTGCTGCTGCTGTTGTTGTTGGTGCTGCTGCTGCTGCTGTGGATGCATGTGATGCTGCTGCTGCTGCTGAGGGTGATGCTGTTGCTGCTGGCCATTATACATCATGTTACCAGAGGTCATCTGGTGGTGACCCATCTGGGCCCCGTTCAGTTGTCCATTCATGGGTCCGCCCACCATGCCCTGCCGCTGCCTCATGGCAGTCTCCATGTTGGCCTGGGCGCCACCGTAGTGCATCATCTGGCCATTGGGCAGCGCCCGCATGCCCTGCTGGTTGGCATGCTGCTGGTGACCTGCCTGCAGGCCGCCATTCATGCCCATCCTGTAACCGTGGAGACTGGCGCCCGCTGAGCTGTGATTCATGGGCATCATCAGATGGTCTGCCATGCCTCCTGTCTATGAACAGAGAGGAGACACTGTTAGATCATCGCACGGGTCAGACGTGATGTTTGGAGGCAGTAAAAACATTTAAAAGGGAGGTGCAGCTGGAATCATGGCATGAGCATATGTAGCTGTCCATTTTAACCAGTCACTGATCAAGACACACAATGATTGTGCCAGTGGTACCATGTGTGTGAGATGTGCAGTACATAGCTGTGGGTCAAACCAATTTCATACCCAATTGACTTCTCTTATAGTGATCGCACAATTCACCTTCATTCAAAAAGAAACAAAGATACATTTTCCCTTGTAACGTCACAGTTAACCCACCGAAACGCTTCCGGACCAAAAAAATATCCGCACGGTTGTTTTGCCTATTGGCGACCCCTGAAAATCTTACTCGTGTGTTGGGTCTTCCTAAAAACCTCCCCTCTTTGTGCCAAGGAATGAACGCCCAGGTCGGAATTACAGGTTAACGTGCAATGTTTGGGATTATTATTTATTTTTTCAGCCGGAGATTTCATGCTCGACGGGATCGACAAAACGGAGAAAAATGCGTGCATCGCATAGTGCATTGCTTAAATCCCATTAAATGTTGCATGTTAGCTGAGGCCGAAACAATCTTGTTACATTTTACGCACGTAAGGTTGCAACAAAGAACACTGACATCATGCAACATCTCCCCAACAGCTGAATCACCACATTTCTAACAGGGCATCAAATCCAACAAAGGCTCCGGTTTTCTCCGATCACTTTGTGCCGATTTGTTTCAACGTGTGTATACAAGAACACTGTAGCGTAATATTATCCATTTGGTTAGATCTCGAGTTTGAAACATGGGAATGCAAACAATGGAGCAGCAGCCCCGGAGACCACCACAGACCAAAACCCCAATGTCTCTCACAAATACATCCGAGGAAAACCACTTACCCGTATCCGCTACGTTTTCACAAAGTTGCGCGACTTTGCTCCGGCTCCGTCTATTTAAACAGTTTTCCTCTGCAAGGCAACGCTCCTCCGAATTACAGTATCTATTCCACAGGGTTACGCTTCATGCTCAAGCGGGGACGGTGTGCACAAAGACTGCCGCATCAGATCTTGAAACGACTGCCTATTTTCTGGGTCAACTCAGGGATTATGTACATCTAAAAAGCTCAGAGGAAGGCAGTCGGGGAGAGGTGGAGCCTCGGTCCTGCCTCTTCTTTGTTCCTATTGGCCCTACTTAATATAATTGTGCATGGGCGTAGAAAAAAAGGGGCTGTTGGAGAGCTGTGACACAGTAGCGAATTTAAATACCCCCCTCCCCGCTGCTTCTTTTTCAAAGAATATTTGGACATCTTGTTTGTCTTCCAAAGTAGGCTAACTGCTGCTGTTTTAAAAACATAACTTTTACTAATTTCAGATTTCCTTTACAGATAGATAGATAGATAGATAGATAGATAGATAGATAGATAGATAGAGAAAGAGAGAGAGAGAAAGAGAGAGATAGATAGATAGGCAGACAGACAGACAGACAGATAGATAGATGGATGGATGGATGGATGGATGGATGGATGGATGGATGGATAGATAGATAGGAATATTAGTTTTCTCGTGCATGTATGTAGGAGTCAGCATGCATGCTCATATCTGCCAGTCTGTGTCATACAGCATTAGTGTAAAATTCCGTGTTCCCCACCTTGTCTGCACCTACTCATCTATTTGGCCTATGTGCGTGCGCAGCATGAGTGTTGCCCTGGTATGTGCATGTGCACTTCATCTCCAAGATAACTGTTTGTCCATGTGACCCACCAGTCTGCTGTGTGTCCGCCTCAGTGAGGCAGCGGAGGGAGGGCAGAGGAATGTAGCCCGTGTGCTATTCTAGGCCACACTAACTGCAGCGCGCAGTGTAACCACTGCTGGGCATGGATGTGTGTTCGCCTGGTTTACGTGTATGGACTGTGGATTCTGGAGTGTCAGTATGTTTCTGTGTGTGTGTGTACCTCCACTCTGCAGATGCACGCGTCTCTTGATTGCCCACTTCAGGACAACGACCTCTTGCCTGCAATTGCAAATGAATGGAACCACTTTGGGAGAGCGAGCCAATCTATTGTCCTGGGAATTCAACTATAAATGGGCAACCACTGGCAGACATTTGTCATTGTTTGACATTGTCCAGACACTTTAAGCTAGTGTTAATAAGCCACTCCCAGGTGTGGGTGCTATCTGAGAAACTCACCCAGCCAGTCAGTCCAAAGAAAAACACACACAATCAAGTTTCTGTGACGAGCACTCTGTTAGTGGAGCGTGTCTTCTGTGCAAGGTTACTGCAGTCTGTGACAATATGACAAACACGTATTTTAAAATGCATCAAAACACTCTTTATTTTTATCCCAGGGCCAAAAGCTCCTAATGGTGTAATTTGCATTAGAGAGCGTAGGCAATGTGTCCAAACCTTCTGGAGCTCACCAATCACATCACTGCGTCTGTTTCAAATTCAAGATATTTGCATGAAATTGCAATCAGCCATGATTGTAGTGGAAGATATGCATTTTGTAATTATATATCCATTGAACAGACTTGCGTTGTTGTAATTAGATGGAGTATACTGCGGTCCCTTATAGGCTGCTTTTCTGTATATGTTTCACATCTCTAACTATGGTCTATAATTTGGAGCGGAGCCTCCACACACCTTGCCTTGAGCCATTTATTGACTTCTACGCTTTTGTTTGCGTGTGTGTTTTTATTCCAAGGATAAAGAGTAATAGAGAGAGAGGGAGAATTCATGTGACTGTGTTTATAGGAGCAATAGGCTGGAAGTGTTGCTTCCATTCCCAGCTTGGACACACCCCTGTGCCACACTGTAAAACATGCAATAAAAATGCTGCAGTTGCAGGATTGGTTGATTTCACACAGGTTTCACGCTCTAAATAGAGTCTAAAGAATTAGTAGCTCAGCTTCAGTTATTTGTGTTCTCAGCATATCAGTATGAGCTTTTACAACCTATGATGAGCTCCTCCTATATGAAAGGTCTCAGCATTCCTCGTTGACTCTACTTTAGTGACATGTAGCTAATAACTTCTATGTCGGAACACTGTGTAGAACTCGACCCACTCTGTCTGTGCATCATCTGCCCAGGCTCTCCACTTGTAATTCCCACTGTGGACTGTACCAACTTTAGCAACCTTTCTAGCTGTTATGAAGTTGGCCATGGAGATCTCATAACATCTAGCTGCCACTTTCAGGCCGTCTACGTCGGAATTCAAGGGAGCCAACAGTCTGTAGAGACGCAGAGGCCAATGTTTATTGCTCCTCAACAGGGTCTTGGAGTGTGTGGAGAGCCCCCCTGGCACAAAGGCGCTCACTGGAGTGTAGTGGAGTGAAAGTCTGATGTTCTGCACAGAGAAATTGCCAGCAGGATGATGCATTGACTGACAGCGTTATCCTTGGTTCTGTGAGTTGGTAGAGGAGAAGCTTATAGAAACTTAACACCCAAAACCAGCCAGTGTGCTTATGATAGTATTGTTAAATTTGAACCCAGGCCAGTGGCTGAACGAACTCACTCTGCAGTAATAGCACTTTCTATGTTCTCCAGGCTGTGATGAATGGCTTATCCTGTGTCTACAGACAAGTAGATGGACAAACTGAGAGGCAGCTCTATGAGCTACTCTAATCATCTGCCAGTGGACATTGGACTGATCACCCAAGTCATCTTTTATCTTTGTCCCCATCAACTAAGACCAGCTGACTCAGTCCTACCTACCTGACTAATCCTCCCAACACTGTGTCTGCCAGTAATTACTGGCAATGTTAGCAATGTTCAGAGCCTCATGGCTGGTACAGCCATGTGACTTTAGAGGTGGAGCCATATGGCTGAGTAGTCAGGAAGTGCTGCTGTGTTCTTAAGATAGTTTTGCTTGCATCAGTATTAACATTCCTGATATACAAGGTGTTTGCTCATCTCAGATAAAACAAAGACTCACTTTATGTGCTTTTAATACCTGTGTGTTTTAGTGTGTTTAATGCTCCAGTCGGAAATTTAATTCTAAATACTTAAAACTATGTATTCTGCTACTTCTAATTGTAAAAATCATGCTACCATGATTACCTTAACACTAGAAACATAAAATGTAAATTTTTTTGTAAAGTTTGCTCTCTACATTTTTAAACTCCAGACATGAATGACCTATGAGTCACTTTCAACCTGTTCTGTTATAATTGCTTGACAACATCAATATGTATTGACGGTCACAGGACAAAGTGTGTCCTAGTATGCACATTTCCCCAGAGATGTGAAACCAAAAGTCAGTTTGCTTGTCTCAGTGTGGGGGAGGGTTGTTATTGTTCTGGTAAATGAGAGAGTCTCTATAAATACTCCCAAGGCTTCCTTCTCCGCCTCAACCACCAATCAACAGTCACTGTTCAGCCGAGCAGCTGAGAGGGAGCAATAAGCCTGAGTCAAGGCTAACGGGGGAGGGTCTGACTCAAACATGCTGTGGTAGAGAAGTGGGTGAGAGACTTTGGAAGGGAGGGAGGGGGAGAAACCTGGTAACTGCCACTCATGGACCTGAGGCCGCAAGTGGGAGTGAGACTTGAGTGAAAGTAGTGATTTGGTGTGGTAGGGGGGTGTTCGAAGGGTACCACATTAAAGCAGCTTTCCAAAAACTTTTGTGATTGTTCCATATGAAGTGTTTCCTTTAAAACAACTTTGGCCTCTTACTGTTTGATGGTGATACACTTGATTGGTTTGTTTTTACATGCTTATTTCGTCCCACTTGAACAGCCCTAGAAGGCCTGATCTCTATAAGACTTAACAAACTACAAATATAGAAGATCCAAGAATAGAGTTGGTAAGAATGGGCTCATAGTTTGTCTGTGTGAAAAAATTGAAATTGAAATCAATATCACAACATTCCTGTATCCGGTATATTAAAAATATGGCCAATGTATGAAAAATTACAAGATAGTCAAACTGATGCTCAGGGTAGTTAACTGTGTTCCACTGTTACATATCACAAAGCTGCGGGTCTCTCTCTCCCTCTCTCTCTCTCCCTCTCTCTCTCTCTCTCTCTCTCTCGCTCTCTCTCTCTCTTTCTCTCTCTCTCTCTCTCTCTCTCTCTCTCTCGCGCTCTCTCTCTCTCTTTCTCTCTTTCTCTCTCTCTCTGTCGGTGCTCGAAAACGCCGGCGTAGTGTGGACGCTCAGTAGCAAAACATATGCGTTTTCAAATGAAAACGGAGTAGTATGGACATGGCCTAAGACCACGTTGGAAGGCATAAGTGTTTCTAGTTGTTCTGAATGCCTTAGTCTTAGAATACTTGAAGAGGACATGGGTTGGGTCTGTAGTTTACACAGACAATGTGACAATATGGCCAACACATAAGGCAGGGTTTGAACTTCTTTCTCAAGCTCTGTTTCGTCATTCGTCACACTACTACTTCTGTACAACCAAGCACAACACTGTGATTGCCTCAGAGGGGAGACTGGTGGGTTATGCTCTGTTATCCCCATGTGTTTCATTCATCCTACATTCTTCAACCCCTCCCCTCTCTGTGACAGCAGGCTTTTTTCCCCCCAAGTAAAAGTGTAGCGATTCAGAATTTTGCTATCAAACATGGTCAGATGACATGTGGCATGACTTTGTTGAAGCATACTGTGGCCTTCAGTGGTAGCAGGAAAAGAGTTGTCGTAATGACTGAAAGAATGCAACGTTCCTGTTAGCTGAGATAGTCGAGACCATGAAGGGGTATCTGAGGCACCAGATAACCACTGACACAAATTCCCCACTCCAGCTGAGCATTCCCAGCGTACTTATCATGATAGCACAGACATGATAAGTAGTATTGGTGCCTGCAGGTGTTCAGACACCCCAACGCTGACTTAATAATGCAAGCTATACAAACCCAACTGGAGTTGACTCCCTGGTTTTATGTATCCAATCTTGGCTCATTATCAAGCAATGTCAGTCATTTACAATCTGGACCACTAGCCCACTGCCTGCATTTCCAAGCAACACGGTTCCCCAGCATTTACCACCCTGAGGGATCATTGTCGACACAAACACTAATCATGTTCCCTTCACTGCACTTCCTGCCTTACAGCCAGTGATGACGTTTCCAGTTACCTCCGTGAGCGTCCACATGCAGTGCAGGATTGTGGGGGGGAAACATACACAAGACAACAAGAGCCAGCACAACCTGACAAACAAGTAGCTATATGGAAGAAGGAAGTGGGAGAGAGTGTGGGAGAACACAGTGACGATGTGAAGAATGACCTATTAATCATTCATTATCTCCCAGCACTGTTAATGAGGTGACAACTCTTAAATAATTAGCAATGTGACTGAAGCATATTTCCATAGCAGTAGCCCGAGGACATGGAGGGCATTGGGGACGAATGGGGAAGGGAATATGGGATGCACCAGGCATAAAAACGAACAGCCCCCACACCAGCTTAGCAAACAATAACTTTCCTGATAGGGGGCTCTGGGAGGCATGGACAGAGAGATAGAGATAGACAGAAGAGAAGAGCGATAATGAAGCGATATGCAATATTGAGACAAGAATGAGCCATGGAGGAAATAAGACATTGAAATAGTTATTTCTATATGTAGTGGGCGTTTAAGTTGTTCACCCAGCAGCCTTCATTATACGTCTGTCTCATTTCAAGAGGGGCAGGCCAGGGCCTTCAGGCTTTTCTAACACACAAGTCAACGGGAGCTGTGGCCGGCTAGCACCCCAGCCTGCCATGGGCCTATTCATCTTGCACAAAACACACAAAAGAGCAGACCATGAGCCACATTCTTGACATCCAACCTCATCACCCCCACTACCCTCCCACCCCCGGCCCTGACTAGCGCCCCTCCCCCAGTGCCTCACACCAGGCAGGGCAGACAGGAGCTGCTATGCTACACTACCTAACTGGCTGGCTGGCTGGCTGGCTGGCTTGTTGGAGTTGTTTGGTGGAGGAAGGGATGCATGGAGGGAAGGGTGGGTGTGGAAGAGAGGGGGCAGGGATGTTTTCTCTTCAGTCAGCTAATTGACTCACAGATGTCAGGAGGAGTTGCGTTTGTGGCGGGGCTAAAGCACCCGGTGACACTTTTCCCCTCCACTAACAAACATAACACCCATGCACATAACACCCATGCACGCGCACACGCAGGAAAAGGTTGGGCACACGCCAGCACACATGCATGCACATGTACCTGTGGCCTTACCGTCTGTTCTCTCGCTCTCTCTCCAGTAAACAGATATGTCTCTGTGTTTGGGCAGGGGAATTGGGGGGGGGTGGGCTTTTTTCACTCCTCCAAAATAAATCTGACGGTGTAAATATGACAGTGAGCTGTAAGGTAGTCCTGACTGCAGCTCAGCTCCACAAAAACACCAGGAACTAACAGCCTTTTGTGGACACTAACAATCTGGTATGGTCAGGGCATAATTTCATTTTTCTGTTTACCATCTGGGGAGCCTTTCTGGCTGTCAAGCTAAAGCAGGTCTCATCTACTGATACATCGGTGCAATAACAGTTGAGGCAGTTCAAACGCTGTACTACCTATGATATGACCTATTTCCACGCCATGGTTTCATGTCATGCCATGTTTTCATGTCATGCCATGTTTGCACGCTGCAGTTTCATCTCCTACATGTATGCACTGCAGAATTCAAATATCTACTCTGAACACCCAAACCACTGACAGCTGTGTGCGTGTGTGTGTGTGTGTGTGTGTGTGTGCGTGTGTGTGTGTGTGTGTGTGTGTGTGCATCTGTCATCATGTTCATGTGTTTGTGTGTTCCAACTAGACTGCTAAACAGCTGAGCCCAAATTGAAAGTCAGTGCTGTCATTCCCTATATTTACCAAATGACTCACTCACAGCACAAATCGGTTTGGACACCGTTAGTATACAAGCAGTTGGTTACCACATAAAATAATTAGGAGGGAAAGTGTGGGTTAATGAAGAAACTATTGCAGTATTACAGTAGTGGAGCGCTCATACGCTAAAAACAGGGTAGAATAGGCTGCCTTTGGTCTCTGGGGGGGTGGTAAAAGTACAGCCAACCTCTAAAAGGCACAATGTTGCATCTTTTAAAGTGTATTCAATAACAGTTGAGAGATCTGTACATTTTCAGAGATATTCATCCTCCAGAGGGACATTCAGGAGAGCAATCATGCTGTACTACCAAGAAAACACAAATCATGCATTATTGAGTTCCCCCAAAAGCTCGGTGGCTGGGTGAAGTTCCCCCTGTGGCCTTTGTGCAGTGGTCTTCCCATCATGAGGTCTGTTTGTGGTGGAGCCATATCCCGCTCCTACCCAGGCGCTGACAGCCAGACGTCCGCTCCAGGAAACAGCTAGTTCTCCTTCCTGACCGGGGAGCCCTATCAGTGTTACACCACCATCGCCTCTCAATGTTGAGCAATGTCCTGGTGAGCACATGTCTTAGCGGGTTAACACATATGCTGTACATACACATGCACAGACACACAAACATAAACACACACACGCAGGCCAATCCACGGCCTCTAGAGCTGTCTATAGTCCGCCTGTCTTCTTCCTGTTTTTCCACTCACCCACACTGTTGTCACTTTGGCCAGGAAGCTGTGGGAGAGATACGCATGACAAAGTCTCTCTTTATTAAATTGGCAGAGTGTCTGTAGTGCTTTTGGAGTCCCTGTATGTGTGTTTGAGAAAGAGAGAGAGAGAGAGAGAGAGAGAGAGAGGGAGGGAGTGAGAGAAAGAGAGAGAGAGGGAGTGAGTGAGAGAAAGAGAGAAGGAGAGCAAGCACTAGAGAAATGGGGGTGGGGACCTAAGCCAAGGGCTAGAGGCTTATCCAAGATCCACTCTAGGCTCATCCCTGGATATTGCTGTTTGAAACCATGAGTTAAGGGTTAGGGTTAGAGAACAGAGGATACAGAATAAAAACCAAATGCCACTGTCATACATTTTTAACAATATCCATCCACTGCAAGAATATAGATATTGATTTAATAAATACCTGAAAAGCATGTTCAAGCATTTTGCTTATATATAACATAGTGAATATAATATGCGTAGGGCAGTTATGAATGAACTATTATCTGTACATCAACAGTCTATGGTATACATACAACAGACTCTTGCAGGGAGAAGCAGAGAGTAGCAATTAAAGAAAATAATGTAGGATGGTTAATTTCAGTGTATTTCCTGGTCGAGGCGAAAACATTTTGTGTTGTAATTTGCGGCGCAGACCAATTGCAAACCATCTTGGCCAGCCTGACCTCTGAGAGACGTTAGCATAGCCGTCTAACTAGCTCACTACCCACGGTAGTAGCCGAAGCAAGGAGCATGTCATCAGCTACCTACTATATTATTACGTGGGGTTACAAGTTCTGCTGTGCTCAACTGCTTTTAGTTATTGTTCAGTTAGCAACTGAGAGAACATCAAGTCACTACGTCACCAAGCTCCCAGCAACACCTGTTTTGTATGGACGTTCAACCAAATTTCCATGTGCCACTTTCTGGCCTGGCATTAGAGTTCTTAGAGTTGTTTATTTTACATAACATTTACATCTGTTTGGCTGAAAAACTATTTTCTTTAGACTTGGGTGTTGGCCAAACCAAACCGCACATTTTGCATTTGCGGGTTAAGAGTGAATATTTGGAGCTACTGTGACATTTTATTTTTTACTTTATTTATTTAAATATGTATTGGCCATATGTACTTTTAACCTTTGTGTGAGTTATTTTCTCAATGGACTCTGGCTGAGGCAGCACTGTCGTTTGTATAAAACATTTCATTCTTATTTCCATTTCTGCAGGCAGCAAACATCTGTGTACAGTCTCCACATCCATGTGCTGTAGATAAAGACAGGGAGGACAGAGGACAAGATAAGACATTGTGCTCTGCGGTCAGGGAGTACGCCCTCCTCTCCCTCCTCCATTCTCCCTCCTCTCCCCTGTCCCTCTTATCTGCTGCCTCTGTCTTGACCTCCACCCTGCTGCATGGTGTTTAGTCAGCGGAGAAAACAGCATGGGACTGGAACAAGTACAAGTAAACTCTGTTAAAAACATTCTCCAGAGCATTCTTCTCATAGAAAAATACAGTGAAGAATGCTTTCTTTTCGCGTGTGTTCAAATAGAGCGATCCAAAGATTGCATAACAGACAGCTTTCAGGTTTTATGCAATCTGTTGGCTAGTAGAGTAAAGGCTGTTTGAGCAGCATGCGGAGAATTTATTATTGAAGAAGTTAACCTGAAACACACGGAAAGGCATTTAATGAAACATGAAAAAACCTTTAAAGTATGATGTACATGGTTAGCAATCTCCGATTATGGCAGTGTTACTGCAGCAATTTGAAATGGTGTGTCAGCGCAGGAAAAATGGCTGATTTATGACCAAAATAACATTTCACTGCACATGTTTGGTGGCTCATCTTTTATTACGGCTTTCTATACTCCCCAGTACAGTACGCTTCCCTGCACTTTAGCCTTTTCATTCTAAATAGCCTATTCAACAGCAGTGCATAATCACTTGATTGTTGGCACCTGATTAACTTGTTTCACTGCTGCTTTCAATTGGGAATTGATTTATCAACACACTGATGAAGTGTGAATGAAAACATTTTGCACTCTTTATTAATTATACATCAACAGTGTGTTGAATGTGATTCTTTATATTATATATATATTCCCAGTATTACATCACCTGCTACTCATTAATGCTTGTGTCGTATTTTTATACTTGCGTTCTTCTGTCCGCTATTTTACAACGTCGGTCAAAAGACAGTTTAACTTGCTGTAGTTGTGAGATACAACTGAGCTTCAACTGTGCACACAGGGACAACAAAAACACTCACTGTCTGTCTAGTTATATCACAGTTAAACCGTGTCCTCTATTTGTTGTGGGGTGTGATAGTGTGAATCAACCTGAAGCACAGTGCTCACAAATGTGTTTGTGTTTGCAGTGCTGTCTTTGACTACACTATTTGTTCAAGGTTGATTTGGTTTCTATTATAATGCACCATCCAGTTTTGTGACAGTGTGCTACCCACTGAATTATTATCAACCTTTATTTCACTATATGTAAGACTTTTGAAGAGGGACCCTCATTTATAACGGATATATACAATATTGAGACATATCTTGCTCTTTAAGATACGCCTTTATTTTGAAATTCCCATGGCATGTCTGTGTCACCATCTCCGTCAAAGCGCAAATACTCGCTACAGAGCCCAGTAAGGAAATTATCAAATCATATTTTAGTTGCTTTTTGTGAGTTGATATAAATGTAACTCATTGTGTTAAATAGGCATATTTCATATCCCTCTTTTAACATAACTGCTTGTGACAGCGTATGATTCAGACTCTTTCAAGATTTTGAACAATGTCAATTTTGTCACCAATTTGAGGATAAGAATGTTGCCAACAGCTTTACTCTGGTATGTATTAATTTCAAATCATCCACTCGCAGTGCTTTTGATGTGATGTTGCAACTGCAAAGATTACGACAGGCTGTGAGTCAACATACACCTAAAACCGAGTTCCAAAGTAGTTGAGGCTTTCGAATAAAAGGGAACTTTATGGTCAAATTCACTTTTCACTGATGTTGAAATGTTCAGTAATGTATTCTGTGGTTGTGTGAAAGTCGCACTGGTCACTCTCCCCTGAACAAGAAACTGTTTTCACATGGGGTGAAAAAAATGGGAGAACCCTGTTAAAATGGCCTTGGTTTATTTGACTGTAAAAAGAAAGAATTCAGCATCTTATGGATAATTGGATTTTAGTTTTTTTTAAATGATCACCCAAAAAAGATTACAAATCTTCTCATCCACAGCAGCCACCTGTTGGTTTGTCAGTTTGTTTGTCAGTGGTAAACGATCATGGGCTCATGTAGAAAAGTGCCGTTAATACATCCCCGCCATAGCTCTTTACTGTGGTGAGAACAGTTTCAGGCAGTCAAATGTACAGAAGTCATTATTGTTGCAGCAAAACTATTTTGAAATACTGCAGTATGTTTAAAAGCATAATCAATTGGTGCACTTTACCAATATTATCATTTTGAAGTCCTACCTGAGAGATTAAATGGATTCCTGGGTTTAGAGAATAAAAAACAGTGATTCAAGTGGCTTGGCCAGGTCCTCCATCAGACATTATTTGCCATGTTAGCTATGGGAAACTCATGAGAATGTATGCTAAATCATTGTGCAAGTGACTTCTAGCTGGTCAACTGCCTCAACAGATCTACAAGAATGAATCCCTGTTGTATGTATGCCTATGCTTGAAATGAAGCCACTCAAGACAATGCTCTGTGTTCTCTGTAAATCCATGGCGCTGTCCGTTTTGCTCAAGTGGAGTCCGACCCTTCAAGTCCCACTTTCGATTATTCTCTCCTTGAGGGCATCCTAAGTCTCATTCTTAAGGTGGGTTTACCTTTGTTTTTGTCATGAATACTTTCACACAGAGCATAAATATTACATGGCTTACAGTATTGACGCTACGCATCAATTTACCTCAGACAGACTGCCTTACTGGGTGAATAGGATAACTGCCTACGACAATCTATTAGAACCTTTTAATGAAAAAGTGGGCTGCAGTCAGTCACTACATAGCAAAGGCTTTCCATTTACAGGTTTTACTTTTTGTTCCAGCTGGCTCAGCAAAAATGTTATGCAGAAGATGAAATGACTTCACACCTCCGGTTGCATTTTGGGAGGTGTGAAGTGTATTCAAAAAATGGTGACACAGGGTCAGTTTGCCCTTTCTGCCAAGGGGAAGAACACAAGTAGAATCCATTCTCAAGTCTGCTTTAGTAACTCCACTTCCATGTGAAAAAACTGTGATCACTCTGTTGTGATGTGCCATTCCGCCATGAGGAACTGAAACACCTCCACAAACCAAACACCACTGTTGACGTGTTAGAGTCATTTCAAAAACACTTTTGAAATTTGTTTTTACAGTTTAGAGCTGTGAAAAACCACTGCTATGACGCTCCTGCTCTCTGTTAATGTTTCATAAACATTTTGCCATGCCTAAATCCTTCCACGAACATGGTAAGAAGTGAAAAATTAACAATAGGTTTGTTGCTTTGTGGTGGACAAAGACATCTTTGTTTGACTATGGCAGCAATTCAACCATAAGAGCAGAGCATAGCTCTTTTCCACCCGTTACTAAAAAAGACAATGATGGCATTATCACTGAAATGGGATGAGGTGCCACAAGCTGCCTCCTGTGGGGATTTCCTGGCGATGTGGTGATCAGGACACACACTTCCTTACACAAACATAAATACCATTGCCTATTTGATGGGCTTTGATGGACTTATATCCTGCTTCAGCCAGGAGGACAAACACAACTCCCCGGCCATCAGTTAGTAAGGTGTGAGCCCATGACTGTTTGACTTGTGATGCATATGAGTCATGAACAAATTTTGCAGAATGACAAAGGCAACTCGGAATCAGTCACAGTTGTCTCGATTCACAGGCTAGCCGTAAGTTATTCTCTTATTCAGACATCAAGCTTTATGTGACTGATAAAGCGACCGATGAAGTGACAGTTTCTGTACTCAATTGAAGATAGCAGGGAGGCGGCACTTGACAGAAAACAAAATGGGGCCTTTAACGGCAAAACACTTTTCCTTTATCTAGTTACGACAACTTTACTGTGACAAGCAGGAGTGCCTTCCACATCAGGCTCATTCACTGTCAGACAATTTCGTCTCCACCACTGGCAGTTGATCCAGTTTCTATGAGACGTTTTTGAAGCAATGAGGCAGTAGAAGAGCTACAGCTTCGAGCAGCCTCCTTGGTTGAACTCAATTCAAAAATGAATTCTTCACAGCAAAGCAGAGGAGTCTTTGTCGGTCTCTCTTCCTGACTCACTGCTTTGTTCCCTGTCATAATACAGCCATACCTGGAGCCTTCGAGGCTTTTCAAAATCCCCGCAGCATGTATGGGAAGCCGTGGAAATCAATAAGCTTAAAGTGCTAAATTGTTTGCAAGCCATTGATTGAGTAGAACGTATCTCTGTCATTCAATCCGCCTAATGACAACCAATTATTGTTTCCCCTGCTTCACATCCCATAGTTCGAGTCCCCTATAGCCTTGATTTGATCCGAAGAAACAAATCAATATATTCATGCCTTACTTGTTTTCCTTTGCCGACCTGTGCAGGTGTGAGGGTGAATACATAACTGTGTGTGAAAGTGCTTGAAGGAATGGTGGCAAGGCACCTATTGCTGGCCATCACAGTCCTGTGTCTGGCTGTCAACAGCTCAACCGTCTAACGGACCTGTAACAGTCAAGTCAAATAAGTGTGCCGGACCACTGAATACACTTCATTCTGCCTGACATGACATGACCTTTAGATACTGTTAATGCATTTATACATGATAAAACAACTGGTCCATGACTGCCAAAATGCATCTGGTCATTGAGCACTGATTTGAGAGTTGTTGTTCAGTTCAAATTGGAGAACCTAATTGAAAGAAAGGCTTAGACAGTTATTCATGAAATGTATGTGTTATGCACTGCACAATTTAGTAAAAGCTGGGGAGATATATACGAGTCCTGAGGCATTTAGACTAGACATTAAAAGTTTGACATTCCACGGAATTACGCTTTTTTACTTTCTTGCTGAGAGTTTTTTCTGATGCTACTCCCTGACCATTTTCATGTCAAAATAGAAAACACGTTGCCCTTGGTAGGATTCCGCTAACGACAACAAGAGCTCCTTTCAACACAGATAAGTGGACATGGTCACAGAAGGATTTATGAGTTTTATAACTTCTAAAAAAACACTGTTGTTCCATGCTGGATTACAAACAGTGTGTGGAATGCAGGTTTTTTTTTTTTTTTTTTGGGGGGGGGACGAAAGCCTCAATAGCAACATTTCAGGGAGGGGGGGGCTCTAAATTTATATGTCACTTGCAATTGTCACTAAAATGTAGTGTATGTATGCCCAGCTGCATATATCATTCAAACTGCAAAATTTCCCAATTCCCAAATATCAATAGTGAGTGTGAGAGATGGTTTTCCCCCGTAAATGTCACAGCCAGGCAGAGCCGAAACAGGTTACATAAAGCGATCCTGTCTTCAAGTCTTTGGACAACAACGGACCCCCTTAGGACAAATTTGATCCAGTGCCTATTGTGAGAACCTGGATTAAAGCAGGCTCTTTACTGGGGGAGACTGGGGGAGACGGGAGCCCCCGATTGGGTATTTCAGTATTAAGTGAGCCCCTCCGCTTCTAGTCTCTACGCTAAGCTAAAATAACTATAAAAGTCTGCTGGGTCCAGCTTCGTTGTCCGTGCAAAAATATGAGTGCGGTATCGATCACTTCATTATACTCTGGGCAAGAAAACATTCCAAAATGTTGATCTAACTATATTCGGTTTAGCTTTGGCCTGAGGAGCTGGATGGATGTGACCTGAAGCTCGATCACACGGGTGGTCCAGGGGTGGCAGTGGTTTGTCTCCATCCAGCTCTAAAATGACAACTGGCAGCGGCACAGAGAGTAACACAAAAACTGGACAGCAACAAGTTAATTGGTTCACAGATGTCACAGCAAAATATGACAACAAGGACACTCTCTGAGCCAGCTTATTTAAGACGGTGGGGGAAAAAGAACAAGCATTTGAATATTTTATATTTTAAGTTGATTATTGACCTTATAAACTTGACACTTGACAAAACCACAACCAGTAGTCCTTCAAGAAAACATTTGTAGGGTTTGAACATCTATATTTCCATCACAACTGTGCTGCCTCATCTGCGGAGGAAGATTACAAGCTCCAGAACAATTCCAGTTTTTTTCTATGTCAGTGAAGAGTTTACCCACTCTGCAATATGGATAAAAACTCTCCCCTCGACCACACGTCTTGAATAGTGTGATGCAACAACTTAACATGGGAGGAAACAATAGAAGCCAATAAGTAATCTGGGGTATCTTTGCAATTGGCAACAAGTATTACAGAAAAAGGTGCAATCCTCTATAAAAACATGTTTGGAGCTTAACAACAGAAAATGTGTCTCTCTCCCCCCCCCTGTATTTGTGAAGTAGGGATTGCCTTATCAATATTTGAGGGGCAAGCTGAGAAATTTATGGGTTCACTGGCACAGTGACCATGTAGACGAGTGGGGCCTTGCCACTATAGTCTCTTCAGACTTCAGGGGCTTCAAGTGGGAATGCTCGTATATAATGTTAGTGCAGTGTGCTTATGTGTTTTGGGGGAGGGTCAGGAGGCTTGAGGCATTGATCAGCGCTTCTGTGCATATTGCAAGACTTTGCATTATATATGCCTGTGTGTGTGTGTGTGTGTGTGTGTGTGTGTGTGTGTGTGTGTGTGATTGTGCACACATGGTATATTGTATTACAGGTCACAGCATCCAATCTTGCTCCCTTCACTCTTCTATCCAGTGAGACCCCCACTCTGTTCCTCCACCAGGCTTATCTTGCCCAGCCGTTCATTCTTGAGAGAAGCAGCGTTTGGCAGAAAGAGACATCTGCTCAGTGAGAGAATGCCCTAATTATTCATGACCATTTAACCATTCAGGATTTGGTCTGCGCGGCATATGTGGCGTTTCTCATAAGTGCGCGTCAGCCACACTTGTTAATGGCAGTTTCATTACTGCTGTTTTTCATTCTGTACCTCCAAATCATCGCAGAACACAGAACGCAATCATTTTGTTCTGTCTACCAGTTGTTTGTTATTATAATTCAAGACTGATGTTTGTTGAAAAAAGAAAAAAGCAACAAAAGAATGGAAATGGTGTGTTTTCTCTCCCCTTATTTGAATTTTTTATTTAGTGTGTTTTTCCTTGTAATTCACTGCAGTTTGGACGTCTGTTCTCTAACCTGTGTGACATCACACTTATACATCTATTGTTAGGCCCTATGTCTTTTCTCGAACACAAACAAATGCCCAAATAGCTTAAAATTTTGTTTTGCATCTGACTAGACTTCTCATGCTCTCCCTCTGCCTTTCTCCTCACCCTCACCCTCCCTCTCCCCTCATCTGTTTGTCCTTATCATAACAAAACCTTGTCACCACGGTAGCTGTGGCCACGTAAATCAGCCCGGCCAGCATCATCTGTTCCCAGCTGTTTACCTCCAGCCAAACAAAGGAGTCTGCCTTTTTGTTGTCGCTGGGGTGGAGTGCTGCGTCGGCTGAGGGCTGTTATTCAACAGCGCACGCTGCTATCAGCCCCCTCTCTGAAAAGGCCAATTCAACACAAGGAATCAATGGATATGAGGAAAGGAGGGAAGATGTCAATGTGGGGGTTGTTGGACACTTAGAAACTATAAACAATCCATCTTTCCCAAAGGAGCCTAGGCAGACGGGGCACAAAGGAGGCACATCACAAGCGAACGTGAAAAGCAAATAAATAGTTGCGCATCCCCTCTGTTCTCAGCTCAGGTGTATGCAGGAGCTATTCTCCGGGGAGGAGGGGGTTCAGTTTGTGTCTCCAGAGGAGCCTTGGCAAGCGTCGGTAGGAGCTGCAAGGTCTCGTTTGCATCTGCAAATGAGACAGAACCCGGCTGGCCCATGTCACCTTGGCAACAGGCCATCAGCACCTCCCTCTCTGCTATATTAGCAGCCATGGTTGTCTGTCTGCTTGTCAGTCTGCACCCTGCCTCCCTCCATCCCTCCGCTGCGGGTTTCATCGCCACAACAGCAGCAGTAGCAGTATCCGTCTACCTGACTAGACCCGTTGGGTTAAGCATCTCCCTAAATCTTTCATTGAGACCGTCGAATAAAGACAAAAACAGCATTATAAAAGATAAATGCCCTATAGACGTTTGTGGGTGTCCCGGTGAATCCGACTCAAAGCAAAGAATTGGCAGCGCTAACATGCTGTGGTCATGAAATTTACATGGTGTGCCTGTGCCAAGTGATGGGAGGCTGGCAGCCTGGGCTCTTCAGGTTTTTTTTTGAATAATGTGTGCTGTTGATCAATTAAGTGGCAGCCAACAAGTTGCATAGAGATTCCATGCAAGACTGAAGAAGCTTACAAAGCTAACTCAGCTTTTCAATTATCTTCACTATTGATTTTCGGAAGGTTGCTGGTGTGCTGGGTAAATACGCTGCTCAGAGTGAGCTGCTGTTTTAGTGTCATGTGTCAGACAGATCAGCAACAAAATGTTGCACATCATGTTTCTCTCTTCCTCTTTGGAGGACTATTTTTAAAACACAGGAATGTCAAATGCTGTCTATCACAAAATGCTTGGTGGCCAGGAGTTTGGTTGTCTGTCACCTTTTCCACCTCAATCTTTATTGTTTTTTTTGTACTTTTAACTCTCAAATTAAACAAAATAATAATGATAAATTAAACTGTCTTTCTTTCTTCCCTCATTTTTGCTTTCCTTCTGAGCTTGTGCTTCCCTTCCCCCTCTTATAACCCGCCACAAGCTTCCTGTTTACTCTTGATGCAACTGGAAGAGAAGAGGGGAACAATATTTGGTTTAGGGTTGGCAACTTAAATTTCCTCAAGACATGCAGCACAAGTAGTTGACATTATAAAAATCCTGTCAAATCACGTCTCATCAATTCCACTTCAGACTGACCCAAATGCTCGATTGTCGTAATCTTACTGATTAAGCTGTTATATTTTAGTTCATGTCAAGATTTGTATCAAACTAGGTGTGCTCACAGTATTGCACACAGAGTGACAGACGCGTGCCAGCCCTCCCATTCAAATGATGCAAATGTGATTTCAGTGGATGGGATCCAAACAATCCAGGCTGTAAGCAATTAAACTCGACTGATGCAACTCTACTTGACTGGAATATAACACATGCTTACATCATCACATCCAAAGTCTATAAAAAACATGTGATACATGCACACTGCGCTTACATACAGTTCATTGTATGTAAAAAGCCTTGATGAGAATATTGACTATTTTTTTGTAAACTTTCAGCGTTTCAATTCGGCATTTTTTCACTGTAAGAATCTTTGCAAATAAAAGATATGGCTCCTTTTGTAAGAAACATGAATACAGATAGTTTCTCTTTAATGTAAATCAATCCATATGATGTAACATGCATGTCTTTGTAACTGCTGTTGGGAGTAGAAGAAGTGGGTTGCCTAGAAACTCAGCACTAATGCATTTTTCACAGCTTATGGGCTGTAGAACGTTTTATGTCCCTAATAACAGTATGCCATTACTGAGCTTCTCAGTCTACAGTTTCACCTTTTAACATATACGTGGTCGTGACACTAAAATGATAATTTAGCCTGGGTGTAATACTTAGATGTTAATGTGACCTCATTGGGTATTCGTGTAAAAACAATCCAACACCTCTTGACCTTTTGAGGCTGTGAATGCAGCATGCTTATGTTTGGCTTGGCGACCAGTGTAACGCTAGCCCCAGCGCTGCAGCCATAGGGTGTGTAACTTAATCACGTCCGGTGTGATTGGCAACACTGATGAATGTCCACTTTGTTTGCACAGCACATTCACCCCCACCCCTCAGGTTGGATGCAACCAAGACTAAATCTAATTAAACAAGGCCACCGATGCTCCCTGCCCCCAATGCTATCCCATCAGCGCTGAGGGAGTCACGGCCCCTGTGTATACTGTGGCATAGTATGAATCCTTTTGTCTTCTGTAACTCAGACATAAGGATCAGTGCTCCCACATGTGTGACCCATTTTTCAGACATCCTGTAGGCAATGAGCCACACCTCCGGCTGCCTCGTCTGATTTTTCATCACAGGTCACAGCACTTTTTTCCTTTTTTTTTATGTGTCCTGTTGATTGAAGCCATTCCAGTGCTCATTGACTCTTTGTCATTGTGGTAACATCGTCTTTCGTCATGAGGTTAAATTGGAATTGGATCAATGCAGAGTGAAGTAGTGACAGGGCTAAAGAGGGTTCATGTGTCCTTTTCCTTTCCAATACAATGTCCTCTTCTTATGGAGGCTATGCCCTTGTTGGAAATGATCCATGTCATTCTAGTGTGGCTCACATGTCCTGGCTTGTGAGATATAATATGGACTATATAATATAAAATAAAACATGTATCATTATTGTTACATAACTAAGAAGGTATGCCATTGTTGGAGAATAAGAAACAACACTACATGTCACTCTAGTTCTATGAAAATATATGAAAAATGAAATTATTCACGCCATGTAAATAATGCAAATAATCTCTGATAACATGAATTACAAAAGCAATTGCACACAAGTCACAGCAAAGATCTAGATATACTGTGGAACATTTTTGTGACTTAAACCTTACCTGCACCAAATATGAAATGTATGCAACAAAACAAAAGTAGTTTTATCTCTGTGTACAGCAACAGTTTTTTATTTACTTCATCGGGAAAAAAGTATTAAATGTCTAAAGAGACCGTTGCAGCACA
This sequence comes from Cebidichthys violaceus, assembly GCF_023349555.1. NCBI lineage: Eukaryota > Metazoa > Chordata > Actinopteri > Perciformes > Stichaeidae > Cebidichthys > Cebidichthys violaceus. Next base: position 3,513,130 of record NW_027176927.1, read on the forward strand.
TTCCACTTCTCATCTATTATTCCATATGCTCGGTATAGTTCAACAGTCTTCTATTCTTTTAAAATATAGATAATATAGATAAGGCAAAGCTCTCTATCTATCGTTCCTACCCTCACCTATGGTCATGTGGACTGGGTCATGACCAAAAGAATTAGATCGCGGGTACAAGCGGCCGAAATGGGTTTCCTCAGGAGGATGGCTGGCATCTCCCTTAGAGATAGGGTGAGAAGTTCGGTCATCTGTGAGGGACTCGGAGTAGAGTCGCTGCTCCTTTGCGTGGAAAGGAGCCAGTTGAGGTGGTTCGGGCATCTGGTAAGGATGCCACCTGGGCGCCTCCCTAGGGAGGTGTTCCAGGCACGATCAGCTGGGAGGAGACCCCGAGGGAGGCCCAGGACCAGGTGGAGGGACTATAACTCGAAACTGGCCTGGGAGCGCCTCGGGATCCCCCAGTCAGAGCTGGCTGATGTGGCTCGGGAAAGGGAAGTTTGTGGTCCCCTGCTGGAGCTGTTGCCCCCGCGACCCGATCCCGGATAAGCGGTTGAAGATGAGATGAGAGATGAGAGATAAATACCCTGCTTCTGAACGTTTACGCGCCTGCCTCATGCTCCTCCATTGGTTAGAACCTGGCTATCTTAGTTAGCCTGATTAATTTGCCTCCTCCTCCTCCTCCTTTTACTTTTGCCTTCATGGCTCAAAAATTATATAAGTGGTGTTCATTTGTGAAGATTATCTAAAAATACGTCATCCCTGCAAAACTATATTCATTGTAGTAGAAGTTCACTCATTTGCTCCACGGGTTCAGCCTAAAATAGTCACTTCCTCAATCAACAAAACACTTGACTCAAGACAACCAGTGCTCCTTACCAATGGAAGAGCACGAGCATTGCTTGCCCCTGCTTGTCAGCTCAAAATATGTACTGTATATTTTGAATGTACTGAAGATACAGAAGGACAGGGGAGAAGTGGCTGCTACCATTGTACACTGCTGAGCTGAGAGCAGTAGAGTACTCTCCAACAATAGAGCCAGTGGAAGCTCATAGAGCAGAAAAACAAGCTGGAAGCTTGCTGCTCTTGTTCAGTCACTTGACCTACGTGGCATCGGTGATAGGTTTACTGTGAGAGCTTAGTCTATGTGGACAAGGTTAGCTGGTAGAGGAATGGCTTTGTAAAGCTGTTAAAGTCAAGATGAAATGAAAAATGCCCTTATAACCCTTTTAGATCACATTCATGGTCATATTGTGCACTTTATATCAATCGTTATATTCAATCAAATGCAAAGGATTTTATTTCAATCCCTCGTGTAATTGTACAGCTTTCAAATATTCTGTTTCATTGGGGAATGCTTACAGTACAGAAGCTAAAGATGCTCTGACTTTTGTTTCACTGCTACTTTAACTGCTGCTTATTTTAATTTGGAAAAGTCATCATAAATTACTGCAGCTCTAGTACCAGAAACTGCTGTCATCTCTTTTAAAGCAGTGGTCTATCCCAGCATGCTTGCTTCCAAGGCATTGAGATCAATGGCTGTTGACAATGGTGACCAAGCTGTGGCATGCTAAGTACCTCATGATCCCAAAATCAAATGATGACGTCCCTCGCCATATTGTTGTCTTCTCCATTTATTAACAAGGCTCAATGTGACTGACGAAGTACACCTGGCTGTTCTCATACAGCGTTTGTAGTTATACCAGTTGATATGTAAACCAGGAAGTATAAGGACTAGACTTTCACTCAGGAGACCATTGTTCGTGTTCTGTGTGAAACCAGAAGTCATTGTTGATTTATTAGTCACCTAACCGTACTCAAGCAACACCACTTTCGAATTGTTATTGCAACCCAAACCGCATTCATTTCCTAAACCTAACCAAATTATTTCCTGTAATGATGGAAGTTTATTTTAAAAAGATGAGTAATTCACGTGTTGCAGGACAATTGTAGGATAACACATAACCCTGGTATAGGGTATGTTGAGTAAACATTCAAATTTCAGGGTGTTGAATGATGGCTAATTTATACAAACCTGTTAGAGAGTGAGGTCTTTGTGATATACAAATACACATTTCAACACACAGATCATTTTTTTATGCATATAATGTAAGTATCTCACCTTAAAGTGAGATATTGTGACAAAAAGTAGGTGCTGTCAAACTGAATAGAATAGGGTGATAATGGCCTGAGAAAAACATGAATTATTCTTGCAGCATTTAACAAATCAAGATCCTACCATCACCGAAAAACGTACAAATAGGTCGATGCAAGGGTCAACAACAACATAGTCTTTGTTTGGCATAGTAATTATGCTGGGAAAACTTATTTCATGCACAACTCATACCCCAAAATGTCCTTGGAAGACTGCAGTGAGTCTGGATGACAATAACAAAGTAATGCTTGCTGATAAGGAGCGGCAAAGAAGTGAAAGCCTGAAGGTCAGTCCTGGTTGTGCTGGGAGCTCCCAGAGCGCTGAGGATTCTGCTGACATCCGCCGTCTTTGTTCTGCGTAATTGGCTAAAAGACTGAGCAACTATATTTACACATCCCCCAAAGAACATTAATTACAAACTGAGAGAGAAAGAAGTATCATCATTTCACTGGTAGCTGCACATATGAATGCTTATTAGGGATGGTAGATAATATACTTTCTCTGGTACCATTTAAAATCATACACAGGATTCAGACTGCTTAAATAAGCTTAATAAGCATGAATGTTCACTTATGTGCTTGAGACGGTATTCATTTGCAGAAAGCTGATATATGTTCTTTACAAGACATAACAACCCACTCTACACATGTAAGGTGGCAGATAAGGCTTTAGTCTTCTTTATCTACTTTCATTGCAGGTGAAGATTTACTGTGTTTTCCTAAATAGCCTCTTGACAATCTTTGAAAAGAAACTGTCTAAGATGTTGCATTCACCTGTGGACTATACAGAGAGATCGAATCAGTGATGTAAATATCAGTATGAAAGAGAGTCATCCAGAATCATGGTCTATTGAGGCAGTGAAACAGTGTATGACCAAATACCTGCAAAACATTCCCATCAGCCTTTAGATGTACTTTGTGTTTAAGTGCTCATTAGCAAACGTTACATGCTAACACACTGAACTTAGATGGTGAACATGGTAAACATTAGCATGTTGATATTGTTATTGTAAGCATGTTAATATACTGAGTCAGCATTTAGTTCAAGGCACTGCTGTGCAGCCTCACAGAGTCACTAGTATGACTGTAGTCCTTTAATCTTGTTTCAGCACCAAACCACTGACATAAAGCCCTTGTGGTTTACATAGATTATTTTTATACAGCCAAACTCAAGTTTGCTGTTTTAAAAGGAGTTGTTGTTTATTTGCAGGGATAAACTAGAACCCAACCCAACAACAAAATGAACCCAGAAGGCCAGATATATCAATAACATATGCTTTAGTTTACAGTGTTATTGTTTGTATTTACATGCATGTTGAGAAAATCTCTCAAGGGTGAATGAAGATTTACTAGGATGTAGTAAAACTGACTTTTAGGTTTTTTTATTGTTCCATGTTTAACAGTACCTAAAACAGACACACCCCTCATTATGTGCTTGCACCTCAGTCAGTGACATGAATAGCTTAGCCCAAAGTGAGACCTCACCTTTTTCTGATGACTTTTTGTGAACAGAATCATTTTGTTGGGGTGTCCTCTAGTAGTGACTCTGACATTTACTTTGAAACAGACATATTATTCTTGTCTTTTCAGGCATTCCACTACTGCTTATTAACCACTTCCTGTTATTGTCTATCACAGGAAGTGGATGGCCACTACATTGCAGAAGTTCAATCGCAGACTTTCAATTTTCCTGTGTGTGTGTTCATATTTTGCAACGGATAGGCGCAAATTACCCAACACATTCCGGATACTGGAAAAAAAAAACATCTATACAGACCAAGCCTCCAGGAAGACCCCTGGGCTTTGAAGCAAATTTTACAAAGTGGCCAAATTGTGGAATTACAACTTCAGGGTTCGCTTATGTGATGCCATTGGACCCAAAAATACTTTTTTCCATAGACATATATTAAATGCTGTAAATGAGCAGATACTTTTTTTTTGAGGTAAATCCACTTCCTAGTACCAACATTTGAATAGCCCTTATTTAAATGATTAGTTCTTAAAAGATCCCTAATAGCTGAATCCAGAGTAATTTCCTCCCTCCGTTCATGTGAATAAAACCAAACCCAAGCGCTGGGTGGCGGGGTTAAAGAAAACGCTAGTCCGCTGGCTTTATGAACCCATAGATACGAAAGATCACTGGAAGATGAAGGTAATTTCACCAGAAGTCAAACTTTTCACGCGTCACTGTGCTTTCATGGGATTGAACGGCGCCTCGTCTCCAACGCTGTATCCAGTTCTCTTTATGCATCCATGGTCCAGAATAAAAAGATAAGCAAACAAATTGTGACCACTGTCATTGTAAATGACAAGTGCAACTATTTATTATGTGCAATCAGAGCCAATTTGCCAAAATACCTCACTCAGTGAGCATTATTATTTGTGCATCAAAAGCAGCAGAGTGAGGTAACACACTTCACAGCACAGCCCACAGCAGCTTTAATCAGTATCACAGTTCATTTTACTATAATACATTTAGAAAATATCCATTAGAGTATATTTTCAAAAGGCACTTGATTAAGTATAGTGCTGTGTGAGAAATACAATGGGAGCTCTTGACCAGCGAGCAAGGAAACTAGCAAGGGAATCATGATAAAATGCAGCGGGGAGGCAAACAATCTGGCTCATCAAGCTATTTGTCTGGTACTTCAGCAAGACACCTGTGACTTATAAACGTGACTGAAAAATACCTTGTAAGGCCTTTAGCTGCTATAGGGACTTGAAAATCAAATCTGTGAAAGTGATATATGACATATTGAGACCACATTCCTTCACTTAATGGCCCTCCTGCCACAGAGAATGACATACCTCAGCAGGTGAGTAACATTCAGCATTTTTTTTAGGCTTTAGAAATTATTTCCGAAGCACGGTTAAGGTTATTTTGCATAATATTTAGCCATGCGCTTCTGTTGATTGCATGTAGAGTTTGTATTTTTTGGAGCAATGGGACTTTGTAGCAATGGGACTTTGTAACAATGGGAGTTTGTTTTTGGGATAATGCGCTGTTGGACAAATGGGCTTTCGGTCCGATGGGACATTTTTCAGACTATTGGGGATTTGGAATACTGGGCTGTCGGAACAATGGCATGGCACCAAGCCCTGCCTAAAAGATGTGTATACACAAGCCAGCTTGTTCAGGTCATATTCCTTATCAGCCAAAGCTTTTCATTCATTTTATGGAAGATATACTGTAGAAAATGTCTACATTGAATTTATTATGTATACACAGATGTTTCAGAGAATGTATGGTCTTTTGGAGATTTGCATGAAAGTCATGCAAATTTATTGTGTTTTTTGTATTGTATTGTGTATGAACCCTGAAAGCAGAGCAATTGAGAAACATGTAATTACAGGAGCACACGTGATAAATCCTATTCACAGGCATTGTTGCATCTTGTCTGATGTTTGTCATATTACATCATGCTATGCAAATTTTTGAGTTTACAACGTGTGACCAGTTCAGGTTATTATTTGGAGTAACCAAGAGTGGTGATGCAACTGAATGCAACCACCCAATCGTTTCCCATGGAGCATGTTTTTGTACCCATTTCCTATTTGTCTTAAATCCACATAGTCGTATTTTTTGTTTGGTTTTTAAAGCTTCAACCTCATGCCTGAAACCTATTGACACAGGTGCCAATCATAGTATTCCTATTTTTTTTTCATCTGGATATGGAGCCTATTATTCTATAACCCCAGATACTGGTTGAAGGAGACAGAAGAAACTGACAGAGGGTACAAGTGCAAGCGTAAGGGAAGAAGAAAAACAGTTCTTGCTGAGGAGGATGGGGAGTTGGCTGATGTAATTGAGATAGAATGAGATGGTATCAGCACTGGGGTCGCCATGAATAAACAGAGGGAGGGCACTGAGGACAATTGAGTGTGTGAAGGAGAAAGAGGCCAAACCTGTGCGTGTGTGCGTGTGTGTGTGTGTGTGTGTGTGTGTGTGTGTGTGTGTGTGTGTGTAAGTGGAAGCATTCTCCTATATGCCTTTGAGCATATGTGTAGCTTGCATGCATGCCCATGTCCGCGTGTGTGTGTGTGAGGATCATCGTTGTGGTGGGGGGAGGGGAAGCCTTCGCTTTAAGCCCTGGATCTGACTGACTAGTGCTTTCCCCTGTGGAGCACTGGCTGTGTTTGTGCAGCACGGAATAAAGACCTCGCTCTCGTGAAATACCCAGGGGATCGTCACCTACACAAAACACCATCACACGCAACGTTGTCCTCTCTTTGTCTCGCCCACACTTCTATCTCCCGAATGTATTTTCTCAAACTCCATGCACTCATGCACACACTTATCACAGAACCATCATCCACATCAACAATCAACAGCTAGCACACAACATAAACTGACAGCCAAAGGGGGTGATCATGAGAGAAACACTTTGTGAATATGGAGAGCAGATGCAAATATATAATGCATTTTTCACAACATGCTTGGAGTATCAGATGGGTTGAGTTTACACATCTTCACAGTACAAACCCTTTCAGGGAATCCTTCAAAAGTACTTGAATTAACTTTAAGATACATCTGTGCAACATGTGAATTGGGCTGAAAGATCCTTCTGCTTACCAAACAGGAGGCATATGTGATATTAGTGAAAGAAATTTAACATATGGCCTTGATCGAACCTGGGGTTTCTGGGTTGTAATGGGTGGGACAAACTGCCTAGCTCTGGCAGTGCAGATTTAGTTACTGTTCCCCTCCCCCAAAGGCTGAAGTCTTCTGGGATGAGTAGAGTTTTAATGTATACAACATTGGAGATACAAGAGATGGTATCTAAACAAGATTTTGCTCACAGGACCTCCAAACAGCTTCAGTATTTCCTGTATAATTATAATATTGCCATGTTTCCGATACACATGTAGATATATACACGGTGTGTTTCCTCTGACGGCATCACACACCCTCAGTAGTGTGAAAGAAATGGTATTTCGTCCAGTTTTGCAATACTTTTTCAACATGTACAAGTATTGAAAGAGTGTTTTCCCTGGACATTTTGGGATATATTTTTGCTAAGATGTAAATGAGAAAATTGCTACCATTCTTATATCTGTCAACTAAGTATGAAGTTAGAGTAATAAGACAAATAGCTTAGCTTAGCAAAACGACTGGAAACAGTCTCTAAAACCTCTGAAGCAGAAGTGTAAAAATGACAAGTTGTGGTTTAATTGGGAGTTAAGTGCGGGTGCCGGTGTAAGCAGGAAGTAGATTGGTTGCTAACTAGTTGTGAGTGTACGACAGAGTATTATAGTAGTCTTTAATAATAACAGGTAGTTCTTGATATTTAAGAACTTCCTCTAAAATCTTCTATAAACTCAAACAGACACATTTTGTGGAATGCTGCTGCAGGTCTTGAACATGTTGAATTAACCACTGGTAGTCGATCGATAATCAGAAATGGGTCACGTGACAGGAGCATGACGAATCAGGGAAGGATACGTCCATAACTGCTAAGACACAATCGAGTATGCCAACGCGGGCGTCTACATCATCGTTTTAAAATGTATGGGTTCCGCCTGTCCAAACTAAGAGGTAACCCCGGGGTTTTCAAACTTACCCAGCTTCGGTAGCGTTTCTAAACTCCTTTGTTTTCGGTGCTCGAAAACTCCAGAGTAGTGTGGACGCTCAGTGTAAACGTAGCAAAAGATATGCGATTGAACATGTTGAAAAGTCTGCAAAAGACAGCTGTAGGACTGGATGTTTGGTTTAGCCTGCAATGCTGAGGGTGTGATCCCTCTATGGCTTCCCAAAAACACACATCAACAATTAAACCCCGGATCTCTGCAACTCAGTGGACCTCAAAGGTTGAGAAATGTTTGTATATTGATAATGGTATTTGGGCACCGATCTCTGTTGTTTCAATTGGAATATCCATCCCTGTCATTCTAGGTACAGTCTCAGAAGAAATACATTCTGAGAAATGTTTGAAAATGTTCTGAGCAATATGGACCCTCGCGAACAAGGATGTATGACGACATTTATGTCACAAGGACCAAAGCAGTCCCTCGTGGACACTCAGACTCGGAAAGTATGAATTGGCTCTCTGACTATGTGAAAAACCAGTACAAAGTGGATCCAGAAACACGATGCACACCACATCATTTCTAAAGTGTCAGTGTATATCTGATTACCGATAATATGCACATACAGGCTTGAGCATGTGTGCATACAGACATACACAAGCACAAAAGCTTGTCCCAAGCAGAGACAGAGATGTTTGCTGTGAATCTACGCATGTCCTGGCTAGTCTCCCTGGAAGCAGCCTTTGGAGAGCCTGGGGACTGAAAGAGGCCATTTGAGTCCTGGCTGGTCCATTGTTAAGGACAGCTGGGCCTCTTGTTTCTTCCTTTCTCTCTGGGGGCAATGGGCACCCAATATGAGGAGATCGGGTTTCCACCACACACTCCCTCCCAGCCCCCACGCATCTGCAGCAGCATTGACTGTGACTCTCTACCCGTCTGTCTGAGGCCACTCCTGGACTCTATTGACCAGAAAAAAAACGTGCTGTTTGGGGATAAGAGGAATGTGTAAAAAAAAATATATAAAGTGTAAATACCTGTGTTGTATAGAATTTGTATTAAGTAGCACACTGTATAATTTAGTTGTTGCATATTTAGCTATAAACATAGGATATATAAGGCAAATTCTGTTGAATTTGAGAAAATAGTTTGCATATGCAACATTATCATTACTTTGTAAATTACATAACATAGTAAAGTTGTTCACTGTTGAATATTCCGAGTAGAGCTTCTCTTCTCTTTTGTAGTATCATTCTTAAATGGCTTCTCAAACAACACACACAGCTCTGAGCTCATTCTTGTCGCCACATCTCGTCCTTCTGTATCTCCACCCCCCATTCCTCCACCCCGTTCCTCCACCCCTCTCCTTTTTCCCACACTCTCCTCCTTCCTTCCCTGCCCGAGGGAGCGCTGTGATTGGGTGAATAGAGCTGCTCTCTGCGGATTGTGCTCCGTCTGTCACTATCCTTGTGGAAGGAAAGTGGAATGGAATAAAGCTCCCAAACTGGGCTATTAAAGGATATTTTCATCCCTGCACGTCTGTTTCTGTGGGCTCATGCTCCAAATATAGATCTGGCACCAGTGACGCTAATGAAACGCGTCCCCCTTTTCCCTGGTTTAAATCTACTTATGTAACCAACAGGAGCTGGCCATACCTTACCATCTGGCCCTGATCCTTCAGTTATCCCTTCCTGTCTTTGCTGTCTTACAAACTCAGGCCTGTGTTTTTCTCCTGCACCTCTTGGAGGGCAGGTTCATGAGCTAGAAAGTGGAAGTACGGGAGTAGGAGCAACATGTTTTCATTTAAATGTGGAGCACCAATCCAAGAAAAACATGCTGGGTGTGACTTACAAGTTCCAGCCGGTATCCTGTCATTCCAGTACACAATGCAGAGAGGGAGGTGACAAATCCCCAAGCCACTTCGTGTCAGATGCAGACACAAATAGAGTGGTGCTCCATGTGACAGACGCTGCACAGGCAGGGCTGTGCTTAAAATCAATGGTGGTTCATCTCACCTGTCATGTTCTACACTTTGTTTCGCTAAAAAATAAATAAAAGTGAAATAAAAAAATAAATATACAAAGCGGTTGAAACAAAAGTCTGCATGCACTGGAATTCATTAGTAAGCAGTAGTATCACCAAAACCCTAAAGACACAACCATGGAAGGATTTGTTACTGTGACCTGCTTTTGTCGTAAAAGCACTTTGGTGTTGGAGGGAAAAAAAAAAATGTCAGCAAGTATTCTCGACAACTGAGCAGAGTTTATATTGTGAAATATTTTAAATCAGGCTGTAAATACTAGGAAAAGCAACATATTATCTACATGGACAGGTATGTTCCGAAAATAAACATGCTGGCTTGTTTCATTTTGGGGCTGAATCATAGTGTTTCAGCAGCATGTCCTAAGGTAATTCATAAGAATAAATCACCATTCTCAGTTTCTTCTGATATACGCAAGTGCGCGTGGCAGCCCTCCCCTCTCTCTCCTGTGTGTGTTTGCTGAATAGAGGTACTATGGGTCATTGGAGCAGCTGGTGACTGGGAGGAAGAACTTAACCAGCCCTCCTTTGTGGATCAGCTGTCTCTGGCCGAGCTTTGTCATTCCAAATTGGGTCCCTCACATCCCGAGCCTGGGGAGGTTTTGACATGTAAATGGGTGACTGAGAGCTCCAAAGCCCCACGATTACTCAATAAAATGCTACAGGGGCCAAAAACGGTTCCCTGAGATGCACCTCTGGGGGGGAGGAAACACACACAGCCTCACCGCAGACTGAAGTGTGCCTCACAGTCTGGAATTATGTTAATGATTAAGCTTCCGTCTGGACACCAAACACTCTCTACCCTAATAGAATTATTTACGGATGATGTAGGGAGTCACTATGTGGGCAGTCGCATGATGCATGTAAACACTGTAAAGCCTTTCAGGTCACTGTTTGTGATATTGGGCTAAACAATATATAAACCTGACCTGATTATAATGTTTTATTTATCAGTTAATTCATTTAACAGAGCAATGCTGATGAATCGTGCTCCGCAGGAAAAAGAAATGCAACAGATGTTGCAATTCATGTCTTAGCCAATTTGCAGCCCCTCTTTCCCATTTGGTGTTTAATTTAGTTTGGCATTGATTTCAATTTGTATAACAACAGAACAGACTAAATAGACTGTGCACATGTGTACAGTATATGCATGTGTTAATGTGTGTAAATGCAGCAAATGACCTGTACACACTGATATACAGATGGAAAGTATGAGTGTGCACATATCGTTGGGATTTATTATTCAATTGGTAAATAGTTTTATATTTGCAGCATATAGATATATATATATATACAGTATATATATAAAATAGGTATAGTTAGGGCTCTCTCAATTCCAACAAAATATCATTACAAAGGTGTGTATTATTTTATTGAAACACAGTAATATCTGGGTAAATGAGGACATTAAATCAGTTCAAATCTGTAGTATTTTATTTTGCTATTTTATCATTACTTTTTAGTTTGCACAATGTTTAATCGCCTAATCACAAAGTCTATAGTGATCCACACATTTTAACTACAGCAAAGGCGAGGGAGAGCAAGTGTAGCTTAAAGTGTTCCACCTCATTAGCCGTGTTGACATTCAATTCTCAAGCGAATCTTAAGCAAACTTTTTAAATGTCACAACAAAGGAAATGTGAATAAGGCGAGATTCCATCAACTGGTTTGGAGTAAATAAACTCTGCTACAGCGTAGTTGTCAGAGGTTGGCGCTATAGGCTGCGCATGGCTGTAACCCGCCAGCGTAGAAAATGGAGAGGTTCTAACTATCTTATCAATCTACGAGAGAAAATTTAATTGGAAAGGTTTTCATTTTTCTTTCATGTCATGTAGTGTTGTCCATGTTTCTTGCTATTCGGAGACAAATATTTGCACAATATGGGAATAACTAAGAAGATGCTGACAGCAGAAACAGCTGATATGTCATGTGTTAAATGTTCGCCACATCAGAATTTATTCGGCAAAGGCGTTTCCCCATCCGATTAAGCTCTTCAACTCTTCAACTAATGAAAAAAACACCTCAAGTGAGCGTAAAAACTTTTCCGTCGCAATTGAGGGATTGTTATCAAATGTTGCCATTCCCATAAAGCTTTTCTAAGGTGATACTTCAAATTGCGCATACAAATATGTAAATGAAAACTCACATGATGTGAATATATTCTCAGCCATACAGTTGAAGTGAAGGTTTTTTATCTTTAGTGCATCAAACAGAGTTTTCCCAATTTTAATGATACATTGAATAAAAACGTTACAGCTTTCAGATTTACTTTAAAGTATATGCCTGACAACAATTAACAAACAGGTAAGCTGAACTGCATACAAGCCTATAACTTTTGATCATTTCAGTAGCTCTATAAAATGAAGCTTATGCCCAGACAGCAACGCCCCAGTAAGCTGGTGTTCGGCACGTCTGCGTGCCACATGTGCGCACGGCAGTAAAACAGCCAACACTTCTATCTTGCTCACTCACAGGAGAGAAGCTGGCCATATGTTGTCGAATGGTTACAATGCTGCTTTAACCAAGAGAGCAAACAAACTAGAGTAACGCGGCACATTTGAACAGGTGCCAGAGCTGCAAACATCATTGCGCTTGCACAAACAAAATACTCCATGGCCTCAATAATGCACCACATCACACATCTGGAACGTGTGTCTCATGTTTGTAAGAGAGGAGAAAACCAACAGCAGAGAGCCGCTGAGCAGCGGCCAGGAGCACTAGGCACACAGGAAGTGAAATTTGCTCAATATACTGTAGCCTGCGGCAGTTTGAGGGATAATTGCTGACACTCCTAGCTTTGTAGATAGCCATTCCATACTGCAGTGGTCAGGGAAACCCCATGTTATAGACAGCTGTCTGAAGCGTGGCACACAGAATGGACATGACATGAAGCATGTAAACATGGATTTACTCATGTCCTCCATACTGCCCGCACAGCTTATTATAGAAGGATTCTGGCAACATAAACCAGGAATTGCTGCCTGCTGTGGCAGAGTGCTTCTTTCCAGGCTGCCCTACTTTCCGCCTGTAGTTGTTGACTTGGTTTATTTGTTCTGAATGGCCACTAATCGCTGTTCTTTTCTCTGCTTTTGCTGTTTATGAGGAAATGGAGTGGCCCTACAATTGGTGGGGGGTTGGGGGGGCAGAGAACACTTAGGGCTACTGCTGTGCCTCCATTTTCCATCACAGGTATCAGGGTTGTGATGCTTGGCCTCTGTACACCAGGAAACATTCATCACACCCACGGAGAAGACTGTGATAATGAGATATAATTGACAGCAGGACAAACAGTTTAAGTTGCATGATGTGTTTGTGTGATGTCAAGCACTTAATAATGTGTTTGCATTTAACGCCAATGACACAGTAATGGGTCTGATACGTCTTTGCAGTATGGTGACGCAGTATGAGAGAGAGAGAGAGAGAGAGAGAGAGGGAGAGAGTGAGGGCACGGGGGTGTGGGGGGTAAGGAGATGAACAGAGCAGCAGATAATGACCTCAGCTTCCATCTGCTGGGCACCGCAGGGCGGAGACACCTTCAACCTGCCACCGGTCGGTCGCCACGGCAATCTGCCGCTCCCCATCGTCCTGGTGACATCTGCTTTTGGGTGACTGAAAGATGAATGCAGCACCAGCCGCACGGTCACAGAACAGACATCACGCAGACCGCTAGACACACACACTAACACTGCGGCACAGATGGCCAGAGACACACTACTGTGGAGATTACAATCCAGGCATTCTCCTCTGCCACTAACCTCTGAGTACAGTGGATGTAATATAATGACAGATTTGTAGCTGTGACTATGTTTCGGGTCTCTTCCTGAAGAGCTGCCGTTTGCGGCCAGTGGCTGGCATTCCACTAATCTTGTGATAGCATAGTTTATTTAATACCCTCCTGTTACACTGCTCGCACACATGACACAAGCTTTGACCTGTCAAAGGAATCAGGCTCACATTTATGTCTGTTTGAGTTCATAACTCTAATTAGTTTGTTTTTAGAGCGCGGGGAATAAATGTTGTTTACTAGTACTCTGTATCTATGGCGGTATCGTTTTGCTTGACTAGAGTCCCCAGCCACAGCTGTCACAGTTATTTAGTGCCTCTGCGGTAACCTTGGAAACACCCACCCTGCATACAAGTGTTTTCACAAAATTGAGATCCTGAGAAATAGGTGAAGTCCTGTGAATGTGATGATTACACACAAAGCAACACGAAAAAAAGTCACAAAACCACCTTATGTGTTGGGTTCAATTTGAGGAGAAGGGCAGCTGGAGAGAGGACAGAAAGAGAGAGAGAGAGAGAGAGAGAGAGAGAGAGAGAGAGAGAGAGAGAGGAAATTAAGGGGTGGGGCGGCAGTGACAGAGGAACAGTGAAGCAGAGGAAGCAAAGGAAAAAGAGGGGAATTCAGGTCAGTGTTGTGTGATTATGCATGCAGGGCTGGGCATTTTGATCCACCTCTGGCTTGGAAAGTGAAATAAATGCTGGGTGAGAAAAGGCAATCGTGTGATAGGAGGATAAACAGAGAGACGGAGACTATGAGAGGGGAACAACAAAGTGAAAACATGATCAATTGTAATTGGCTTTCATAATTTCTCAGGGAGCAGGGTTGAAATTTTGTCGCAATCATCTCATGAGACAGCAGATTAAATCTAAAGGGAATGCTGACAGATTATGCCAGGCCTGCAATAGTACACCATGCACAGTTGGATGAGTTTGATCCAAAGCAACAAGATAGCGTTTTGAAATCAAGAGATTAAAGTTGGGATCTGGCATTTGTAGCAGCACCAAAGTTATACTCAACCGTATATATGTGGAACAACGCTAATTATTTGCTAAAACAGGGAAAACTTTAAGGGTTGGGTTGATTTCAGTTTTCTAAAACACCAAGCAAGCTTAGTTTATACATTGTAACTCCAGGAATGACTCCATGTTTCCTGTAGTTCGGTTAAGCAGCAATGTTTAGAGTCCAGAATAGCCCTTTTATGGGTGTTAGAGGAACAGAATATCTGCCAGGCCGGTGTCAGAGGCGTCAAAGTCCAAAAATGTGTCAGTGTTTAATGGCTCAAAAACAATTTGAGTCAACCTGGGTAAACAGATTTTTGTGTTGTGGCTGATCCAGCTTGACGTGTCAGCAAGAGTTAAGGTATATGGTAATAAATTATATGAAACTATACTTAATTGAGTTACAACCCACATATGACAAATCCCGCCCACATGGCATTAAAAGGGCCATGTCATCCTTTCATTTCATAATGTGGGTGGATATGTGAAAATATGTTATTAAGTGATAACAACAAGGTCAGGCAAAATGAAGATCCTCTATCTAGCCAAGTATATCAACCACATACCATGTCAAACAACCTTGTTACATAACCTGTCATAGATAAACAGTTGTAAGAGCTTGCTCAGAAGTCTCTGCTCTGTTTTCTTCTTCAATGATTGTTTCTTTCTGTTTATCTTTGAACCAGCTGATGACCAGCATGATACCGAGCTGGCAGCTCTGTGTTTTACACTGGGAGTCTCAAAATAATCCCTGCATTCCAAATCACATACTTTTTCTTTTTACTTTTAGTTCATACTGTAGCTGCCCTTACAAAGTGCGTACTGTTGCACACAGTATCCATCCAATTGGGACAACCTACTTTATTACAACATTGAACAATGAAATTTGACCTCATGCTCATATGTCTGCCCCACAGAGATGATTGGTCAGAATAGCTAGAAAAGCATGCTTGCTTGCATCCTGCAAAATGCAGAACATTCTGGTATTTTATATTTTTACTGCATTGACATACTATGTATTGGGACGTTCCAATTTTTTTTTTCCTGGCATACTTAATAGTAGAGATGCACCAATTGCAAATTTCTTGGCCCATTCTTTGAGTCTGACCAGCCGATTCAGATTTTTGCCGATTCAGATTTTCTGTCTAAGAATATATAATAATTATAAAAAGATTATAAAACTATAATTGACAGCAAGGTGCCAGATTCACTTTTACACTATCCCAAAGTTAGTGTAAACCATCCAAAATTCTAATTGTTATCGTTTTATTTCGTTATTGTCATCTATGATATTATTTGTATAAAAACATACAATTCAAATGATTTGGAATTCACATGATTGGATTTGTAATGTAATTTAAATACTTGGTTTGATTGTAATTTATTTTGGCATTAATAGTTTTAAATATATATTATAAGCTGTGTAGAGCTGTTAAAACAAGTCATAATGTCTCTCTCTAATGTCCATGTGACACTGGGAAACTCAAAATATTCCCTTCGTTACAAATGGTATACTTTTTCTTTCTACTTTTAAGAGACTTTAACTTCCGGAACCAGGAGCACCTAAAAATTGCTCTTCAAACCTTGCTATTTTTGTGCATTAATAAAGTAGCCCATACGTTTAACATTGCTCATCTGTTGCGTGTGCCATTGCACACATTTTCTGTGCCACAAATCTTAGTAGGGTACTCTAAAAATATTAGCCTAGGCTTGGCTGTAGGCAGCCTATTTAACCTATCTGAAAAGGCTGGCCTCAATAAACGGAGGTAAATAGAGGCCTTGTATCTCTGACATGTCCAGCAGACAAAGAACATGGATTTGAAGTAGTGTTTCTTGCTTCCTAACTAATGTAAATAAAGTCCAATATTTACTCTCCAGTTCGGTTTTTGAAAATGTCTGGGTGTAGATGTTTGACTTTTCTTCACCAGCCAGTCTGTCTGCTGTCTTTGTGCAGGGCAGGTAGCATGCAATAAAGCGAGAACATGAGCTAATGAAGCTAATTTACCTCCCCGCGTGACTTGTTTTTGCTCGTTGCAGCAAAAACATTGTTGTGCAGCAACTGACTTGTGGAAGATTCACCAGCCTGTTTCTGGCTCTAGACTCTGCAAATGTAACATCACACTCAGAAGATTCCACTCGCTACCCCCAGCCAAGTGTGGAGGCCTACAACGCACACACACATACACACACATACACACACACACACACACAAATGACAACTCATTTAAACACACACATACACACATGTAGCCACAAAATCACATGTTCCTCAATGCACATGCGGGCACATACCCACACATGCATTCATGCTGACTTACATGTGCACACACAAAAACACTCACACAATCCCTGCTGTGCCTGTAAAATCAGCATAGCTCTCAGAAATTCCACTAACACCTCCCACCCCATGTGGACACACACACGCACACTCCTGTGAACCCACACAATTAATGTGAAATCACATCCATCTTCCACCCCTCTACCCCTCCCCTGTTCTCCATTACAAATAGCTGAGGATTGCATTCTCTCCCTCTGGCCTTGCCTGATGTTGTTTTTACATGTCTTGTTGTGTGCAATAGTCTCCCTTATGTAAGACAAAATTACCCAACACAAGTGTTATTCTCAGTGGGGGAGATTGCACTGGTGCATTCCAAACTCAATGAAAGATGGAGAGAAATTGTGAGAGAGGTGAGAGGGAGATAATCTTTCCTTAATGATTATTTTTATGGCAGCCATGCTTCAGTAGAGGGTCTACAATGAAGATAGAGGTAAAACAGAGGAGAGGTAAGTATGCTGCGAAAGTCATGAGTCAGATTCAAACTCAAGCGCACCTGCTGAGCTGCCACGACGCCTTAGAGCCAACCATCTTAAGTGGATTATTTCTGTGCAGATTTAACCTCAGCACCTCAGCATAAGCACTGAGGATTCCTTGACAAACATTGACCAAGAGATAAGGAGGTAGTGTGTGCAGTAAAGATCCCGTTTACTCCGTACAGAGTCACAGGGGGCTGGAATCTATTCCAGCATACGTTGGAAAGGAAGAGATTAAAATAAGCAGAACTGGCACCGTATACAGTGCACACTGTGGAAGGAGAGCATGCAAGCACCACATATGGGAGGGGATCTGCCACAGAGAAACAACAGAGGGACAGGAAATGTCTGTCAATAGCTTTGATGTTTCAGATGCTTCATGCACTCGGACAACAACTAACACATTCAGTCTTTTTTGCCTGGAATGACCCAAAGAAATCTTTGAAGAGCAGTCTCATGGTGGACTTTAATAAACCTTTGGTCTCTGTAGAAAGTCGGCGTTACATCCAGGCTTGTTACTAAACAGTACACAATCCACAAGGGCCCAACCACATTGGTTTTGGCTGGGTCATGTTCCTGCTTTCTTCTGTACGCGTGATCCAAAGTGATGTGTCCTCTAATGAAGTTATTCATTGTCCTTGCAATTCTTCATGAAGACTTCTCACAGGCAAAGCGAGTGGCTGTGATACTGACGGAGAAAGATCCTCTGTTGAACACAATTGAACAGTTCATTGTATGATACTGTAGCTCGTTTGTGGGCATAATACACTGGCAAGTGCACATGAGGTATGGGACTGAAATGGAGACAGCCATGGAATTGTGGACATTTCATGGTTATGGAAAGCTATCACGCAGGGTAAAGATGAGAGCAATGGAAGAGTACTGGGGCACATGTAGAATTTTACTCATATGTTTTCCACCAATTTTGTAATTTGGAAATTGAGTTTCAGTAATCAATATTTTTTTTCAACAATGGGTCGAAAGACGATGTAATGTGGAATGTGACGTTTGTTGCTGTCAGCATCTTTTCAGACAAAGGTAGCTCATGAATATGGTGGAGTGTTTAGCAGCTAAAGACTCAGGACGCACTTTCTCTGAAGAGTTGGTGAAGACAAAAAAAAGCGTTAAAAGAAGAGTGAATATTGAGCCTCTTTCCAAAAAAGCCCACTAACACAAACTAACATCAGGCTTGTGTCATTAATTAAACATGAAACCTGTGTGGAATATTTGCACCTTTCCAGCGTGACGTTTTGTGAATACATAATAAAGACAATCAACAGGGATTTGGACAATATTATAATTTATTAACGTACAAAACATATTAATTAAGATGTTCACTTCAACGCCACCAGATTCCAGTCAGACAACAGTAATTTTACATTGCTGATCATCAAAACACACTTCATTCAAATTCAACAGAATAAACAAAATTGAAGTTATCAACACCTCCTTTGGTTAGTCTTCGCACTGTTCCAACAATCACCAACTGTGGTTTGGTCCAAATTAAACCTTTAATTCACTGAGTTAGAGCATCTTAAAAATGATTTGGGGACATTTGCCTGTCTTATTCAGCAACATGAGGAAGGAAATAACCTTAAACGACACCAAACTTTATGGCCATGAACTATTTCGAAGTTGATGGCAACCGAAGTATCAGCAGCCAGTCACACCTCTCTTGTAAAGCCTGTAAAGGATGCTGCCACATCCAAGTGTTGTAAGCAAGCTGAACAGTCTTCGGTGCATGAAGAGGTTGAAATGATTGAATAACTGAGTTAGTGATAAAAGGACTGCTTGTTCACCCCGGCCTAGCATCTGACTTGAGAATGACATGTGGTCTAGAAGTGCTAATGCACGTGGTCACAAGGCATCAGGGTGCATCTCTTTCTTATCTTTGGTATGATCTGTTATCAGACTCGATGTCCAGGGTGTTATGAATGCCACTTCAGTTACTACAGTTATTTTGCGGAGCAACACTGAATATGATACTAATTTAAGACGGAAAAGTGAAATCATTTCTCAGTTTATTTTGATTTGACACAAACAAAACCGTCACACTACGGAATTGAATCATCATCTTTTACAGGAAATAAGGGACATTTGTGTGGCTGTGTGACAATCATCGGCCTTTCATTCATGCCTGCTTTTTAAAAAAATACACCGTCAATGTACTTTTTAACTATAAAAGAAAATGGAGCTGTTTTGATTCTAAGAACAACAAAATAATCCCTCTCTGTTTGTCCTGGCTTTGACGTATCGATCTTGTCACCATTCCAGCATGAAAAAACAATTCACAGAACATAGCAGTCCCGGTCAAAGGCCACAACCCTAATACTGGGGGCTTGTTTGCACATTACACACATTATTTATAGTGAAATACGTGGCTTGATGAATGGGCTCCCATGATCTCCCTCTCAATCTCTCATTGAGCAGGCATGTCCTCCTGAAGGGGGGGCTCGTTGAAGAAAAAAGAGGAGAGCATGCATTTTAAATTAATCAATCCTTCTCATTTCCCCCTCTCCTCCCAGGCAGACAGACCTCTCTTGGAGGGGGGTCTGCGGCAGTGGGGAGGGAAACAAAAAAAACCCACTGTCATCTGTTTTCATGGCGGTGGCTGAGGCCCAGCCTCTAGCTGCGCTTTGGCTAGAAGAAAGAAGAGAGAGATAAGGAGAGGAAGAGTGAAATGAGGGTAAGGAGGAGTATGGATTAGAGGAGAGAGGAAAGATAGAACAGAGACCCTCGAGGTGCAGGAGGAGGGAGGTCGAGGGAAGCAGGGATGAAAGGAACAGACAGGACAGAGCAGGAGGCCACATGCTAGGAGTTGGGTCGGGATAACAGCCGAGGATCCTGGGAAATGCTGGCCTCCACACGTGTACAAAGGCAGCTCACAGATGACAGTGCAGTGGCATACCAGGCACAGATCCAGAGTTTCTCTTTCACTCTATCGAAGTGTCTCTCTCCCTTTCTCACAATATCACTCAATTTCTATTTCTCTCTATTTCACTCCCTCTCATCTTTCTATTGTCATTAGTCCCATGTTATCAAATAAACTCTTCAAGTCAATGCCTTTCTTCACTGGTGCTCATAATCAAATTAGTTTTGCTCCAAGTAGTGGGAGGAAAGACTAACCCTCAGTGCAGACACCAAACAGACAACGCCCTTCAACTGACATTTGTTTTCTCAATAACTTAGTCTTAGGCAATGAGAAGAGAATGGTAGATGTCACACTCCCACACAGGCACGTGCACACACACGCATGCACACACGCACACACACACACACACACACACGCGCGCGCACACGCGCACACTCGTGAATGTGTGTGGAGTAAACAGAGTATCAACTGGGTTTAAGGCAATGACAACAAACTTAGAGTGTGGGTTTCCCCAGAGGTCTTTATGAGCTGGATTTCTCTGTGAGACTATTGTCTCACTCCTGTTTACAACCGCACCTGTCCTTGTTGTCATGTGTGTCACTGTAGCTGGCAGGGAATTCAAATGTGTGTGTGTGTGTGTGTGTGTGTGTGTGTGTGTGTGTGTGTGTGTGTGTGTGTGTGTGTGTGTGACACTTTATCTCTAGTGTTGGTTCTTATTATACAATTATTATTATCATACAATGCTTATAATTTAAGCATTGTATAAAAATGAATAATAGTAGATCCATTCCTTGCCTCAAATTCATCTTTTAACACTAGTACTGAAATGATTAGTTGATCATCAGAAAATTATTAGGCAGTTATTTTTGTTATTGGATACTTTTGGGGTTTGGACTGCTGTCCAGACAATAACAAGCACTTTGGACTCTAGGAATTTGTGATGGACATTTCCTATTATTTTCTGACATGTTATAGACTACACAATTATTTAATAACTACAAAAGAAAGCAGAGTAATTGAAAATATTGACATATTTGTAGCCCTATAGCACCTAGTGTACTGCCTGCCTCTTATGGTATATCTGATCAAGACAAACCCTTTGTATTCTGTCCATCACCTGGTTAAGTGTGCTTTTGCTCTGCTGCAACACTGATCATCATTATCCATGCTACCCACATGCCCAACCATTTGCCGCCACAGCCACTGTTTATCCAGCCCACCAAGCACATGAGCAGCCATAATGACACTAATTGCCCAAGAGCTCACTTTTCCTCTGAGTGGTTGTGTACTGCATTGTGCCTTTAGAGCCATCTGTGTTCCCGTCTCAAATCGATCCATCTTGCACATTCCAAAACTACAAAAGGACAGGGAAAGGCACCACTCCCATTCATAAATAATGTGTAGGGTGCGGGGGATGTGGGCTACTGTTTCTTTGTGTGTCTATTTGAGCCGGGATTTGGACCTCTCCAGCCTACTGGAGGGCTGGGAGGGTGAAGCGGCTCATGACATCTGACCCTAGTGCTATCAAACTTCATAGGGTGGAGGTGAAGAAAAAGAAAATATGCCAACACAAACTGATATTTTACTTTAGTAGTGTTTCTATCCTCCTGGAAATTCTATTTTGTGGTTCGTTTATTCTTATACCATCACATTACATGCAATAGATGGTCTTATTTTAAAGAGTAACTGCAATATAAAAGGTGTTTTTTAAACTATGACTTAATGATATGACTGTGCTGTGATGAAACACATCAATGCTAATGTTTGTACAGAAAAAAAAATCTGCATTTCAAAAATGGATTAAAACGCCATCTATTGTTTTGAATATCCCCTAATCTCAACCTTTAGGAAATAATCTATGTCATTAAATAAAATAGTAGATAAAAGAGTGTGAAGCATTAAGTTGTTTAATTTTTCTCATTTAGTGTCTGGCTAGTTAGCTAGCTAATGTTAGCTTGCTAATGCCACCATGTTTCATGCTAATGTTGCAGAAAATCACTGGAACTACAGGCTGGGGGCCAAAGGCAGAATGGGTCCCTGTTTGTTTCCAAAGCTGGTGCTCCCAGCAAAGTAGTGAAGGAGTAAAGGAGTGAAGGAGTGAAGCGGAGCGACCGCAGGGTAAATTCTTGTCATGTTAAACAGTGCATTCATCAAAATGCAATCACCCATGCCATGTTGCTATTTTCCATGCTACTGTAGCTGTCATATTTGTCATTGATGCGTCAAGGCTTTAGTCAAATGGAAGTGGGCGTGGTTTCATTTCTCAGGCTCAGATCTTGGGGTGAAGTTACATTTTAATATAGAGTAGTACAGGTGTTCAGTTACTACTACTAAAACATAATAATTAGTTAAGAGAGAAGAAAAGGAAGGTCAATTGAAATGTGAGTGAAAACAGCCAAGATATTTTAGAGTTATTTAACAGAACTCCTTCGCATTATTTCCAGGAAATATTAGTCAACATCGCCTGTCTTCTGATTTGTGCTGCTGATAATCTGCAGCAAAGTCAATTATTATAGACTATGGTAACAGAAAATAAGTATTTATTTTTTTTGCCTTTTCAAGGGGAATTAAATATGTCAAATATTTAAGTAAAGAGGTAAAAATGAAACACCACAGTCTGGTTTACATTCTGAACTACCTTGTCATTTGCAAGTGGCTTCCTCATTTCAAGTGTTGATTGTAAAAATAAATGTTATTTAGAAATATTTCAGGGCAAACAGCAGCCAAGTGCAGCAGCAACCCTCATAAAGAAAAGCAAATAAGCATATTTCACAAAATGACAAACAATTACGTCAAAATGTGTTTGTTTTTTTCAAGAACCCATAAACACGTCGCTTTGTATTTACACTTTGCAGTCACTGACACATCTGTGCAAGATGTTATGTCCATTTTGATAGTAGCAAAGTAAACCAGTCTTGTATGAGCTCCAAATGTATTTCAGTATTCATATCTCTCCATTCATTGGCTTATCTTGCTCTTTGTGGAAGGAAAAAAAAAAAAAGCATTGTATAGACAATCATTAACTGCCAAGAAACACTGCAGAACATGGCACTATATTGTCACTGTATCAGAAAACTAAAACATATTGAAGGTGGTTAATACCGTGCACTGTCATCCACTCACGTGTTTTACAAAAATGTGTATTCAAGGAGCTGGAAGTACCTTTGAATTGCCCTCTCTGTGATTTCAATATTGCAGAGAGACGAGGGAAGCACAGTACCTCTTCATGCAGGAGGTTAATGTGTGTCTGTGCTCACTTGTCAGATGTAATTGAAGGGAACAGCTTATGAAAATGAGGTGGCAGGGATGAGGTCTTTAATTAGATCAAGATCATGGACAGAAAGGAATTAGAATCACCACTCTCATTACCTACAGCAAAACTGGAGCAGTGCGACAGTGAATACATGAAGAAAAACTTTAATATCTCACAGACAGCATTACTGCATCAATGTAGATACGAGGGACCATTGCTCTATTTGGGACTGCCTTAGTTGGCCAAACCGGAAATGGCAAGGGTATCACTGCTCACAACGGTATCAATCTCTGTGTTGCTATATCTGATGCCTTATTTACCCCTTCAAAGTCACAAGGTTCAATATTTGTGAATAACTATGTTAAAAGCTCAATTTGGCACAGACATATGCTAAAAATGCAACATAGAACTTATATGCCATCTAGTGGTGAAGCTGTTAACAAATTAACTGATGAACAAATACAAGAATAGGAGGTGACAGAATTATGATAAGAATGATTATGACAAATGATTGAGATATTTTAAAGTATAAGTAAAAAAACAAAAAAAATTAAATTAGAATAATGAAATATATATATACAAGATGATATTATAAGATATGTCCATGAACAGTCATGGATAAAGATGTCAAAGATGTCAGCTAACTGTCCAAGAAAATGACAACTTAATTATTCATAATGTTTCAATAAGGCAGATAAAACGTTATTAATTCCGAGCGAAATTGCTGTGCAGCAGTTGCAATGCAAAGTGGGAGTGGCAATATAATATAATAGATACATTAGCAATAAGGTAAAAATATAAGGTACAAATCCAAAATGTAAGGCAAACAGTAAACCACAAAAAATAAATACAATATATAGATTATATATGTAGTCGGGATCAGTCTAGGGTGGATTGCTTGTGTGCACAGTATCAGATCTGAAGTAAATGTAGTGTAAGACTACATGGTTAGTACAGAAAGTATTAGTATTTCTCCATATCCATCTTATTACAATATATTACGCTTACATTGACCTTGAATTACGTTCACTTCAATACGTGTGACGTCATACGGTGCAAAACGCCTCTGTGACAGAAGCACCGTGGGTCATTATTTCCCACAGAGCTGCCTCCCTCGGTAACCTAACCCTGACACCACCACCTGATTGGTGGATCCTGTGGGGGTGGCCGACGATGATCTGCCTGAGAGGCTAAGACTAGGGCATAAATAACCCACAGAATGCTGAAACGGTGGGACACAAACTGTTCCAGAACAAGTGGATCTGGTTGTCTGTCTGTCAGGCTGCTACACGTGTTTCTACTGCAGGGCGAACGTGGAGACTCGTTAACAAAAGTAGAGACAGTTGAATTCACAACAGTTACTGATACGAAACGATAACGTCTTTTTACCGTAAGGTAAGTTTGTGTGGTATTACCAGGCTTACGCGGTGTGCCAGATAGTCAGTTTAATATGCTGCGACGTGTGTCGTCTATAAAATGGTCACATTTAGCTAACGTTAGCTAGTGTAACTGTAGCGTATTAGCTGTATAAGTCACGCAGGCGGTTCATATTAACTTAACGCCATTGTTGTTGTTGTTAACAACATCTCGCTTAGACATCAACGACGCAAAGTGAACAGTCAGTCTGCAGAACTGGTAGTCAAAGCAGTCCTTGCAGCAGTTTGTTTGTTAGGCTACGTCAAAATTCCCCGTCCACACCAGATCAGCAGCGTTGTATGAGCTTAATGATATGCTTTATTACTTTACTGACAAATACGTTTTGGCATCGCAATGACAAGATGGTTGGACTCGCAGGAAGCTCACAGAAGTCTCCTCCTTCATATGAGCGTGCCTATTGGGTTGTTGGTATTTCCCGCCATTGCGTTTCAGATCATGTGGTTAATCTCCAATGTTAAACGTGCAGTAATTGTAAGATCTGCTTTAAAACGCACCTCCTTTATGCTTTTAGTGGGATTTACCCGTTCAATGTCACCTTGTGTTATGTGTCTGGATAACGTGAGGGCGCGATGCAGACGTAAACAAAGCGGTAGTCACACCTCTCCCAAGTTTGAAAACGCATTAATGTAACATGTCTCCTCCGCCATATTGACTGCTTTTAATGTTTTCTATTGCTGATGCATGTTATTGTAATGTTACAACAGAGGAATACAAGGAGTAAAACAGAGTTTTAGATTGGTAATGGAGCACTCTCACTGTCTGTGTTGCATCATTCATGTGGTTGAAGTTGAAGCATGGGCACATGGCCTGAAGGTGTAGTACTAATTCACATTTTTTTTGTTGTCTTGTTTTCAGTCATCACATGCCATTATGAAGTACATCCTGGTTACTGGTGGTGTTATATCAGGTATTGGAAAGGGCATCATTGCCAGCAGCGTGGGGACAATCCTCAAGTCCTGCGGCCTTCATGTCACAGCCATCAAAATCGATCCATACATCAATATTGACGCCGGCACCTTTTCGCCATATGAACACGGTGAGCGATCGAGTGATTCCGACGAGCTTTTATATTTGTTTGAGGTATCATCTGCTGTTTAATGAGTGGGTCAAGCTGTTTCCTGGATGGTTGTTATTGTCAGTTTTCACTAGTATTCACTAACCCTAAGGTAAATGTCTGTGTGGTGCAGGTGAAGTTTTTGTTCTCGATGATGGCGGTGAGGTGGATCTGGACTTGGGGAACTATGAGCGTTTCCTAGACATCTGTCTTACCAGAGACAACAACCTCACCACTGGAAAGATCTACCAGTCGGTCATCAACAAGGAGCGGAGGGGAGACTACCTGGGCAAGACTGTACAAGGTGAGTGAGTACAACATGGAAGCCCCCCCAGGACCCTAAATTCAGCGTCCCCTCTTTTGGCGGCAGAGCAGCACATTTGCGGTATTCTTCTACACAAGTATGTTCAATGAGCGGTGATCAGTTTTATATCTCTTTTATTCTGTCAATCTGTTTTCAGTGGTGCCCCACATCACAGATGCCATCCAGGAGTGGGTGATGAAGCAGGCCAGGATCTCCGTAGATGAAGATGGTGTGGAGCCTCAAGTTTGTGTCATTGAGGTAAGTCAGTCTTGTAGGTACTTGTATCTGTTCTCATCAAAGCGGGATTTGTTCAATTGAAATTATTAAATGCATTAAATTAAATGGCCAAACAAGATTTTTGCATTCAATGCATAAAGGACACAAAAAACATTCTTCGTCAAGTGTCGTATATCTTGGCAACTCCTAAGCGATTTGTGACCAATTATTAGTGTGTTTAAGAGAAATAACAATAACAATTCGTTGAAATATGTTGCCTGAAGCAATAGAAAATAATAGCACCACTCGGCAAGCAGAGAAATTGCTGAACTTGCAGAAATGGGTCTGTCAGCAAAGCAGAAAAAAATATTTAGAAAAAAACAAAAAATTTGCGGATAACAAATGGATTTACTGTGGAGTCTGTAAATCCATAGTCCTCTGCTAGCCCTACAGTAAAACAAAGTATTTTATTTCCAATAGGTTTGTTTGACAACATATACAATAGAATAATATCATCCTGAGTGTATTTGCTGTTGAAATTAATCAAATCTTCATAAATAGAGTTGAATTATTACCCGGCCTCCAGTCGTTATTCTCTCGTGGCATAAATCAAAACCAGCTCTGACGGTTTTATTAGCTCAGTACAGCTAATGACATTTTTACTTTCTACGGGTGTGGCGGTTATACAAGTTGATGAGAACCAACCTGTTTGTTTGTGCATTGAGTTCTATGGTCTGAGTTGGTGTTGTGTGTCAACAGCTGGGAGGCACAGTGGGGGACATTGAGAGCATGCCCTTCATCGAGGCCTTCAGACAGTTCCAGTTCAAAGTGAAGAGGGAGAACTTCTGCAACATCCACGTGAGCCTGGTACCACAGGTATGGCACACGCATGTCGTGATTAATATTATTTCAAGTGAAGTAGTTTTAAGTCTATGCTTTATTGTGTGTTTTTGTTTCAATTGAAGGAGAAGGGGTTAGAGAATACCCACTGGTTTATCTGTCGCTCGCATTTAAGCTACAATTTGACTTTTGTGCCCTCAGCCCAATACCACAGGAGAGCAGAAAACCAAACCAACACAGAACAGTGTTCGAGAACTCCGAGGGCTGGGCTTGTCTCCAGATCTGGTGAGTTAGATTCAAATTTGCTCTTAAAACTTGGCATTCCCTTCTGCAGCACAGATTTAAACAGGCAGTGCCTCTCCTGTCCCTGTATGTGTAGAAAGTCCATATCCAATAATTCTCGGTTATGTATTCTATCATCCTATGTTGTACACAGCCAAATCCAATCTGACATATTGGACATAAAATCTAAGACGGTATTTGTAGTGACTTTTTAAAATATCTAATGTTATCTGTAAGCCACTGAGGGGAGAACTTGTTCGGACAAACAAATCACTGCTCAGTGTGCTTTATCTCTTTGGATCCATTCATTCAGTTTCACATTGTCGCCACAGCATTAAATCAGCATTGTTTAATCTTAATCCTGCCAATGAATCTGAGCATGCCAGTCACGCTCTCGCACCGACAGGACAGGACAGGACAGGACAG
Organism: Cebidichthys violaceus; assembly: GCF_023349555.1. NCBI lineage: Eukaryota > Metazoa > Chordata > Actinopteri > Perciformes > Stichaeidae > Cebidichthys > Cebidichthys violaceus. The sequence continues at coordinate 3,541,109 of NW_027176927.1, forward strand.
GACAGGACAGGACAGGACAGGACAGGACACGGTCAGAAGCTGTTAGCTTCTCGTCCCACACACCGTGCCTATATTCTCTTCTACATTAATGCTCAACCCTGTGTTCAATGTCAGAACTGCATGTATAAATTCACCTTGTGTTTCCTTCAAACCTAAAATAAAACAAACTACACCATGGCTCCAACAGTATTTATAGGAACCTTTTAAGACCAAACCAGTCATGCAAACGTGACTCCTTTCAGCTGAATTTTCTGTTTTGAATCCCGATGATCATCCCTGATTAGTTTGCATGCCTGTTATATCCTTGTCCAGTTTTAAAAACAAACGTATTGGTCCTTTGCAGATCATGTGCCGCTGTTCATCGCCTCTAGAAACATCCGTCAAGGAGAAGATCTCCATGTTTTGTCACGTAGAGCCCACACAGGTAAAGTGTGACTTTTTCATCTAAAAATGTTCACATTGCTCGTCCTTTTTATCAATTTAAAACATAAAGACGGATGACATGTTTCGTCATTCCTTCCAGGTGATCTGTGTCCATGACGTCTCCTCGGTCTACAGAGTGCCCCTGCTGCTGGAGGACCAGGGGGTTGTGAGCTACTTCTGTCAGCGGCTGAGCCTGCCCATCGAGGTGAGGCCCAGAAAGATGCTCACGAAGTGGAAGGAGATGGCTGACAGGTGAGGACGTTAACCGTTTCCTACGTTGTCTTGCTCAAGGGTTGTAAGGAAATGGGACACAAATACCTTTACAGTTATGGAACAGTCGGTTTGTAAATCATCTTGCTCTCTCCTCAGATCTGCCCGTCTCTTGGAGCACGTCTCTATAGCCCTGGTGGGGAAATACACAAAGTTATCCGACTCCTACACCTCCGTCGTCAAGGCCCTAGAGCACTCGGCCCTCGCAGTTAATCACAAACTAGAGGTCAAGGTATGGAATCAATACAATTTTTTTTATGTTTTGTAAATTGATTTGTGGATTTTGCAACACTGCTTTGCAGAATGTATTAACAGTCGTCACAGAACGCTTGTAAAACTGGCATAATACCTAACCATTACCCGTATTTAAAGAGGAGTCTGCATCATTTTGACGGAGAGCGGTCAACATCATGGCCAACACGCTGCTTGTCTTTATTGCAGTACATAGACTCTGCAGACCTAGAGGCTGCCACTCTGCAAGATGAGCCCGTGAAATACCACGAGGCCTGGCAAAAACTCTGCAGTGCTCAGTGAGTAGACAAACTATTACTATAAAGCTTCTAATTGAGGAGTCCACATGATGGCAGCAGAGTGCTGTAAGGCCCAGTGGCTTAAGCAGCTTTATAAAATGGTCAATGACTTCTTTGCTTTGTAGGAATTCACAGTGTTTTATTACACTGTATAGATCACATCTTATTGTCTTTCTTTGCAAAAAAAATCCCAATTTTGTCCTCGCTGTCTAGTCAAATGATAAATGTGATTCACAACATCTGCTGTAACTCGTCTTACATTCTACCTCTTGGGCTATCTTTTAGTTTTTCAGTCAGAACACTGTTATCAATAATGTGTCTAAAGGTATGCAGGTGTTTTTATGTTGTGTAGGTTTGACTGAAAGATAATCTGGACTGATTTCTAAAATGACCCGAGGCTGTCACTCTTTCCTTCCACCCCACAGTGGTGTGTTGGTACCCGGAGGTTTTGGTGTGAGAGGGACGGAAGGCAAGATGCACGCTATTAACTGGGCGAGGAAACAGAATAAGCCTTTCCTGGGTAAGTGATATCCTATTGTAAAATCATGCTATAATGCAAACCTGATGAAAGCTAGACCTTAAAGTGTGTCGACTGTTGCTTAAGACATGTTCACATTTGGTATGCAGCTTCATATTTGCATCACTGTGGATTAGACAACAACGTGAATAGCTAATGTGTCTTTTGTTTTACGAAACTGAAACCTCATCAATTGATATTAAAGGTTTGCTCTGCAGGATTTTGCTAAAAAAACAAAGTAAGTCTTGTGCTAAAAGGGACTTTTCTTGAGGGACTTTTCTTTGAATAAGTGTGAACTGAATAGATTTATAGACAAGGCCACTGAACACGTTTTTTTTTAACTCAAGTATCGACACGCTAATTATGACAATTTCACACAAATGTCTGATGGGATAAGTGATGACATTTTGGACGCACATGGATGTAAATTGCAACTTGAATGGTTGGCGGAGGGACACATGTGCGAGGCGGTTATTCTAGTTTTGTCATTTTGGTGTGTCCGGGACTAACTAGGCGTCTGCTAAAGTACAAGTACAAATACAAAACTAAAAATATGATTGATTGCATAAGTACTTCCTTTGATGAACTTAGTCTTAATCTTCACTTAATCTTATCAGTATAAGTTCAGTGAAATCTTAAGGAACAGTCTGCCAGGGGACTGTGACTTGGGATACAAAGTATTTTCTTGCAATATAAAGCTACACAGAATGAAAATTGTGGATTTGATTGGCACATCCAGAACTCAAACCCCCAACTGAGAACATGTTTATAAAATGTTACAGGAACTTACTTTATATGTGATTCAAAGCGGGAATTAGCTACTTTGTGTGTTTTTATATTTGTACATAATTCAGATTCTTCAATGTCAAAATGGGAACAAATCTCTACAAAAAAAATCTGTCAAAAAATGTTTTTTCATTGATGAGAAACAAAGCTAAATTGCATCCACTTAAACATCACATAACCACTTTAAAATAATCACTTTCAAAGACTGTCATGTTGGACTGAACAAGACCCCCGCTGTGCAAACCTTTGTGTGTCTGAATGTATGACTCCTTACAAAAGCTCTCATTGTGCAATCGTCCTGCTCTTGGTTTGTGCAGGAGTATGTTTGGGCATGCAGCTGGCAGTGTGCGAGTTCGCCCGCAATGTTCTCGGATGGGAAGGTGAGTAATTGCACAGATCAGCTGGTGACACTGTTAAAATGTGTTCTTATGGTTTCTAATTTAATGATGAAAGAACCATAGACCTGGTGGGACGTTGAGCATGGATGAGTTTCTCTTATCATCTTTTTCAGATGCCAACTCCACAGAATTCAATCCAGAATCCACTTACCCTGTGGTATGTTATCTTCTCTTTTGAGCTCATATCCCATCATACCAGCCGAGTCTTTACCAGAATGGTTTTAGCATCCTATTTGATCTCGACAGGTGATTGACATGCCGGAGCACAACCCAGGGCAGATGGGTGGGACTATGAGGTTGGGGAAGAGGCGGACTATTTTCAAGTCCAGCACGAGTGTACTGAGTATGTATCTTCGTAGAATTAATGGTGGACTGTTTGATCACTCCAGCTTGTGTTTTTGATGACTGATATCTCATTGTTCTAGGAAAACTGTACGGAGGCGTGGAATATGTTGACGAGAGGCACAGGCATAGATTTGAGGTAAAACGAGGTTCTAAGACCTTGATGTATGAGAGTGCAAAACAAATGCATACTCTGAGGTAATCTTATTCCATCTGCACATGCTGCAGAGAGAGACTTCAGGCTTCATTTTAATTAAAAATCCGTTTTTATTTTTGAATCCTTGAACCATTGCTCATTCTAGGTGAACCCTGAGCTGAAGCACCACTTTGAAAAAAAGGGTCTTCAGTTTGTCGGCCAGGATGTGGAAGGAGAGAGAATGGAAGTCATTGAATTGGAGAGTGAGTGAAAAGTGTTATTGAAAAGTGTTATTGAAAACAAGTATCCACCTGCTGTTGCTGATGATCGTGGTAACGCTTTTCTAATCTTAGTGTCCACCCAAAGCGCTTTACAACACGTACTCGCCCATTCATACACTGGCAGACGCTGCCAGACAAGGTGCCACCTGCTCATCAGGAGCAATAAACATGCACACTCGCATGGGAGCAGTTTGGGCTTCAGTATCTTGCCAAAAGACAGTTTGACACGTACACTGAAGCCTCACTGTCTCCTAAACATGCTTTACCTCAAATTGTCCTTCTTTGGTGAATATATCAGCCGTGTGTTTTATGCAAGTCATATTCTAACTGGTGTACTGAACCGAGCATAATATCGTGTAGCAGGTAAATATGTCCGTGTTAATTGACTGGTCTTTGTTGTTTCAGACCACTGTTACTTTGTTGGAGTGCAGTACCATCCAGAGTTCACCTCCAGACCCATCAAACCTTCTCCTCCGTACTTTGGTCTTCTGCTGGCTGCTGCAGGAAAACTCCAGGGCTTCCTGAACAAAGGCTGTCGCCTCTCTCCACGGTAAGTTTAGAATAAAATGACTGTATGATGCTCCGGCAATGTAGTTGACTCTCCTACAGCGAGTTTACAGTGACACTATCGTCATTGCATCTGCAATCACAATAAAGCAATCCCTGTCTGGCATTCCTGCTCTATAAGTCATTTAATGCATTCATCCTATATTACAGGGACACTTACAGCGACGGCAGTGGCAGCAGTTCTCCTGAAGAAGACATGTCTGAGCTGAACTTCCCCTCTTTGTCCTGAGACTAAAGCCCATGTAGTTGTTGTGTTTGTGTGTCATTCGTGCAGATAAATGCAAGGCCCAGAAAAAAAGGCAGGTCTACTCTTAACTGATGCAACAAACTGTTGTTACAATTTAAACTCGGTCGTCACTGATTGTATAAAGGTGAAGGGATGTCTTGCTGTGAACTCTGTGGGGCTTTGAGTTGCTGCATTAAGGAGAAGCTGGGACAAAGTGTTTTTACGGGGAATTGTAAGAAAAGACATGTTGGCAGGTTTTTACAGAAAACCTCTGTAGGAATGAAAACGAACAGAGTGAGATTGAATGGTAAATCATCAGCCTGTCAGTACAGAGGCTTGTGTAACTTTTGCAACTTTAAGATCATGATGCTTGGGCGAACACGAGAGGAGATGGAAAGTGAAGTATAGAAAAAATGGAACGCGCTCAGAATATGCAGATTAGTTTGCAGCAGTGTCAAAATGTCAGGGTCTGCATATTTGTTTTTGGGGCAACTGTTCTGCAAATTCATCCAATCTAATGTATGAAAACTAAGAAACATTATTACTTGGGACAGTTTGTGACTTGTATTGCCAGAATTTTGCCTGTTTATCGTGACAGTTAGACATATCATTAGCTTGGTTAACAAATGTTTTATCATCTGTTTTACAATTTAATGTGTTGCTGTTTTTCTCCTTTTTAGGTTTAATACCAGCTTACAAATCATAACTCTCATTAACGGTTACTGCAGAAAAGTGAGTAAGCTACATGCCTTTCTGTTTTTAAAGCACAAAACCACAAGGGTATGATATTAAACTGGACCACAAAGTTGTGTTTTTGGTATCAGCCAATATCCCAAGGACACTGGATTTTCATTTCTTCATGAAAGTTGTAATGGATATTGCACTTTGGGGTGTTTTTATGCCTTAAACCTGAACTCTCTAGTTCTGCGTGCATGGTTTTTATGGTTGAGACCTTTCTACCTGCTTACATCGACAAACATGATTTTAAACTCCATTGCCTTTTTACTGCACTATCTGACCCAGAACTTCCTAAAATGAACTATAAAGATGCAGTCATCTGACAAGCCGTCAGTGGCACTTCAGATAACGTATGAACTGAAAAAGAAAGCTTGGCATATGAGAACTGATGTCTTCAAACTGAAAGAAGAAAACTAAAGATTTGATCTGAAAACCGGAGCAGCTGAATGTAGATGATGAGCGTCAAGCTTTCAGATTACATTTTCGCTTTGAGTCTTGTTGCATTGAGTGCACCTGAATAGTTATGCCTTCATTTATCTGCAGGTGACCCAAATATATGAGAAACAAGGAGTATTTTTATATTTATGAAATTGCATGTGTGACGTGATATGTGTACACTCTGAATAAATATACTTATAATATATTCCTCTTGACAATCTGGCCTTTTATTCTGGTGGACCTGAGAATCCGAGCATGTTCTGCTTTTTACCAGTCACTATAAAATTGTAGAAGGACATGCATCAACAATCCCACACATCTTAAAGAGACAAACCACTGGTCTGTTTCCTGTAGTTATGAACACAATTAAAAGTCTTAAGTGCTCTAGCAGTCACTGGAGGCTGTCCTATTCATTACATCCCACAATATGAAAAGATTTCAACTGCGGTTTTAACAAACCTTTAACAGACCCAAAACAGTTGCTGTCAAGTCAATTTGGGAGTGATATATATATATATACAGTAGATGGCTAGATAGTTATTCTCTAATGTTTTTATTTTGACCACAGATTGTGCCTTTACTAACCCCTATGTGCAAAACTACAATAGCCACATGATGAGATTAAAGACAGTAGACCTGTTGTCCTTTCTAAAAATAATGTTAAACCTCCCTATTGTAGAAAAAGGAATTGGATATCCTGAGCCGTTCCTCCTGTTTCCCCCATTGAATGTAAAACTGTATTGTCTTTAACTTCCCGTTTTAGGAGGCGGTGTACACTGTACGGATGAGACCATAAAGTGATAAGAATTGCTGCAAAATTGTGTGGGAAAACAGTTGCCCACACTCATCCTCACCGTCTATGATTGTCAATGATGACTTGCAGTTGGTTTGCCTTAATATGGTACTAAATACAACTGCCACTTCCTTCTAATGCCCCCCTTTCCTTGTGCATCTGGACCTCCCATTCCACAACAGCCCTCCCCGTGTCCTTATGCCGCCCCGCCTTTTGTCAAGTATCAACAGGCAAACTTCACAAGTCCACACCCCTGCACGGCACACTCATGCACATGCCTACAGTAGCAGTTACGTTTGGCAACTCTGATCACAACTTGCAGCTGTACTGGGATCTACTTTGTGGGACATATTTCTCCAGATACCTGCTTTTTGAAGAGGTTTTGATGAGCCACCGTGGGAATGAGGCTGAGGGACTTGTGATGCAATCATCAACTGCATAGGAGTTTGTGATGACTGTCAACACCGCCTGCTCTACTGATAGTGAGATTTATAAGGAGTGGCTGCTGTGGTTGTTTCTCAACATTTTGAGTGTCAAAGATAGGGAAGCAACTGGTGGGAAGCTGATGTGGGATTGCTAGTCTCTTACAAGTTTCATCTTGTTTTTTTGTTTTTTATCTTTTTCTCCATCCCCCATGGTACATCAATATATTCTTCTTCAACCATTTCTAACCTTACAACAGCTTTCATAATTCCTGCAGTCTACATCTTATTTTATTTTTTTTGTCTTACCCATAACTTCTATACGCTTCTGTATCCCCACAAGCTGTATTTACAATCATGCCTCTTTTCCACTACCAGTAACAATGGACCTGACTTTGTGGCAGTACCAGTTCAGGATCATCATGCTGGGGGACTCCACAGTGGGCAAGTCTTCCTTGCTGAAGCGCTACACTGAAGACCTGTTCCTGGAGTCTATCAACCAGACGGTGGGAGTAGACTTCTATGTCCACTTCCTGGAGGTGGAGCCGGGGGTCCGTGTCAAGCTTCAGTTCTGGGACACAGCTGGACAGGAGAGGTTCAGGTGAGGATGCGCCAGACCTCGTCGCACTATGCCTCTTTGTGTAACGCACTAATTATGCATATTCCAAAAATGACTCATTCATGCAAATATACTAAACAAATAAACTATCACTGGTTATTCCATTCACACCGGAGCTGTTCATCAGCGTTTGCTTTCAGCTATGACTGTGTGTCCACCCCGTCACCCTCACAAGATCGGTGTGCAACGTTCACAGGAGGCAGTATGGGTAATGCTTAAAGTGGAAAAGGCAGATCTTTGAAAGGGCATCACTCTTCACGAGCAGCGCATTTACCCAAAAAAAAAGCAGTAACGTGTTTTATTCTGTCTTTAAATTCATTATATCTCTTCTCCAGATGAATGAACTGTAGCTAATTGCAAACTATGCTCCTCTCTGCATGATATCTGTAGCCTGCTAATCCTACCCGAGTCAGCTGAAAACCCAGGATTGTTTTCATTAAGAAGGATTGAAGAAGTACGTTTTTACCCACTTGCTGCTGGGAGGACCGTTCACCGTGCCTTTCCTTTGCTTTAAACATTAAGTGTCTCATGGGGGAACCACATGCCTCTCGACAGTTTCATGATTAGGGTGTGGGGGGAAAAAACAGTGATGATCAATTCCTTACAAAGAAAACAGATCCTTTGTCAATCAGCTTATCTTAAAAAAAGATCAACTCAAACAGTGCAGAGAATCAGCTGATTATTTGCTTACTGGAACAGGAAATTCGTTGGTACCAAAGTCTGAACTCTGCACAGCCCAGTGAGGGCTTTGAGAGGTTTTCATGTTTTTCCTCATGTCTCCCCCCCCTCCCTCCCTGTGTGTCTCTTCCTTCCTCAGGTCAGTGACCCGTTCTTATTACCGCAACTCAGTCGGAGGTCTGCTGGTGTTTGACATGACCAACCGAGCCTCCTTTGACCATATTAAGGAGTGGCATGCCGAGGTGTGCGAGCGAGTGCAGCCGCAGAAGGTTCTGTTCGTCCTGGTGGGGCAAAAGAGTGACCGTGGTGATCAGCAGGAGAGGGTGGTGAGTCTGGAGGAGGCTGAGAAACTGGCCGGGCAGCTCGGGATGCCCTACTTGGAGTCCTCTGCCAAGACGGGTCAGAACGTGAGGGAAGCCTTTGAGCTGCTCACTCGGCGGATCTACCAGGGTCTGTTGAGTGGAGAGGTGGAGCTGCAGGAGGGCTGGGATGGAGTGAAGTGCACTGCACCACGGGCGCTGCAATTGCAGAGAACCAGCCTGGCTCAGCCCAACACGGCACCCAAGAAGTGTTGTCCTTAAACTGTGGGCTGGTGGCGATCACCCATGTGCACTCGTGTTACTGTAGAACCTAAAAGCGGCCCCCAGGAAGTTGGATCTGTGGTTTACTGTAATAACGTGACCATCATGAAAACAACTAATGTTTGCACCTTTGCTGTGAAGATACAATCTTAACCATTTAGTAATGTCAGACTGATTTGAGAAAACATTTTCTGTATTTGTATGTACAAAGCTTTGACATTCCTGAAATGGCTTAAGATTTAACTTTAGAAATAAAGGTGTTTGTAACTGATATTTTGCCATGATGGCAGTGTGGCAATGTTGGTTATCGCCTCTTTGGTCCAGACTGAAGTACCTAAAACTATTTGATGGATTGCGATGACATTTTGCACAGACATTCGTGGTTCCGAGGATTAATTCGTCCTGAGTTTGGGGATCCCCTGACTGTTCATCTAGCACCACCAGCAGGTTGACATGTGTGGTGTTTGACCACTATTGCAGAGATTGCTGTGGAATTTGCTAAAGGTGTTCATCAGGTCATTTCAATTTGCCCAATGCTTTGGCTTATGAAAACCAATGCTAATGAGCTAAACTAAGGTTTGAGGAGGATGTTGAACATGGTAAAGATTAGTTGCTTAACATCAGCATGTTGGCATCGGCTAGTGTTTTTGCTAAGTCTATAAATGTTTCTCTTAATATGAAAAAACAGGTCTATACTACCTTCTGTGAGATGCTAGGCCAACTGTACAATCTATTGTGCTTTATCTTCTGCACTCAAATCTGTGATATTGTCTAATTTGCTTGTTCTGGCAGCAGTTAAGGTACAGAGTGCCCAGGTTGAGTTTGGAAATGTTCCCCCTACGACGATGTGAATTAATGCTTTGGGCTTAAGTAGTTATCTGGAAAAGGCTTTGTTGCATCACCAATAATTGAGCAGCATGCTCAGTGTGAGCGATTGTTTCCAGGTGCTGTGGTAGAAATTAATTAAATGAAACACCTCGAGTGCATTTGGATATTGTTCTTTTGAAATGTTGATGTTTCCATAGCAATTACTGTCCATGACTGATAAACAGCCTCCTGTGTTTCGGCAACCAAAAAACAATTTATTTTGCTACTAAAGACACTCAGATTGAAGACGATCAGTGACGGGTTGAACAGTGTGGCTGTATGCCGGTCTATGTCCGTAGGGATTTTACATAAGCTGCAAAAGCCCTTTCCGTAACTCAGATTTAACCCTTTCCTATGTATAAAGAAACCTTAACTTTAAGTTGAGTCTAGCAAGAGATGCCATCCTCCAAAATCTCTTCTTTTTTTGATAACAGATCAGTCATTTATATTTTAATCTGACATCGTGAAAAGTCAACATCTGAGCACCATTTCTTCCATCATTTTGATATTTGCTGAAAGTAAAAATACAATTTACAAGGATAGTTAAAATAAATGTTAAAGTAATAACCCCTACAACAATCAGTAACAATTCACAACAGCATAAACAAGTCCAATAACAGAATTTACTGTGTTTATAGCCACCATTTTGCAGTAGGAATTTTGTATTATAGACCCTCCCTCCATTAACAAAAAAAAAACCAAAAAACATATAAATAGCATATGAGTGAAGTGAGTAAACAGGGGAGCTATGATCTCTTACATCCTCAAGTTAGAATTACCTACTATTGGTAAGATAACACCAAACATAACTTTCAACATTCACTTCCAAATGCTCTAAAGTCCCAAAAGGCAAATCGGATACAGCAGTGGTCACACCATCCAAACGAAGTATTCCAGTAAATGTTTATTGACAAAAATGCAGAGTTCTGCCAGACTTAACTTAATAGCAACAAAACAGAATCAGAGACACGAATTACATTGTGTGATGGTGCTGGCAAAACACTCAAAAGTTAGGGAGACATGACAACGACACTATCTAATGAAAAACTAAACACCAAAACCACCTCTCTCTCTTCCTCAATCAAAACAAAGAAAAAGAGGACAATACACAGAGTGGGTACAACATATTCGTGTACAGCCTCGCTACTTTTTGGTTGTCTTGCGGATCAGCGCCATTCTCTGTAAGGAAACCAAGTGTAAACAGTTAGGCACACTCTGTTATAATAAAAATCAATTTTGACAAGTACTAGATTATTATCCAACAGTTGTCGTGTTTTCTCTAGATGTACCATGACGAGGAATATTCTAGTATGTCCAACATAAGCCTTTATTGCTTACCTGTTTGTGAGCCTCTGTGGTGCAGGCCTTCTTGAACGGCCGGATCTCATCTGAGCCGTAACCAGGAATCCACATGTTCCACTGGCGCTCTGAGAAAAGCAATCAGCAGGACGCTGTATGAACTACTCAGGACTTCCAACACGTTATCATTACAGTACAATGAGGACATGGGACATAGTGTCACACTCAAGATCTAATTTCAAACTAGAAGGGCACTCGAAGCGCAGACCTCCACCAGGGCCAAATGCTTCATCTCGCAATGTTGTGTTAACGAAAAGTAATTCATGTGACTCAGATCTGCTCCAAATTGTAGCAGTTTCCTCCTGAGCTCACGTTACAACTCTCACGCAAAGGCTAGTAGTTTTTCAACAAACCGAAAACACAACGTCCTCGGCGGAGAAACAAGTGTGAATAATATTGTCAGGACTATAAAGCAAATAATTCAACTTCCGCGACAGCCTTGACCATCCTTACACTGTGACATTCTGTGTGTGCTTTTAACTGAACACAGTAAAACGGGAGACAATTTACCTGCCAGTGATTTGGTTACCAATATACCCTAAAACTGTCTGCAGATTTCTCAGGAAGCTCTTGTGACTGACTGTTTGCAGTCACCCAAAGAGATGAGCACAAATTACTTTCAACGCTCTTTTTTTTTTTTTTTTTTTTTGGCACAACATTTTCAAAGATCTCTGTTTTTGTATTTTGTCGTTTTCAGCACATGGATCCACGAAGGCTTCTTCTTAAGATGCCAAGTGTCGGAAGTTTTGGTAAAAATTCATAAAGAATGAATCTGCAAATGTAAGTAACTGTCATGGCTAAAAATAAAGACATCACATTTTGGTTTAAGGAATGAATGATTCACACACGACATGATATATAGGGGAATAATTAAAGGTCCTGAGGCAAGTGTTTTGAAAGCAATTATCCAGCAGTCATTACAGGCTAACCATCATATCACAGCTGCTTGAACCCATCCTCGTGACAATATGAGGTTTCACAACCCTGCAACAAAAAAAAAAAAATCAACTTACCAAGATGTAATTGAACATCCTTCACCTCCAAGGTGTTGGACTTGCGATGGCGAGCCAGCTGACAGGCCGCTGTCACTACACTCTCAATAAAGTCATCGGCAATTTGCAGCAGCATCTGAGAAGAGACAGGCAGTGTGAGAACCATCAATCGTGCTCCGTAAAGCAACATTCCACAACGGCTGGACAAATCCCTCATATTTTCTGCTGCTGACACCATTTTTCATGCAGCCAGGCTTTCAATAGAATAACATTTCCAAATGATGGATGTGGCCATCGGTTGGGGAACTATAGAGCAACAAGAACCTGCAAGATGCAAGTGGTACTCACACCGAACATTCCGCTGCTGCTTATGTTTACCAGGGATGGGTTTTATCACCAAATAACTGCTTTTCAATAAATCATTTAATAAAGGAATAAATTCAGAACATTTAATATTAAGTAATTTTAAAAGAGCAGAGTAACTAAACTCAGTAATATGTCACTGGATTTAAATCTAAAATATCAACATTAAATGTAAAGAATGAAGAACACAGACGATGGTAAGTGTCAGTCTTTCCTCCCTGTGTTGGTTTGTCCCACCCAGTAGACAAGCTTATAAGAGTGTGTGTGTGTGTGTGTGTGTGTGTGTGTGTGTGTGTGTGTGTGTGTGTGTGTGTGTGTGTGTGTGTGTGTGTGTGTGTGCGTGCGCGCTCAGACACAACACAGAGAGCAGAGGAGATATGCTGCATTGCAATACTGAATTACATCAAATCATTAGCGTTGATTAAATGTCTGAGCTGATGAATACTATGGTGTTTAATAATGTGTTACCAATGCCAGTTTAATACTGGGTTTTGTAGCTCATCCCTAATGTCTACACTTGTGAAATGTGAGTTCAGAGTTTATTTTAAACTGAAATCAAAACCAGTGACAGACCTCCTCAACATCCTCATCCAGCTGCTCATTGGGATCGATCTCTCTCACCAGGTCCTGCAGCTTCTTCTTACTGAGCACCTGGAGAGACAGCAAATGTATCAATTCATTGAGGTTCAAAAGGGTACAAAATACAAATTCCACAGTGGGACAGTCCCACACCTGACGTTTGTGTATGAAAGTCAGTAGACCTCCGTACGGATGTTGGTGCAGCAACGTCTATGGGTTTGGTGAATTAACACAAAACACTGACCTGAGATCCCTCCGGACTACTTCTGCCAGCAGGGCCAGGGGTCCCAACAGCCTTTAATGCTGTCGCGGTGCTGTTAGCCATGCTGGTGGCCACAGGAGGAGAGGCGGGACTCTGGTGTGTTTTATTAACTGTGAGCAAAACTGTTCGTCTGTGTGAGAGTCCTGAATCACAGTCCAAGGTGGGCACAGATGTGATAGATTATCGTTTGCAGGGACTCCGTAAATCTGGAGAAAACAGTCGTGTTAACAAGTTGACGCAGCATTACAGAAGCTAATAGGTTGATAATCACGCTTAACCTGCTTGGAGAATCTATACGAAACAGCCTTTTAACAGCCTTTTATTTATATAAGCCTTATGCTGTATGTGTGATGTATTCTCTGCTCGATTTGTTTATTTTACTCTACTTTAATTTTCTGTTTTACCTCACGACAAGATGCAGCAACTTGGCCGTAAAACGCTGTAGGATCTAACGTTATTACAAATATTAACAGATTTAGAGCGATGACACCGCACTAGTAAAATAATAAGATCACACAGGAAACTGTTCAGCGACTGTGCAGCTTAAACAACTGAAACAAACAAGTAAAAACCGACGCTAACATAACGTTATGTGCTAAAAACAATAGCAGCTATCAAGCTTTGAATTTAGCTGAACAGGCTAACATTAGCTGCTAATCTAACGCCACGGCTTCGTACAACGGTACATCACGAAATCACGCGTTAAATTGACAACTTACCCAATAAAACAAACCCTATCTGTCCATGTTTCGGCGTCGTTGCGACGACAATGAGTGAGTTTAATGCCAACAGATTCCCTCAAAGTGCTTCGGTACAGCTCGAAAAATTAGCGAGGTTATCTTTCACTACTTCCGCTTTGTTTCGGTCTATTTCCGGTGGTAACATGTCGCCTCTATTCCGCCACCTGCTGGATATTTTGTAGAACTAAATCATGGCTCAACAAATTAAATGAAATAACAAAATGCATTTTTTTTTCTGGTAACTAATCACAATGCAACAAAAACGTTAAACTACCGACATTTATGAATATTTGGAATGACCTATAATAAGAAATCATGCTCAGTAAGACGTCTTAAAGCCAGTTTACATTAAAAAAAAAAAAAAAAAACAACAAAGTGAAATACTTCCAAACCACCTTCAGAGCGATGTAAGATTTTGTACATTATTTTTAATCAATGTGGTTTATTCTTTCAAATATATTCATAGACAGTAGTACATATCCTTGGTAGTGATGGGCATTTACATAAGGAGATAATAGTACAGACATAGTTTGGAACACTACTCTCCCAAGAATAGAGGGGTCCTTAATTTGAACTTGAAATGGTTAAATATAGTTTAAGAATTTGTATACATAAATCCCTACATATTTTACACAAAGTAACCGAGGCATTTGCTCTATTTACTAGTTATTGAAAATATGTTATTGTTTTTTCCTCTAGATATTCTAATTTCAACAATACTATTGTATAGACCTGGGGTGGATGCAATAGACATATATGCCCACATCTAACTGAAAGCGTAAAAACGAATATCTTGGCGGTATATGTCGATCACGAGTCTAACGATGACTCTGCGTTTTAAGTCCGAGTACAGCAAACGCTCTCTGAGACGCTCTTTACTATTGTTTTCGATTACGCCTCATGTCCGGCTCTGGTTAACAGCCAATGTATCAAAGGTCCCAGCAAATGAAGCCTAACATGTTTGCTTGTTCGGCATTACATATCACACGGGGATTTTGCGAAGCTCTGCGGTAACATGTCAAGACTTCTTTCACATTCTGGTGGACTTCCACAGAAAAACTACTGCCCTCAACAACAAGCTCAGACTGAAAACCTGATAGGCGCGATTCGCCCCAGAGACTAATGACGCACTGACAGTGAATTTGATTATACAGCAGCAGCAAGTTTCTTCTTTTACAGTTCACATAAACAACAATTCAGGCGTGTATGCTCCTCAGAAAAGAAAACACCAGAAATATAATAAGGCGTATTGAGCAATTTATTGTCGGCAGTATAATGGTTTGGATGTGTTTTTCTTTGTGCGTTCAGATTTCAGACTATATTTTGATCCTACTTCCTGAAAACACACGCCACACCTCCAGCTCGTTATGCATAAATACTGAGCAAACTTTCATTTCAGATTAGAAACTGGACAGTAGTGCGCACCCTTTTTCTAAACTTGTAAAGGTGTTTTTTTGTTTCCGCAGTCATGAAATTACTTCTAGTTGCTGCAGTGTTCGCCCTGATTCATGGCAGTTCTGGTAAATATTTGTTTTATTTTCTTAATGTGCTTGTATAGCTACAATCACCGTAACACATTTAATTGTATTGCTGCTCTGTAATTAGCTATTGGTTAAATCTTGTGAAAGTGTGATTCTGGTTTTTTTTTTCTTCTCCATAAATATATTCCGTTTCTGTTTTGTTTTTGTGTGTTCCTGCCTGCTTGTCTGCTCGCCTGTCTGTTTCTGAGTGCGTATGTCCTCTAGAGGAAATGCGCGAGTTTCTCTTCTGTCACACTGATGGGTTTCCCCTGGTGGTTACAAGACTCAGACTCAAACAGAAAATGTGGATGTTATTATCAAGGGAACGACGAAAACAACAGTTAAATACGTTTTTATTAATACATACTGTATACAGAGAGCCGTCTATATAACACTCGCAGCTTATGTTTGACAATAATGAAACTGTTTGTGTTGTGCAATAATTCTTGCCTGAAGTGAAAGACAAATAGCCTCTGTTGCAACTATAGCGTCCATAAAGCAGCAGAACCTGTTGCTGGTCATGTGACCACGGTGACTTTGAGAGTATTGGCAGTTTCCCCACAGGAGTCTGAAGCAAATGTCAGGAAGAGGGAGCGGTTGTTTTGAAAGTGTTGCCCGAACAGCAGCGAGCTCCCCAGCGAGCACCCTGCCTATTCATGTTGTGATCAATAACCTGCATGTGTAATCTCTGTCCACATGCAGCCACTTTGCTCATTAAAGGGCCGACCCAGCCGGTCCTGGAGGGACAGAGCATCACGCTGGAGTGTCTGTCCTCAGACTCTGAACTCAACATCAGCCAGGTCCACTTTGAGGTCTTCTCCCAGGTGAGCCTGGGAACAAATGGGTGGGTGGGAGGGAGAGAAGTGGGTACATTTTAAAAGTTCTCACCATTATTTGACTATGCTTACAACATTGTAGTGCTGATGAGAAAGGCCAAAGTGCTCAAGTGTTTAATTCCTATCGTTTGAATTATCAAATGTGAAACAAAAGATTTATCACTTAATTATGTTATGGACATTGTCACCCATGTCATAACATTTATATCCTGTATTTGCTATGACTCTCCCTACATGGGCAATCAACTGCTCTATGTAAATATCACACCGTCGAGCAGCTGACTGCTGTGTAGTCCAACACGGTGGAGAATTGAACAAAAACCGCAACACATGAAACATAACCCATCAGAATACTCCTCACAGTAACGTCATGTGATTCTATTCTTATAAATATTTCCATGTCAACTTTAACCAAAGTTCTTTCTTCAGTACATGCAGCGCTGGCGTCCAGTTTGGGAGCGATCTTGGTGCTTCTATTCGATGAAGATCGAGCGGACTGCTGACAGTCTAGTCCTGTCCATCCCCCACGCAGGAAGGTTCTATGAGGGGCCCTACCGCTGTGTGTCCGACGCCGATAATGTGACCGAGACGTACATCTCCTCCCCGCTGCTGGACTTCAAAGTGCATTGTGAGTGCATGGGTTGCTATGGGTAGGATCTGTCTGCTGAAAATGTCTGTGGAACAATGACTCTGTGACACTGTATTTCCCATTTGATAAATAAAGCAACCTTAGATGTTGTTTTTTTTTAAATTGTCGGCCTCCCGCAGTTGGAAAATAGATTACTGCAGGAATCAGACAATACGATATATAACTGTGACTTACAAATAAGATACACAGCTTCTGAGTTTCCCTTTCTAATAAGGAAATGCGTGGCATAACCGAGAATGCTGACATTACTGACAAAGAAGGAAGCATAAAAAAAATGACTGTACAACGGTAAACAGTCTAGGTGAGAAGACGGAACAAAGAAAGTCTGAAGCCTTGCAATTTCCAACCAGCAGGAGGGAGAGACAATTTTTCAGACACTGTGGATACAGCTTTCTTCACAGAGAGGGATAGAAAAACACATTAATAGTTAATAAGACAAGACACATCTATGCAATGCAGCTGCAGAGGTGTACAACAAAATAACTGCAAAAAGCACAGATCCAGTGCAAACACGGTGTTGCTATGATAGGTTGACGACATTTCATTTCATTCTTTTTTTTCCTCAGCACTCCAGGCAAACAAAAAAGGCATTCTCCCGGTGGGGCTCAAGTTTGAAGCTTTCAGTGTGGGGATACATATTTGCATAAAACGGCATCCATGGCTTGCTAGTCAGATTATCAGTGTCCTCTATCTTCTCAGTGGCCATCAAATCGACCGTAATGCTGTTTGATAGGCTCCTCAGCCTCATGGGAGGAATCAATAAGAGGCAAAGATTAGAACGGACTAAAGGGCCGAAGGAGACGCAGGGGGAGAGAAGCCAGGAGCTCGATGGACGTGGGCCATCTATTGAGATGGAAGATGAGCCATTATTCACAACACTGCCTCTCTAAAGACTTCGATAAGATGAAGCCTATTATCATTATTATTGATCGCTTGAGACAGTCTGTACCTTTGGGAGGCATTCAAACTTGAGCCTGTATACTTAAAAGATCCGAGTGTTTTAGCAGCTGCTACCACTGCAAACATGTGTTCAGTCACGTCTCTTGGAGAAATTTCCCGCTTCATTAACGTTCGATCGTTGTTCCTCATTCCCGCTGGGCTTTAGACATGGGGGAGCTGTCACTGACGAGAGAAGGCTACACCAGCTACTTGAGTGTCCCACAGGAGCTGAAGGTGCGACTCGGGGATGATGTGGTGGTGAGGTGCTCCGCCAGCTCGTCAGAGGAGCCAAGCTACTTCTGGAATAAAGACGTGAGAAAGCTTCCGGATTCTGCACGTTGGCAGTGTTCTCATTATGCTTTTGTGAACTTGTCATTCCCTCTCCAGCTCCCTCCCTCCACTGTCGATATGACCTCTTTATTTCTTTCCTGTCTTGTTCCAGTCTGTCTCGGCCAACACATTCTCATTCCTAGTACTGACGCTCCCAAACTCGTCCCGTACTGACTTTGTCAGAGCCTTAGTCGTCTCTTTCTAACACGCTGGGTTGCGCAGAGCTCGGTCGCAGTGAACACGTGGTTAACATCATGGTTGGGCTTAAAGTAGCTGCGTATACTTAGTAAAAACTGTGAACAACGTAACATAAGTTTGTAAAAAATGTCACAAACATCACTAATGTTACTTCGAAATGACTCAACACCTCTTTGGGATAGGAACACCGGTCTTGTCCCTGTTGAAAGTCCTGTGTTTGTTTGACCTATCCACCTCCCATCACTCTCCAGAGCATATTTTCGAAACGTCTAAAAAAATGGCGGTGCGTCTCATACAGACGCTAAAGGGTGTGACGGCGTCAGACTCCAGGGGATGTTACAAAGCGTCTGTATTTGCCGTCCTAGGAATGAGAACAGGCTTTCTAGTTCCCTCTTTCGCTCTTGGCTTTGCTCACATGGTTCTTTTAATTTTCCCTCCTCCTCTTACACCATGTCTCTCCCTGAGTTTCTCAAGCCGTTCGTTTCCCCTCGGCTGTCGTCTTTCCATCCCCTCTTCTGAAGAAGTGCTCTGTATTTAAGTGACCGGTTGGCTTAGGCCCACCGCTCGCTGGGGATTGCAGCTTTCCCACTTACATAGGATTAATAGTTTAATGAGGTCTAGACAAGAGCCAGTCAACCTGAAAACAATTATGTGTATAGATTTCTAATGATTTTTTTTTTTAGTGTTTGGTTAACCAGAATTGAATTATTCAACTGGACTCTTTGCTGAGCTAAGAAACCCTCACCCGAGGGAAATTAAGACATCTCTTGTGTAAAATGCCAAAGTGACAATAGGCATGTAGAACAAGAAGACGTTGATGAGCTGGGAGATACTCTGTGCCCTTGTGGTGAGAAAATGGTATTACACTTTCTAGTTTGTAATCAAAATCACCGTTACCACCATCAGAAAGCCACAGGTGTAATGAAGCTCCGCAACCAGGACGACATCTTGGGAACAGGCACACGTAATTGGAAAGTTCCCCCTTTTGTTATTCATTTTGATAAGTGGGCTCAGGGTTAATATGCTTGTTAAAGGGTCACTGCTAATCCGGGTTTTAAATGGGCTTACAAGTCCAAATCCAATTCAGTGGACATTTTATACTGCTAATACTGTTTGTCCTCCACATATTCATATGAGTTTATTAGGATTTTTTTTTGTTCATTACTTGTTAAATCTACAGCACTTTGAGGAAGAAGAAGAATTATTGTCAGCGTGACAGAAAGGTCCGTCACTGTATGACGAATCCTTTAGCGCACCTCCACTCATGATTCACCTGTATATCTTATTCATACTCCATTTACATAAGTCACAAAACCTTTGGAAAAGAGAAATGAGACAAGGAAATGATAAGATGAGATGGAATGTTGGGTGGTTGTGTTTGTTCTCTATCTGTGAGTCTACTGTATGTATGACAGGAGTGGATGTGGGGCAAAGAGCGGCATCAGAACGGCCCACTTTGACAGACATCCGCCGTGGGCACATTGGCCCCCGGTAATGACAGCAGGACAGAGGCAGAAACGGGCCACTGCTTAGGAAGCCAGTGGATTTGCATACAAAATGCTGCTTTGGCCAGACCTGGCCTTTATGGGAAATCCTCTTAATTCAGATGCATTCAAATTGAAATGGACTTTCTTGGCAGGAGCCTCAGCTCCCAGGAGCCAAATCATTTGCATGGTGTAATGTCTTTTTTTTTTTGTTTTTGTTTTTTTACCTCATCCCCTGTGTTCGTTTGTTTTCCAATCCTTGTGTTTGGCCTATTATTTGTTTCCTCCCATGTCGAGCTCTATCTCATAATAGTGCAGCTATTTCTGTGTCAACAATTCATCCCGCTCCCTCGCCATCTCATTATGTGTTGTGTTAACAGTCTGTTGTTGTGGCTTCATTCTTTGCGGATGATGGTGTTATCTGGGTTATTGACTTGTGTCGATGTGTGTTCATTCGTTGGGATTACTACTCAGGTAAATACACTTCATTTGGGATTTTGGGGACTGTTCTCTGGTGGCCGTGCACCAGCAGTCTTCCTGTCTGCGCCCCACTGCCGTTGCCAATCTCTCTGTTTCTCCCTTTCGTGTTCTATTTCGTTCTCTCTTTGTCCCTCTATCGCTTGCACACAAATCCGCCAAAATAACACTTTCACTCCCTTTTCTTTCTCTTTCCCTCGTATACACTCCTCTTGTCTGTCTGAAACCCTCTGTTTCTCGGCATCTCTCTTTCGCTAACTAGCGTCGTCTATTCTCCATCTTTCTTGCGCTCTAAGCTCAGCACAATTTTAATTTGTGGGAGTTTGTCGATTCTCTTCGGGCTGCAAACAATCCAGCCTATATTTCTTTTTTGACTTTCTGCCCTGCTTTCTGTTTGTTGCACTCTCTTACGCTCTCTTGTAAATCTCCATCTTTCTCTTTCAGGGCGACGACTGGATCCTGCCTTCCTCCACGCTGACACTGAGGAAGATCAGAGCGATGGATGAAGGACAGTACACTTGCATGGCCGAGCATCCCTCTGTGGAGTCACTCAGCAAGAAACGCACCATCAGTATCACTGTGCTGTCAAGTAAGAAAAGACTATAGATCTAACTGGAAAAGTCATGTTGTCCTTTATACTGACTGAGTGTAGAAAGGTTGCTTCCCGCTTCTTCTTTCTAAAAAACGGTTTGGGCTTTCTTTGTAAATGCTGGGGATTTCAGCTCTCAACATCCTCTAAACAAAAACAAAAAAAACATTGTGTTCTACTTCCTTTTTCAATCAGCTGCTTGAAGAAAGTGTTAGTGTGTAATTACGTCATCAGGAGCATATGCAGAAGTTGCCATTTGCGAAAGTGCGTGGGAAACCTTTAAAGCCTTACATTTCTAAAGAAATAGCCTTCAGGGTTAAGGTTTAATTTATCTGCACACTAGAATGATAATAAAAAGTAGAGAAAAGACCGTAATGCTGTAGTAAAGAGAGGTTAGGACATTTATGAAAACACCTCACACATAAAGGTGACAAAGAAGACCGTAATGAAATTACCTTTAAAATGTCAAATGAAAATAGGTAAGATGATACCAGAGGACATTAATACATTTTAAATAAATAATGGCAATGACTAAACTGCACCAACTTTAAGGATTAAAGGATAATTATTCAAACAGTGAAAGAAGCAGTGATTTCTCCTGACCTTTGATTTTTTTTTTCTTTTGACAGAAATGTCAAGTCAAACATAAGTGCACTCTAGAGAAGGGCTTCTCAACCTTTTGTAACTTAAAGCCCACTTTTGATTGTTAAAAATCATGGATCACCATAATACAAAAAACCCACAATTGCTATGACACATATTTCTTCACCACTTGCTTTGGAGCTTTTACTGGCTAGCTAACAGTGGCAAAACACGTCTCTACCTGATGATGGGTCGTGATCGGTGTGGGGGTTATTTAAACGGAATAGGTCAATACAATGATGAGTTCTAGTTTGACGTTTACTGAATAAAAAAAAACAAAAAAACAAAAACAAACACAAAACAACATTATACAAAAACAGAATTAATAAAACAAAATAGGTGAGGATTGGCTAATACTAAAAGGTAAATAAACACAAATGGACAATAACAAAATAATAAACTAAGGTAAGTCAAAATAACAGCATTTGTATGTTAGCAAAAAAAAATATTTTTATTCTGATCTAACCATATTAACGTTCCTCCACTAGATGGCGCTCTGATGCCCACCACAGCTGCTTTAGACTACACAGCGAGGAGACAGTCTTACAAATGAGTTAGAAATACTCGAGAGACATTAGAAACTGACATTTGGGAGCAGGCTAGGGTTTTTGCTACTTCTTTTATTGTTACTTATTCCAACTGGTGTTTCTAACACCATGCGAACGTATACAGTGCATCATAGTGTGTGATAGCGATGTCTACGGAGTGCAGGCTTTTCTTTGTCTTTGTGAACGACAAACTATCATTTCTCATGGTTGTATTCAAGTGGAGAACTAATTTCATTACAACATTATAGCTAATCCGATTTATGGCACTTCATCTGTCTTCATCATCTTTATCATTGACCTGTGAGATGACTGCACTGTTGTAATGTAATGCCGTTTTTAAACACCATCCTCTCACCCAGTAAGATTCATAAGCCTTGAAATTTCATTCGTTGAAATTATGCAACCTCTAAAAATGCAATTAAGCCAATGCATGTTATTTATTATGGTAGAGTTAACTCATTACTTCTTCAATTGTCTCATTGGTCACTGCGCTCCACAGTTTCTCCAGTATTTTCTCTGAAGCACATGTAGTAATTAAAAAAAGTAATAAACTCTAGATGCTTGAATAATGGTTGGGGTATGGCGAGCAAATGTTGCATGTCACTGCTGCTGCTTTGAATTTGCACTACAATAGAAGTGCAAACCTTAAACAAACAGTCCTGGTGCCAAGAAATTCACTTAACTTATGGAATATGGCTACTGTATATGAACAGGCAAAGCATGCGTTTGTTGCTGCTCCAAATCCTCTTAACCATAATTCTTCATCTTTTACTTTGTTGGGGATAATTAGACATTTTCAAATTGTAAAGAGCAGACTTCTTGAAGATCGGTGCGGTGAGCGGCAGAATGGCCATCTGAGCTCTGCACAGACACTCTTTTCTTCCACAAACAAACAGGAGGTTGCCTTTAGATGCTTTGCCTGGAGGCAGGAAAAACTTGTAGTTTTGCTGATTTCAGAGTCTGCGTGATGCATGTTTGCCTTCATGTCTGACTGATCTGTCCCACAGAGGATGCCCGCTGGTATGAGTCTAGTAATGGCCGTCTCATGTTGATGACCTCGGCGGCGGCCCTCTCTCTCCTGGTGTTCATCCTCTCCATGAGTGTATTCCTGTGCCGCAGGGCCAAGCGCGCCAAGACCTGCAAGGGACCCATGTAAGAAACAACTGTTTGAATGTGTGTGTGTGTGTGTGTGCATCTGCTCCTCTTTCATAAAAGGAAATCACTTTTCTCTTTACTTGTGATCTGATCTTTTAAATCGTAATCTAAATCTGATTGATAAAGTGCCTCTGAGTGCGAGGGAATGCGTGCGCGCCCGCGTGATTGTTTTATTTTTTTATTTTTTTTTACTGCGCTTCGTCCACACTCACCTTCCCATTTTCCCTAACTCAGCCTCGGTCTCTCCTCCTGCAGTTTGACTTTATATTACGGTTATGGTTATTGCTGCAATATTTCATTCTGTCTCATGCGATAGAACCGAGGCCATTACAGTCACAGTGTGTGTATTTTGCCGCATGTGCCAGTGTGCACCTTGGTGTATACTTCACATTGTGTGTATGCGTGTTATATATTGCCAAGTGATCTTGCGGAAAACCTTTTCACACATGTGCAGACTAGTGTCTGTGTGCTTTTATGTGTTTTAAAAGGCGTTATCGGTGTTGAATATTAAAGTCAATCTCAGCTGCTCTGACCGACTTGACCCCGTCCTTGATCTCTTTCATGCTCCCACCTCTCCCATGTGTTTCTCCACACTTTCTGCTTGTGGAGAGCCTGAACTAATGGCAGCAGCTTCAATTTCATGATAGTATTTAAAGTACATATAAAGGCGACAGCGATGATAAGAGCAGAAGCGAAGTCCCATTAAACCTATTGCTGACAGCATGTTAATGTGCACTATGACCCCATGCTGCTTCTCTTATTAACTCCTTTCCCATATGGGCTGAAAAAAAATATTTTCATAGGACACAATTTCCATGAGTGCATGCTTTATACATGATCGCTGTGTCTTTGTGGTGGCCTAGAAGAAATAGCAGCATTTTCTGCAATATGTGTATGTGAGCATGTGTGAATAAAAAGAGAGGGAGAGCTAAAGAGAGAAAAATGGACTTTCACATCATGGCTACATCGCTCGGTCCTAGTCTATAATTTCCTCACTTATATATTTTCTAGTGCCTACTGGGAGGTCGATATACTGATAATAATGCTCCTCCGTCTTTCCTTCTCTTTCTTCTCTCGCCAGTGATGACCGGTCTCAGAAGAAGCCCATCTACAAAGCCAGTGTGGAGTCTCTGCCCTCCACCTGTGCAGACAAACAACCTCTGGTTTGACTGCACAGGCAGGTGGAAGGATGAGGAGGGGGATGGAGGGGAGATGGAGCAAAAGGCAAGGAAGATGGAGTGGGTGACCAGAAAATGAGGGATGGCATGGAGAGGATACTTAAAGAGGGAGGATGTGGTGGGTGGTCACATCGAGGCAGGAGAGGGGGAGGAAAGGGGACAAAAAGAGGGATATTTGGAGACTGAAGGGAAGGCAGAGCGAAGCTGGGTGTGAGAAAAACAACATAGAAACATAAGGGCAAATGATTGCTTTAGAGGCACGGGTGCTGCTTTGCTTGTGTGTGTAGGCTGAAGTTGTGCGTCTTGGACAGAGAGGTGGGCAATTTTCTCTTCATTTATTCTGCACTGTGGAAAACGGTGAGCTCCGTTCTTAGCAAAATGATGGGGGATTAATCTTGTGTACTATAATAGCTGTAAAGACTCCATATGCAATTCTCCTTCTTTTCTGTCACAAACATAATTGCTCAACTGCGTATTATTGAATGAGCCATTTGGGTGATAGAACAAGGTTTTATTTTGTTGATTTGTTTCCCTTTCAACCTCTTTTTCCAGAGCAGAAGCATCTTCTGTGAGAAGGTTATAATAATCTTTTTACTGTGACAGCTCTTGGGCACATCGCACTCTACTATTTTATTTACTGTATTCTGGATTTCTTTGATATTAAATGGCTTTCAGAAAATAGCCTGTGTGTGCGCCATTGATTTTGTTCCATTTTAGCGTGACAAAAGAGGTTGGCGAGTATTGACAACGTGGTGAAAGCTGCATGCTCGCTTGGCCGAACATCTTCTCCATCCAATGCCATCTCAAGCTTGCATCAGTTTGTTTACCAACCTTCACTTTCAGTGTGCAAGCCCTTACTCTGAAGCAGTGACCTTTACTCAAAGTACTGTGCCTGTGCATGCTTGTGTTTCTCCCAATCCGCCTGCAGGCACAAACCCATTTTCAGCCAGTTCAGCTAACAAACATACTCATGAAGTAAAAACTCACACTTCAACACAGTGAGAATAGTAGTAAAGTCAGGTAACTTTGAAACTTTGTCCGCCCATTATAAGAATAGGCAGGGTTAGCCTTCGGTAGTTCTACCTCAATATGAATTTAGCCTATTCTGATTCCCCGCCAAAGTAACCATCATAGACTACAACTTCATCTTTTTAATTTTCTCCTCTGTTGCCTTGTAACCCTTAATACCGTGCCACAGCACCATCGCTTATTACCATAACCGTGCTCATAACGCAAAGAATTTCATTACACTTGTCTGTTGAAGTTATGTTGGGCTTTATGTGGTTTTATTATCGGTGTGTGGTTGACCGTAGGCCGTCGTTAATAATAGGCGAAGCGGCAGTTTAACAATGACACTCCATTAACGGGTGCATGCGCCACAGAGCACAGCCAGGATAATGTTATTAAACTGATTATTCAAGCCCCCTGTACAGCTCGGCTCTGCTGCAGCCACTCTTTGTCAGGAATTTTACAGACTCCTTGTTTTTCTTTTTCCAACTCCACAAACTTCTGCTGATTTTATGTCTTCAACAGGAATAAAGAGCAAAACAGATGGGGTGTTTTTTTAACCAAAACAGAAAGACTTCTCACAAAATCTTCACGCTCTGTTGGAAAAAATACAATGTTGTAAATTTAAAATGCCCTCCTGCATGTGAAATACCAGCGAGCACCATCTCGTTTTGGCCTTTGAGTCAGTCATGAGTGAAATGCTGTGTGCTCCCTAGTGGGCTTAGGTCCTGGGGCTTCAACTGGTTGGCCAGAAAAGACAAGATTATGTATCAGGAATTTCACACAGTGGAGCTGTCCCAGAGGTACAAGGTTCTGGTTGGGAGGGAGAGAAGTAGTTTACAGAGACATTTTGACCTTGATAGTGCCTCGAGGATAAACCACTGGACAACGGCTTAGGGCAAGGCAGGATCTGTGCAGAGAATACAGAGAGCAGCCAAAAGTATTAGCGCAAAGTCCAGGCAGGATGCAGATCTGTGACATGGCAACACCAGTGTCAATTGGTCAGGTAGGCAAATGGCCTGACAGCCCTCGGTACACTGATCTACAAGTAAAGGTGAATTATACCAGACATGTCACCTCGTTGACTGATGCAACAAAGTGCCAGATATTTGTAGCCATTGCCCACTGCTGTTCTCGTCACGGTCACTTGGTTTTGTATGTGCCTCCTGCATATGTTGTGTCAAATGGCTGAAAATGAAGGAGTGGAGTTCGCTGGAGAAGCAGGTGTTTTCCCCTCATTACTTTCTGACAATGCCCCATCTGGTGCAGGGGGGCGGGCGCTGCCTGCCACCGACTCCCTGCCAACTGGGGAACAAACACTCGTAGAGAGGCTGACAGGGAAAAATGGGATGGGATGGGAATTGGGGGAATGAGTTGGGTAGACACTAACTTCGCCAAAACAACAAGGTTAAAGCTTGTGTCATGAAATAAATTCACAGAGCGGGGAGAGAGAGAGAGAGCCCGAAGCGGAGACTTAAAGATTTCACACAGATCTACGCAAAAGAGGTCAGATGTGAGCCGAGAGTTCAAAGCAACTTCATGGAAGTCAAGGGTAGGAATATTTATACTAATGCTAATAGACAGCTTTGATGCTTTACTGCCTGTTTGAACTTTTCTCACTGTTTGAACCAAACTGACCGAAGTGTCAGGATTTGTGTCAGATGAGAGAGAGGCCTAAGCAGATTTGAAATCCATGACATGCTATCTCCAAAGTTACCTAGAGGGGGCGCCAAAGATAGTTAAAAACGTCCAGGAGGCTTCAAACACATGGCACAACACTAGATTAGTAGGGGGAAAAAAAGAGATTGTGGAAAGAGAAACAATTTTCATAATGGAGCAGTGCGCTCTGACTGGAAAACACAATCATGGGCAAACTGTGGCCACAGCATGAGGGCAAAGTTAAAGAGCCTCTTTAGAGGGGCCTAATAGGCCCTGACTACAGATGAGGAGAAACTCTGGTTCGTCCGCTGCTCAAGTTTTTGTTCCGGGCCATTACCGTCATTGCGAAACGGTGATTTAACCGAATGCTCTCAGGTCCCTTCCTTGCTCTCCTTGATGAGTCATATGCGTACTTTAGAGACAAAGCAGCTTCTGCAACACAATGTCCCCTAATCTCAAGACATACGAAGACAGCTGCACATATTATAATTTGGCAGTGAGTCAATATATAACCTTTCCTCCGCCTCGTAGGTGAATAATCATTAATAAATACAGTTATTCTTACAGAAAACAATTCAGTTTGCCCCCATTTCTGCCTTAAAGGATAACGTTGGTATTTCAATCAATCAATAACTTTATTGTCGTTGTATTTGCAAACATGGTGGATTGTATTAAAAGACTTAATACATGTTTACAATAAATATAAATAAGGCACGAATGAATGATTCTCATCCATGTCCCCACATTGATGTGTTAACTAGTAGGGACAACAGTTTCTGAAGTTAGTCCAGTATTGAGGTAGAGTGCTGCAGACAGAAGCTGCCCTCAGGCCGCACCGTAATTAAATTGGGGCAACATTCTCCACGTAAATTGACGTTTTGCGGGAAGACAACGGGTTGAAATGCGTGTGCCACCATGGTGCCACCCCTACTTGATATTTGACAACAACTGGGTAGATCCCCTCTTGTTGCATTAGATGTTGTGTGCGCCAGAGTATATGGATGAAGAACAAATTGAAGAGGGTTTACAACAGGCAGAGGAGGGTGAACCAGCTGCTACAGGGCCGGGAAGCTCGTCAGACTGGTGATGTTCCTGTGGGTGCTGTGACCCAATGAGGCCCACGGTGGAACAATGCTGTAAAGAGTGGGACCATGTCTCTACCCCGATAATCACATTTCACAAAAAAGACTTCTGATTGACACAATAACAAACACAACAAGGGACAGGTGAGTGAGTTTTATTTCTCTGTAGGGTTCTTTCCATTGTGTTGTCCGATAATAATAATAATCTGAGCCTGTGGACGAAATGCTTTTCGGCTTGCAGTGTTCTTTTAAACTGTTCCCCCATATAATAGTGTTTACCTCCTGTGAAAATGACAGCGCCCCCCTCGGTGGTTAGGGATACGGGTCTGTTCAGGCGTAAGGAGGGGAAGCACGTATCGACGGGGAAACAGTTATCCCTCAACACTTGTCCATTTGCAAAAAGTGTTTAGTACAAACACATAGACAAATAGGGTCCACTTTGAAAAATACCGAATACATGACATATGTGCTGATTAATCTGCGCAATGCCATTGCAGTTGACTTCACAATAGACTGATGCCTGCAACATTATTGTCTCTTCAAACAGTAAACATCTGGTTCATTGTCATCTTTATCATTGTGCCACACTGATCATTTTCGGTCCCGTGGAACTGAATATGAAATAAATTGGTTATTTGCGTCGGGAAATTAATGTTGGTTATCAATCACATTTAGGGCGAATTGATTTCAATTAATTGGACTACGCGTCCCGTCTTCCTCCCCCCCGCAAGCCCAGAGCCGATTTCTTCTGAAAGCCCAGCCCCTCTTTCTCCTCCGCACACCCCTCCACCTGCTCCGGCTCTCTGCAATTGGTCGGAAACACGCACAGGCCCGCCCTATTGGCAGCTTTTAAATATATTTACAATGTAAAGTAACCAAGAAAAACCGGCCGAGCCGTCACATCCAGGCATTCCGAGGAAGAGAAAGTGTATGTGGGTGTGTGTGAGAAGGAGTATTACTATGTAAAGACCTGCCACTACACGCACTGAGCGCTTGACAAAACACACACTCGTTCACGCAGTCCGCACGCGCGCGCACTCACTCACTCTCACACACACACATACACACAGAGAGACGCTGAAGGCGCTGTCGGAGAGTGAACCTGCGGGTTCATGTCACTCTGATTTCTCCAAGGAAGAGGAATACCGAGGAAGAGATCAGAGGGGAATATCAGCGACAACGATGGCTTTCGCGACCGTGTGGAACTACTGCGTCCCTCTCACCATCGTCACAGTCGCCTGCCTGGTGCGCACCGGTAAGACTCGAGAGAGGGAGTGAATGAGTGTGATGCGAATGAGAAGAGTGGTAAGCCGCCTCGATGTGTTGTGGCTTTTCCGCGCAAGTTTGCCTAAGTCCTCTGAAAAGAAGCTTGAAAATGCACCGAGTTTATTCTGACTTGTCAGGCGGGGAGAAGGGAAGGAGTCGCTCCCCGTGGGACAAAAAAAGAACACGTGCAGTTATTCCAGTTTACAATCGTCCTGCGGACTACTGTTGGTAATCACCACAGGGTGATTAGAATCAAAGCCCATTGCGCAAGTCTGGTACGTGCGTATTTCTATTTGGGTATGAGTCATTGTGATGACCACTTATGGAAACTGTTAGGCTGGAAAGACCCCAAAAGACCTCAGAATGAAAACAAAAGTGAAAGGGTGCAGGAAAGAAAAGACACTTTTTTGCCCACGCAGAAATATTTTGTGAAATCATCCCATGCTCTGTTGACCCGCGTGCGTCAAGACATTTATGATTATTTTGTTTTCCCCTGGTCAGACCGTGTTTGGGACTTATTGTGGGGAGCTGGGACCGGATCCCCGGGAGACATACGTGGATACAGACATTCATGTAGAGAGCTCCGATTGAATATTCTGACAGGAACATGATGAGAGCTCATAACAAATGCCCGCAGTGGACCAGACGTGTGGCACACACCAGACCCAGCGGTTTATATGCTGCAGTAGTGTGAGGGACTGAAAGGACTTTTGAGACCTCACCTTATCAGATACAATAACATCTAACAATCAATTGCAAAGCATGTAATGGCACCTGCGGTGCCTTTCGTTGTGTTTACTCTCCCCGCTGGAACCTCTCAGTCTGGGATAGTCCTGCATTGCTCCCTTATGGACACAATAGATTTCATGGTCACTATCCTATAACAAGTGCATCTGCTGCAAAAATAGGGATTTGGATTTGGCTCAATCATGACTCAGAGCAACTTTAGCCTCATGGTATTTTGTGCCATCTGCTTGGGTATTGTAAAAATCACAGATTCATAACGGACCTTATTACAGTCCACCAAAAGCGTCAGTAAGCCTGACGGAGCAGGAATGGCAACGAGGAAGAGCACACTGTGTTGCCTCATTGATGTGTGTCCTGCGGTCGTTGTGCTCTATGGGGCTTTTGTTTACGTTGTCCTGGGGCAGTGAAAGGGTTAAGTGCTAGGTCGGATTGTCACAGTGCCGTTGTGATGATGTCTCTTTTTACACAGGCAGCGCTCCATTGCTCCATTGCTCCATTGCTCCATAGCTCCATAACTCCATAGCTCCATAGCTTCATAGCTCCATAGCTCCATAGCTCCATAGCCATTTGTCTGGCTGCAACCTCAACATGGCCTGCGTATTGATCCCCCCCTCCCTTTTGTATGTTTGCATGGATCCATTTGTATGTCTGCTCCTGTAGCAGTGGAGGGTTGATTTTATGCATAATCGCGTAGGCGTTCTTATGTCAGTCTAACTGGAGTACTGTGTGAGAGCTTTGCGTGTGTGTGTGTGTGTGTGTGTGTGTGTGTGTGTGTGTCTGGTCATCCATTTATTAACATTCTTGTGTCCTGCATGTAAATGTGCTTCATGTTTGTGTGTGTGTGTGTGTGTGTGTGTGTGTGTGTGTGTGTGTGTGTGTGTGTGTGTGTGTGCGCGCTGCTTACAGTGCCGGGTTTTGCCTGAGCTGCAGGCAACCTCTGCTGGGGGCTGCTCACTGATCACTGTCATTAATCTAGCCACTGACAGGGGCCCGGGAGAGACGGGGCAGCAGGGGTGGAGGGGGGTGTTGCAGGCAGGCGGGTGGATGGATGGAGGAAGGAGGGAGAGAAGGAAGTGTAGAGACAGTCTGTTTCTGAACACCCCGCACAGATGCACATGCACGTGTTAAAGAAAAACTGTATTTCTGATAACAAATCAGTACGTCTTGGTAATTTCTCGTCCACAGAGGAAACTGACAAAAGTAATCTTGTAGAAAGGGGGGAAAAAAGAGAGAAAAGGTGGGAGGCGATGGGGGTTGTTTTTATGCCAGGATAGCGATGGACAGATTGATTGGGCAGATAGACGGATGAGCGGACAGATAGATTGAGAGGGTGCTGTGAAGATGGCGAGGCTGGGAGACTTGGCCCTCCTTTAGAGAACGAAGGAGAGACAGAGGGATGGGAAGATGGATGGAGCGAGAAAGGCAGGAAAGGGAGAGGAAGAGCGGGGAGAAGAAAGGCAGAAAGACTTCACAGTGTGTCTGACGGGCAGGCCTGCGGGACACACACACACACACACACACACACACATACACACACATACACACACACACACAAAATCACTCGCACACAGAGTCAGTGCTGTGTGTTTGTGCGCTTGGTGCATGGCTTTGTGGGGGTGGCTGATCCACAGCCGGATACCGGTTACTGTACGAAACCCCACGTACAGTAACAAATGCTGTTAACTCCACCTCAGCTGCTTGCCTCCATCACGTCCATTCTTCCTCCTCCCTATTCCTCTCCCATGCCTCCATTACCACCTGCCTTATCGCCGTGTGCATTAAATCACCTCCATTTGTTTATTCCAATGTGGGCAATGGGAGCCATCCGTTTTGAGCTTGTTCCTCATCAGGCTGTTTGGACCTTGGCTGGGGTTCTCTGGCGGTTGAAAAACGGCAGCAGTTGGACGTACTTGTGGGAGGAGATTTGAATACCAATTATAGCTGGTATATGTGTGCAGGCAGGCACAGACACACACACACACACACACACACACACACACACACACACACACACACACACACACACACACACACACACACACACACACAGGCCATGCATAAATCAATGTCGCTGTGAGTCACAGAAGAGAGGCCTGGCGTGTAAACACAAACATCAAGGGAAATGCTGTACACACAGAAACAAAAAATAGGGACGCGCTTAAGCACACACATAGGTGCAGAAACACACGTGTGCACATACACATATAGACCTTGCCTATACAGACAGCTTACGTAGTGCATTCGAGTTTCCTTTGAACATCAGAATAGGATTGCTAATACCAGAGTTTGCCCGAGCCGTTGCAGTTTTAGATGCTTGTCAGACGCAGTTGTGCGTTGTGTCAGAGTTAAGGTTGCCTATTTACTTTCTTTCACACTGCACAGTGCTTGCTGTTTCAGCTCCTTTCTTTGTTCTCTAATGCACTGAGAAAGTCGTCACAGTGAGCCAAGGTTTATCCTTTGATCCGAACCTCGGAGGATAATTCACCCCCCAAAATAAAATAAACTTGTCGACAGTTTAATTAAAAAGAGCGAGACTGCCCTTCCTTGCTCTCTGGCCTGCCATCTGCCGGTTCACGGTGTAAATTTGAGCTCAGTGCACAATCAGATTTCAGTCTTCCATTCCTTTTTTTCCTCTGTGATTCCCTGTCTTTTGTAGGTCTAAATAATTGGACAAGCTGAACTTGGCAGACGATGCTGGCATGCCCGTCTACACACGAGAAGCTGAAATTAGCCTTTTTTTTTTTTAATACGCTGCCTACTGCTGTCGTGTACGGCCCTGTTTGATCAACCGATGCAGTCTTAAAGGGTCCTGACAGGGTGGCCCACTATCTCAGCTGAGCAACTGCTCACACATAAGCTCCATAAACAATTTGGACTGTGTCGCTCTTTGGGCAAGTCATGACTGAGAGAGTTACGGAGCTTAGTGTGGGCTGTTTTTATTCTCCCCTGGGCTTTTATGGCTCCATTACTCAGAAGCAGAAGAAGTTCCTAGGCTCACCGTTTAGTGCAGGTGATGTATTTTACAGTAATTATCTCCTAATCCGCCTCCTAGTCCTCAATGCGATCTATAACTCCTTGTTTTGAACTGCTGTTGTTTCACGCAATGATTGCATCTCAATAACTCCCTCCAGCATTATAGACTAGGTCCAGAGAGCATTTTATATTTACATCCACTGAGATAGAAACAAAGGGAAAGAAGACGCGACAATTCATTTTGTTTCCACTGCATGCACTCCTGTTCACCGGTTTCTGTCTGTGTTTTGTCCTCATCGAGGGGTTCATGTACAAACAGAATGCATGAGGGACAATGATTGAAAGGGGCACACAAACACACCAATTGGTAATTGAAGCCTTATATCTCATTTGACCATTTGTTTAATTGTCCATTAGCGAAACTTTCTGTCAATCTAATCAGCCCAGCGCTAATGTAGAAACACTCTTTATAGCTGCCACCTCATCTCCTTCCCATTACTATTCCCCAGACAGTGGCGCTTGTGATTATCATAATGGTGATCTATGTCGTCCTTACGTGTCGCTCTCTGAGAGCAACTGGCGTTTCACCAACTTTGTCGCTGAAGTTTTTAAATGCTGTGTCGGATGCCAAGGACGTCTCCTCCATTTGTTGGCATCAGAAGCCTGCCAATCAATCCAGCGCATTTATTAACTCCCATCTGATCTGATTGGCTCGGTATGAAAGCGAAACCCCCCCCCCCCCTCCTTGGGTGCAGCTTTCCATGCTGTGACCTGATGTCCCCTGAGCCAGCAGCTTTTCTCCAGCCGCTGACCCCTCGCTGTATATTTGTCTTTGCCACGGGAGTGTGAAATCAGTAAACAGCGACTCCCTCCACACTGCTTCTTGGCACCAAATACAAAAGGCAGTTGCTATGTATTCTTTCTACTGGGTGTACAAGGTGTTTTAGGTTAGTCATAGTTGAATGCTGTCAAGGGAACACAGATGGAGGGAGAAAGAGGGGATCCTGAGTCTGAAAAACCATGAAAACACTTAACGCCATGGGGCGAGCATTCCTCGCTATTGGTGACAGTCTCCATGACTAAGAGTAAACATTTATACCTCCTGCTTGGCCCTAGGCTTGTTTAACACCCTCCCCTGTTGCAGCGACACCTGTCTCTGAAGCTCCCGCAGGGCCACGAGCTAACTTGGCCAGACAACGGCCTCCAGTAGCGCCGGTAACCAAGGTGATCATCCTCACTCAGACTCTGCGGCGGATTGGACCAGAGAGGCTGATTGAACTGAAAAGGGCAAGTGCCTAAAATTGAAGAGCTAGAGACTGCTGGTGTGGAGGCTTATACACATCCCATCTGGAAGACTTGATGTTGAGACAAGAGCAGGGGGAAGGCTGGTAATGAGGTGCTCGTCCAGGGGTAAGGAGGATCAGTTAAGGACTTAAACTCAGGTGAAACTGTCAAGGCCGGGCACGGAGGTTGCCAACAAGACCCCGTTTCCCTTTACCCTTGGGAGGTCTCTGTGTCCAGTGGAGGCTAGCTGATGAAGAGTGACCAGGCTTAGCCGGGGCACCGAGGGACTGATGGGGTCAGAGAGGTAGAGTGAAACAGAGTGGGGGAGAGATGGCTGGCTGCACAGTGTATAAAAGAGCGTAGGACGGAAGCGAGGAGAAGGAAGGGAGCGCCACGGGCATGCGTCACAGACCAGTGAAGCAGGCAGGAGCACAGCAGAGAGTCATGCAGAAAGGAGTCCAACAAACAAGTGAATGATTGCAGGATTTCAGCTCTGAAATGGGAGGATGTTAAAAAAGAAGAAAGACAAGGGAGCGACAGAGTGTGCGACTCCTGCTGTGCCAAATGACTGATTTAGAAGGACAAAAAAATGAGGAAGGAGGGAAGGGTGATATTAGGAATGTGGGACCAAAGCAGAAAAGTACAGGGTGCTGGTGTGAGAAGAGGATGGCGGGTGAGGAGTCGAAGGAGGAGGGGGAGACAGAGAGATGGATGGTGATACACAAAGATAAAGACGGAGAGAGGGCAAGCACTGTGTAGGTGACCACACCAGAGAGACAAGGTGTCATGATCGATGAGGTCACGGCATACATACACACACTCACACACACACACACACACACACACACACACACACACACACACACACACACACACAAACACCCACATGCACACAACCAAACGAGTATTAAAATTGTTCCCCAGCAGCTCATGGCCAGTCCTCCCACTTGGTAGCTGCACAGGGCTTCGGCTCTGCGAATTAAACACCCACACACGCACAGGGCTATTCATCTGTCTGCCATTTAGAATCCTTCGTATCATCGGCATTAATAGGTTGGCTTTTGATAAGATTGTCGAATGCTGAAAATTGCCAGTCAAAACAGTGCACACTATCTACTGGGAAATCAGATGGAGATTTTCAGAAGGCGGACACAACAATGCTGAAGAGGTCTCAGATGAGGTCTCTATCTCAGAGAACTCTCAAAATGTCTCTCCCACGAGTGGCGAATTCATTTGAGCTGTGATCACGACCGACATGGATTAAGTGGCAACGTCATTTACAGAAACCTCAGTTAGGACAGTTTCTCTATTATGATTCAAGTATTATCAGAACTCATTAGATCATACTAATGAGTGTTTAAAGCATTTAATTAACGTTTTAAGTTGGGAGAAAAAAGGGACTTGGTAAATGTATTTAGTAAGCTAAAGACGATCACAGATTATCTTCCCAAATGTCAGAGAAAAGCGCACATTCTGCCTCACTGTATGCACTTTAAAAACCAAATGCTATCACTCACAGAAAAGCAAGTGATAACAGCAGCTGCCAATAGATCAAACTCCGATTGGCCGACTCCATTCTGGACGCATGCCAAGTGATTGTTGACACAGCCACTGGAGAAAAAAAAAAAAAAAATCTACTGCAGTTTACACAATACTTCTCAGACACAATCCTACACTCTCTCTGCCGCTTGTCTCTATTTGACTATTCTTCATCTCTTTCTCAGGCCTGAGACAACATCAGGAGTAATAGGTTTTGAGCCACTGCATTAGCAAACCTTAAACAACCACTAATTATAGGCAATTAATTAGCAGCACATGAAAACAATCCTCGAGAAATTGGCCGCTCTCAAAGACCCCAAAGTGCTTGTAGGAAGGAGAGAGATGGACAAAGAAAGGAGAAAGAAAAAGAAATGAGGGAAATGAGCCTGCGGCCATGCATTAATGTGCTGGGGCGAGATTTACCGCAATCATTTGCCGGGCTCTTTTGAGAGTCATAAGGTCATCAATTCATGCTCTTTCTTTCAGCAGGGCAAAACAAAAGTGAGGCTATGCAGCCTTCTGCACCGAAGCCGGGCCAAATTAGATTGGTTACGATTGTTTCTGCTGAGATTGTTACAGTTGGCAAGGCCACTTAAAAAAGTGGCCAAGCACCAACAACCTTGAAGAAAGCTCTGGCCGATTCTCTACCAGGATTCATTTTCTCGGCTGATTCACCTTATGGCTGTTAACAGGTAAACCCCTCTACCCTCACCTCCCATAAAGTGCACCAGCAGACTGAGGCGGTGCTTTGACTCGTGTCCACAGACGCGTTCCTATCTCCATGTCCATCTGTCGACTGAATAATGTTATCATGGACTCCAGAAGTGCCGTGCCTCTCCTTCCTGGCCATTGCAGTGGAGCGGTGGAACAGCCGTAGAGTCTGTGATACTGAATGAGCTTGACACAGGCCTTGGGCGTTTGGGCACAGTTGCGGAGAAACGGTGGTTCATAGCAACCGCCACCCGCTGGGGCCATGGCCATACTGCTGAACTGAGCTGTGAAGCAGCTTGCAGAGGCCAGTGGGGTTCTGTGGTCGGTACCAAAGTCATTTTTCACTTATGTGGACTCTGTAGCCACGGACTGCAAGTGTTTTTTTTTTTTTTTTTGTGTCTGCAGTATAGATCCTACAGTTTGGAGAGGCACCGTACACACAGCACGACACCGTCGCCTCTCGACTGCATGAGCCGTAACATACTTTATTGAAAGAGAAATTAATCAAAGAAAGCTGTGGGGGAATGTTCTTTCAATCCTGATGATTTTCTTTCTCTTCCCAAGAGCCAAGATGGCGGCCACCTGTCCTAACATTTATCCGAGCAACTGTGTCCGCTGTATTAATCACAGAGCTTCCAGTTTCCTCTATTTCTGATCCAAAATGATACATTTGTTTTTCCTGCCATTAGAATAAATATGCATTTTACATAAAAGTCTAAAATGTATCGACTTTCATTCAGTGTCAAAAGCGTAAAACGACAGACGTCATGATTGCAAGTGCAAGGCATCGTACCATGAATATTGCGTAACATTAGTGTAAACTATACATTGCACGGATCTGTGGTTACATCTTGGTACTATGAAGCACAACTTGATGTATGCTTTGTAAGGCAGGAAATTGAGGCTGCCAACAAAGATGAAGGCTCAACAATCTGAGGGAAGATTGTAAGAGGAAGTGTGAGTCTGCAGAAATTCATTTATCAACGTCAGGATTCGGTCAACTGAGATAACAGAGGAGACGTTGCCCATATCTGGTTAATGTGTCACTGTTGGTTAGATAAGGCTGCCAAATGTGGAGCAAAGCATAATTAGACATTTTGGACAACTTTCTTGGATAATTGAAAGTTTCATCAACTCAGATAAAAGATTTTTAAAAGATTTGAGGAAGTATAGAAAGACCAATTTCAACAAAAACAAAAAAATGTTAGTTCATTACAAAACAGCTCACTTCTTCACAACACCAATGTTCATATGTTGTATAGAATGCAAATACTAAAATAATATTGTGGTACCAAGATTGCACTCAATTATGCTGACCTTCTAATGACTGTTATGAAAATTAGAAAAAAAGAAAAGATAATTAATAAAAAATGTACTGAAAATTGTTGTATTTCAATCCGTAAATAATGGTCCAGGTGATTAAATAACAGATTAATTATGCAGTAAGTCGGTGAAGTTACATATCAGCAAAATGTGTCCTTAATTTCTACAATGGCTTTTAGGTTCAAAATCATAAACCTTAGATCAATAGTATAGATTAATTGTAATACCATCAACATTATCATATATTTATCATCACATAAATAAGTGATGCTTCAAAACCAATTCACTCACACCGTGACCGCATTGGGAAAGAAAAAGTTTTGCGACCGCACAAACTACTTGTATATGCAATTATAACTGATGCTTATTTACCATGGAGATGAATTTGAATTGTGCTGTGGGGAAATAGATTTACGAGCTTATGGGAAAAATGAAAAACAAACATAAACCATGGGTTATTAAAAAGCAGGTTGATCCCAAATGATGACTTGTATATAAACCTCTGGCCGAGTTACAGAAGTGTGCGCAAATCTGCGGCAAAGCAGACAAGCAGGTTGGCACACACACACACACACACACACACACACACACACACACACATTTACATATGCATGAATAGAAACATTAACTGCACTCAGGAGACTGGAGAGACCTTTTGGTGTTTCCAAACTTATTTACTGCAGCGTGTTGTGTCTTGATGCTCTGTGCCTTTTTAAATGCCATGTACCCTCTCTGGCATCCTTTTTATGAGCTCCCCTTGGATAAACAGAGGGACATACCTGGTGATCTGTTTCACAAACATATTCACAAATGCACATAGATGGTGCTTTTAGATGGTGGGTTTTTGTTGTAGCATAAAAATGTATTCTTCCTCACTGGGCTGGTTCTCCTCTCCCTGCCTTTTTTTTATACCTTTTTTTTTCCTTTCCTCTGTCTGTCTTTTTTCCCCTCATCCCCTCCCTCCTCTCTGTTCCCTCACTCCCAATCCTCCCGCAGCGTGAAGCATGTTCAAGCGACTCAGCGGTGACTTAGTGTCTTTTTGTTTGTTCTCACCATGATCACCCAAAAAGCTTTTTTATCCCCCCCTCCCACTTCTAACACCTCTCTGTGTGCCTGTCTTTTCTACCTCTAACCTTGTTAGTACTTAAATGACAATGTCCGTGCATTCCCTGCGCTTATGTGCTCCAGGTGCATGTGTCCGCATGAGTCCGCTCCAACTGTTACTGAGAGTTTGCAAGGAGAGGGAGACTCGATGATATTTTGAAAGACAGATTTTGGTGAAGGCGGGGGCATATTCGCTGCCAGGATCGCTCGCTGATGGATCTTTTGGCTAACAGTCTCTCCTGCCTCCCTGCTGCTTGCGCCCCGCTCCTGCCTCCTCTTCCTCTAACTCTTATACTGTAGCCGTAGGCGTTTGGGATGCCAGGGCCAGGTGTGGAGAAGTAGACAGTGAGAGGAAGAGAAACGGAGAGAGAGAGAGAGAGAGAGAGAGAGAGAGAGAGAGAGAGAGAGAGAGAGAGAGAGAGAGAGAGAGAGAGAGAGAGAGAGAGAGAGAGGATTGACGGGGCCCAGGTGGCCAGCTTTAGCGCCTGTGCTTCTGCTTTCTCCTTCTCATTTGCATATACAAAATGTGTTTTTTTTTTTCCCTTCTGTCTGACTTTATTTTCCTTGCGCTCTCATGCTATTTACATACGGCGTATTGATTCATTTCCAATAATATTTCTGTTTCTTCCCCGCAACTTCTGCCGCTGTTGTTGTTTCTCAGAATAAGTTTCACTTTCACTGCCTTCCTTTACTTTTAACTTTCTGTTTTCTTTTTATAGACAATTGACCCCCTCCCCACCCTCCTCTCCCTCCCCTCCCTCGCCTTTTTCTTTTCTTCTTTTTCCCTTACCTCCAGATTTACCTTCTTTCCCTTTTTCCCTTGCTCTGGGCTTGCTGAACTGAGCATTTTACTTATATGCTGCACCGCAATATTCTGGAGGTGGAGGCTTATTTTCACTGTACGTGCACTTCAGAGACCGTGTTGTCCCCCCAACCATCTCCATTCATCTCCCACCCACCTTCTCTTGCTTCCATCACTGTTTTTAACCAATCCTATCTGTCTATCTCCCCCTCCTCTCACCCCCTCTCACTCCTTATATTCCCCTGAAGCCTGTGCATAACTATGTTTTCTCTATTATTTGCAGCAAAGCAGAGTTTACCGTCTTCATATTTAATTCCCTCATCTTCTTCCTACCAATCTCTTGCGATCAGGCCATCACTCACACACAAACACGCACTTCATCACTCTCCACCTTCCTCTTCTACTTTTCCCATCTCTTGGCCTTCACCTCTGTGGCACTTCATCTCACTTATCCATCATATATCGCGATTTATCGTTTCATCTTGGCCTGCTCTTGGCATGTTGGCACATACAGTTGTGTGTGCTGTTGTGTAGGTGTGCGTTTGAAAGAGGCTGAGTAGTATTCTGCTCACACATGCAGGCACATACACATGCATCATTGTTCTGCCGTTTTTGTCATGCCAAACACACTCCTGACT
Organism: Cebidichthys violaceus; assembly: GCF_023349555.1. NCBI lineage: Eukaryota > Metazoa > Chordata > Actinopteri > Perciformes > Stichaeidae > Cebidichthys > Cebidichthys violaceus. Next base: position 3,581,697 of record NW_027176927.1, read on the forward strand.
GGCTCAGCCTCAGCCTAAATTGTGTGTAAGCGAGCAGGTGCTCTTAGAATATATATTTTTAAATAGTTTGTGAATTTGTTCTCAAATTCAATACACACACCTAAACGCACCTTCCTTTAAGAGATATGCTAAGTTCTCATCTGTAAAATTCCAGCTAGGAGGTAAACTGCATATAGGAGCCCTAATGTACTTCTACATATATTCAGGTGACACTGTCTGTCAGATAGCCACACACAGATTTGCGTACACACACACACACACACACACACACACACACACACACACACACACACACACGCACACACACACACACACGCACACGCGCGCGCGCAAGAAAACAGCCATCAGATTCCCTCAGAGTTTCTGAATTGAGTTATGTAGCCTGTCAGTCAACTCCCAGCTCCCACACACACCCCTGACAGATTCCTTCCACACACACATCTGCCCGTCTGACGGTGCATATATTTCGCATGGGGAAGGGACTCAATTACGGCGAAGGTGAAAGAAGCAATAAACACGGCACAGATACAGTGAGGCGCGCTCAGCAGCACTGCAGTCAATCACGGAGCCAGGTAGGTAGCCGCTGCCGCTTTGCTCACCCGGTTGTGAAGTGCAGAGAATGTCCAGGGGTGGTGGATGGATAGAGAGAGGGAGGGAGGGAGGGAGGGAGGGAGGGAGGGAGGATGGTGTAGAGGGAGGAAAGCGCTGCCATCCGACCCTCGTGAAAATTATGTGGCTGCAACTTGCATGGACCTACCACTGAGAGGACAGAGGTGGAATGGATGCAGGGAGGACTGCAGTGGGAGATGTTAACAGTCCACCTTCATTTCAGCCCTCAGCATACACACACGCATAGAGTAATATTCTGTAAACACACACACACATACTCACACTTGACCGTCCCTGGCACTGTTGCACAGCTCCACAATTTGGTCACCCACCCACACGAGAGGACCAACAGCACAATCACACAAAACAGTGCATCATTTGCCCAGGATGCATCTGTTGTCCCTAGCGTGTGTGGGTTTATGTGTTAGGCTGATATAACAAACACCTCGCCTGATGTTACTGCCATCAGTAAGGCAGTGGTTTGAATATATGCTCGACATTATATGGACATGTGACTGCTAACCACCTCACGGTGAAGCAGTCTACATGAATTCATGACCCTGCTGATGTTTTTCAAAGACGGGTCTCAGAGATGGGCTGTGCTTTTTACCTCAACGTGGATGAAGCGTTCTTTCTGTTAAATTGAAGGATTATTCTAGTTTATTACAACTTGGATCTTACTTAAGTGGTCTTGACCATCATTTCTATTGGTTATAATAATATTGTACAAGTTAATTGCTGAGACCGAGGAACACGGCGCCCTCGCTGTAAAGTCTAATGGGGCAAAAAAGAAAGAGCAATCAGTTGCTCATACAGATTGAAAACCAACTCTCAAGTTAGCCAAACTTAATTGGACGACAGGGTAGGCATATTTCCCTGCATGAACTTTAACCTACTGAACTTACCGTGGTTGTACATACACACAGTTGTTCATCGAAGGATTATTACTATACTATATTATACTACTATATTGTTGGTAGAGCGTGGCCGTTTGAAGCGGGCTGATTGCTTGGCTCCAAGGGAGTGCTGCTTGCAGAGTTGTCAAGAACCGCTTATTGCTTATTGAATCCAGGGCGCTGAAGAAGAGTTTGTTTGTATATCCAGCATCAGAAGTAACCTGCAGTCAATGAGGTGCAGTCTGCTCATTGCGGACAACAGTTGCTGAACTTAGTCTGCAGAACCCTGAGCCCCGCCGCTCCTGCTGCACAGGGCGCTGTTCGCTTGCTCATTCAAAGTTTATTAAAAATTGAACATGTGTCACATGTTACTTTGGTTCGTCGGACCCTATTCAAAGCTGGCCAAAACTAAGCTATTATTGGCCAGTCTGCATTTGAGGGCGGGACTTAGTAAAGGGTCAATACATCCACCAAGTGTGAACTAGATCAGATGAATGGTTCTGGAGATATGCAGGGTCATACCCACAGAAAGAGATTCCTTACTTTACTGTTACATTGTGATTTGGATTATCTGGTTGGTTTACAACCTGTCTGACCATCTCACCATTTGTGTTTCTTGCTCCTTACTTCGGTGAGTACAATATTATCATAACCGATGTATATTATGGGCAAAGCTACAAAAATAACATCCAAGCTGTAATAGGCTGGAATTATCAACTGGAAGTACCGTTCCCTGGTTGCAGATATCACTGAGCTAAGATACAAATGCATTAGTGATTCTGATATTTGGCAGCCTAGGGCATGTTCACAAACTGACAGTCAGTGGGTTACTCCTGGCAGGCTTACCAAAAATATGAAATCAACAAAATGGCTCGACAGCTAACAATTGCGCCCCATCTCAGCTGTAACAGGTAGCCTGTCTGTGTGGCACTGGTGATGGTTTCTTACCCAAGTGTCAAATAATGATCATCCATCCTGCAGTAAATCTCCCTTTCCCTGAAATGTATTCAAGTAAAGTATTTAAAATATCCCTGAATGATCCAGACAATCTGTTGCTGTTGATGCGTCTAACAGACTTCCACATTCTTGTAGTTGGTGATGTTCTGCCATCCACCCACCCACACATACAGTTCGGAAAAGTTTCTTTCATGCTCCGTGTTCCCACACAAGTGATTTAAGTCAACAGATAAAGTTCTGCACATATATACTGTACATGCACTCACTTGGACTTGCACACACGTCACGCTGTGACAGTTTATAAGTTGCATTAACAGCATCTCACGAAGCTCGACTTGACAACTGCAGGAGAGGTAGAGAGAGGGAGCGACTTCCTACTGAGAATCTAATAGTTCAGGCAGCTCTCTCACTCAGCACAGCTACCTTTCGATCCTATCTGTCTCCCTCCATCTTCTATTCATTTTCTGTTTCCCTCGGCACATCCGTGTTTCTCTCTGCCTTCTCCCCTGCCTCCTTCTCTTACCACCTTGTCCGCTTTTGAAATCACCACCAAGGCTTGCCTTTTTGGCAGTTCCTCCCCAATTTCTACTCTCTGTGTCTACTTACTCTTGGCCTCCCTTTCTACCCTTTTATAGTCTCTTTTGCTCGGTCTCGGTATCAAATCCCATTCTTTTGTGCTTGGCCCAAACCTCTGCTCCTCTCTGTCTGTCTCTCACTTTGCACCTTCTTTCAGAAGATTGATTTGGCAGAGATGTATGGAGGGAAAGTCTAGAGGAGAGGGGAGGTGCCGTACCGTCGGGGAGATGCCCGTTCTGTAAAGAGCAGCGAAACACATACACGCCTGCTCTAGATTAATCTTATTAATTGTTTGTGCAAAACTCGGGGTTGTGACACTCTTGTTGTTGCTTTTGTATTATTAATAAAAAGAGTTACGGAATGGAGGGGCTAAAATCAATAAGCTGGCTTGAGGGGAAATTAAACAAGGAGAGAAGGGGACGGGGCACAGGGACAAACTTGGTGCAGTCGGACATAGTTATTAGTTGCTGGTGCCCTTTAATGAGGGTTATTTAACAGGCCAGAAAACAGGCGCACACACACAGCAACCAGCAAACTGAATGCTGATTTGCAACAGCAAATGCAAACCAGAGTCTGACAAGACTCCTTTTATACAAAACTGAAAACAATGAGAGTGAAATATGAAGGTGCCGGAAAAAGCAAAGAACTTGGCCCAAACCCTCCAGCCTGTTCACCCTTAAATCCCCCCCCCCCCCCCTCCAAATCACTTTTGCTTGTGTGTTTCGTTCCGTTCCACATTTATCCTCATCTACCTCTCTCTGCTCTGGGTCTCTCTTTATCCCTCTTCCTCCCTCCTTTTTCCTCCTTTTCCCCCGGCGGCTTTCTTTTATGGGAAATGTATTCATTACAGGACAATAAAGGCCTGATTGGAAAGAGTGGACCGTCTTTCAGAACAGGGTGTTAAAAGGCAGAGAGAGAGAGAGAGAGAGAGAGAGAGAGAGAGAGAGAGAGAGAGAGAGAGAGAGAGAGAGAGAGAGAGAGAGAGAGAGAGAGAGAGAGAGAATATGATGACATTACACACCTGATGTCTTCACTCAAAAGTAGCGCTGATTTTCTCTGCACCGCCGCTTACCCCTCAACATCGTATCAAAGCACCTGTGATGGAACATTGTTTTTTTCACGCTATTAGAGTTGAGGAGAACTCCAGGATATCAGCTGTGCTTAACTGCTGCACTCAAATATAGAGCTATTCACTGTTATGAATGCAACATGGGTTTCAGGGCCCGCTTTGGCATTGCTATATTTACATTTAACAATTGTCTGGATCTGAGTGTGACGCTCGTTCAATTATGTGATGTGTCTCCCCTGTGTAAACATAGCACAGCAGTGTAATGTTATTCACTGCAATAAAGACATCTCAAGGGTGTACGACAGAGATAGATAGATCAACCCAGTCACAGAACCTCATCTGCATGGTGTTAGTTCAGCCCGGGTTATCACTTCCACCTTTTCTTTCCATTTTTCTCCGTCTGCTCTTATTTTCACCTCTACTCATAAAACAATATATTTGGAATATAATGTTAATGCCACCCTATCTCCAATAATAGTGATGTTCCCCATAGAACTAAACATTTTCAATTATGTTTTGAAGGAAACATATTTTCCCTCATATTGTTATTATTATTATTAATTTTTTTTTTAGGTCGCAGTTTTACACACGTGATTTACAAAAATGCACCAAACTACTTAGGTTTCGTAAAAACATCCCGGTTTGGGTTAAAATAACTATGTTTTTTAGTTTATTTAAGTTACGGAAGTAAATTAAAATAAGTCCCTCCGCAGACTTTTGTTAGAAACCTATTTGTGATACATAAAATGCTGTTTGGTTATATGTGAACAGAATAGTTTGGAAACCTGGCTGTAATAATGAAAAGTTCATTAATATGTCATGAGTTGTTATGGCACATGCCAACGCCTAGACCTATGTACACACTCGGAAACATGTGCTATGGTGACACTTATTAACAGTGTGAACATTCTCTCTGTGTGTGTGTATGTGCATCACTAGAAACACATTTATTCTAGAGTTAGACTGATAATAGCATTATATTGGCAGAGCTATATTGGCAGCAGTGAATTCTTTGGCTGATAATTATCAAGAAATTGCACAACAAAAATTGCCAAAGACTTTCATTAGGATCACCTTATGAAATGTAAGGCATTTTTGTCAAAGAGTATTTTTGTCTATGTCGTATGTTTATGGAAGAAAATATTGAATATACAATTTATCATTATCAGATAAAACAAACAAATTAAAGTACAGATTATGGCCTAAATAATCCAGCATTTGATTTATTTCATGATCACAGCAGTAAGTAGCCTTCAGTCCCTTTGTAGCATCAGACCAACATGTGACTTACAGACACATGCAGTGGAGATGCAGGTTAGAGACGGGCTCTTCTGTAACAATTGTGCTGCTGCAATAATTTGTTTGCTGTAATAACTGGTCATGGGACAAAAATGCACTACCCATAAATGAAAATTCTCTGAAAAGAAGCCAAATGTGGTGACATCATCCCTGGCCTCCCTCAGCCAGCCTTAAAAACTATAGACATTAATGACTATAAGACTATATGACCGGCAGACACTTTTATTACATTCTGGCACAGAAAAGCTCAGTGGCATTTTATTGGAAAACAGTCCAGTAACTGGAACAATACGAAATCTACACTGCACTACGCAGGCAACAGAAGGAAATGCACATCCCTAACAAACCGCTGCAGCAATAATGTCAAAATAACGAATATTGTGAAAGCAAATAGTCAAGTGGTGTGAGATAAATTGGTTGGGGCAATGGAAGTATCCTATGAGACAAATATGTTTCATTTTAATTAAAGAAAGCACCAGTAGTGCCTTTGTTTTCTCACATCCAGGACAATGGGTTATTATTGCACTTCACAAAGTTTGCCCCGATAAAGCACCAACAACAGAAACATGTGATATTTAACACCTGTCACGAAGAATAGTCAAACCACAGCCTTGGTAACATAATCTGTCAAGCACACCTGAGAGCAGTACATCGAGCTGAGTTCCCTAAGTGTGAGATCATGCTGCTCATTTTACACAAAGTCAGTTGAGCCGAAGCAGCGCAAAGCACTGTCAGCTTTGAATTTGGCCTGCAGGTGTTTACAGGTGTAGACAGACGATTCAAAACTAAAAGTCTGTGAATACAGACAAAAGCAGAAATGTACATGTGCAAACTCTCTGCCAGATGTATTAACTCCTGTGCAGGCAGTCCTCTGTCAGATCCATCTCAAGTCAGTCAATTTTGTGTAACGACACACGAATGTACTGCCTGTTGACACAATTATCCAATAATGAATGGCAGCTAATCCCTGTTTGACCTTATTTGGACATACACCAGGCTTGTTTTGTCCTCAATCTGGCATTGGCACCTCCTCTGACAGCGTCACACTAGTCCTTTCTGTAATTACATCCATCCATTACACACTGATATGTTGTGAGCCTTAATAGCCAATTCATGGCGCGTGTGCACCTCGTAGCACTCTATAATCCAATGCATGTTAGTACAGCACAGTTTGAACATGATGTATGTAAACATAAATGTTTGCACAAGAATAAAACTCATCAGAGTTAATGCACTCATCTCTGAATGTTATGTCGAGCTGTGTTGAGAATGTGTTGAGGCCGACAGCATGATGTGCTGGCAAGATTAAGGCTCCAAATAAAATGTAGCCCAAAGCCCAAATTTCCTTTTTGATATTATCTTTCTCTGGGCTACATTTGCTATTTCGCAGTCAGGTCAGCGCACTCGTGAAGGTCTTTGTAAGCACGGTGTAATGCATGTGTGGAGGTTAGTGCTGAAACAATTACTTTATTAATCAAGTAGTCATTGGGCAGAAAATTAATCGACAATTATTTTTGGAAATTAAATGTTTAAAGGCCTGTGATTCTGTGTCACACTTGGAGGACTCACAAGAGAGTGATTTAAAGTTGAAGCGGCAGGGGCCGAGATATCCTGACCTTTGGTCCCAGTTTGGAACACAGGCTGTCTGTTAGCTGAGATAACCCTGGTGACATCACTATGACATCACGAGGGGTTATTTTTTCACACTTGACAAAGCTCCTTCATAGACCCATAAGACGTTATGCAGTTGTTATCTGAGGCTGAGTTGTACTAACCATGGCGAGTACACTGACCTGCCTGTCGAGCCTTGTAAATATTATTCACATGGCTCGACAAGACAAGACATTCTTGTGCAAGATTGGTGTCTTGAGTAATTTTTTTGAGCTGCAATGTCAAACTGTTGCTGGTTTCAGCTCGTCAAATGTGATAAGTTGCTGTTTTTCTTGGCTTTATTTAAGATGGCACCTTTGATGCTGAGAAATTATGATTTTTCACATTTATTGACTAAATTAATAATTGATCAAAAATGAAATGAACAGATGAAAATAATGGTTTGCTTCAGCCTAGAGGGCTTTCTGTTGAATGCATGCATGGAAAGTAGCACATGTGCTCTTCTCTGTGCACGCACATATTTTTGTTTATGGGAATCGTGTGATCTGAAGTTCTGGTGAAGAGTGTGGTGGAGTTCTGTAGTTGAACAGCCACACTCAAAGGCAGAATGAAAAGCTGGTATAGAACTGGTGGAGATGCGATATTGATAAAATATGGGGATAATGGCTCAAATTTTCAAACTTTCTCTCCAGGAGGACAGTTATTCAATTCACGTCACACAAATTCACATTAATAATGTACAAAAGAAAAAAAAAAAGCGCTAGAAAGAGATGTTCTAACTTGGCATACTTTAACACCGCACTATATCCGCACAGCTGAATCACTGAGAGAACGTCGGTTCCTCCGTTTCGTAAAGTTAGTTTGTTGGCCCTGTTATCCGATGTTGGAACGTTGTTGGACTTTACAGGCCCCTGAGCAACTTTGGGTTCTGTGTCTAGCTCAAGGACACTTAGCCAGTAAGCAGTGATCGAACCGCCAACCTTCTGGTTTAGGGACGACCACTCTACTCTACTGGTACATACACACAAAATCACTATTATAACCTTCTTTCTCTGTAAACTATTAAGTAATCAGTATGGAACTCAGGCTGCACAGATGAAACGCATCAGTTATCACCCCAAACTGTTAATACAGCAGCATTATTCACCACCTGAAACGCACAGCACAAGGGAAGAAAGAGAGTACGTTTCTCGTTATAAATCAGATGACGGATACTTTCGCCTGTGCATCTTTACTTTTGCTTTTTCATTGGAGTGTATTAATGCGTTTCAAGTGATGTGTGTGTGTGTGTGTGTGTGTGTTTGTGTGTGTGTGTGGGTGCGTAAGTGTGTGTGGGATTTATCTGCTTGTGCGTGCAGAGACTTGTGTTTGTTGCCGTTTCTGTTTTGAAAGAGTACAAAGAGCCTGCGGTGGGAGTGAAAGCTCAGCCTCTAGTGCTATAGGCCTCCGATGGAGAGATTAGCAAAGAGAGCTGTGAAATAAAGAGTGTTAATTAAAAGCAGAGAGTGGAGGTGTGGGAAAATCAGGTAAGAGAGATAACATGGAGCCAGGGAGCTGAATGAAAAATTAGTTACCTGCCAACACACACACACACACACACACACACACACACACACACACACACACACACACACACACACACACACACACACACAAACCCATTTTACCCTGAGAAGATAGGGGTTGAGGGATAAAATGAGCGAGTTAGTGATGTGGAAAGTGTGCAAGAAAGGGAGCATCGCTGAGTAGGAGGCAATGGGAATAGGAGATTAATTAAATCTGATTTTAATCCTGCTGTTTGTTGTATACATTGTATACCTAGATTCAAAGGGTGGGCTGCTGTGTGACTGATCTTGGGCTTGCACCAGGATTAATAAGGCAAAGAAAAACATGAAACGGTGAAATCAAGAAGTCAAGAAAACTTTCTGCCTCACTTCTTTTCTTCATATATGAAGCCGAGTACATGGAAGGAGATAACATTTGAGTCAGGCACCCGAGATGATTGCAGTTTCTGACCGTGAAATAATTACTGAGAGTAAAAATGTTTATGTGTCTGAAAGGGAGCTGGAGCAAGGGTAAGGAGGAAAGGAAAGGAAGTATGAAGGAGGCAGAATGTCAGCTCATAAAAACGGGTTTTAACCAAGAAAGTTGGGAGTTATGGGGAGCGAGGTGGAGAAAGCTGCCGAGGTGGAAAGGGCAGTAAAAGAGAAAGCATGAAAAGAGAGAGGCAGTGAGCAAAAGGGATTAATCGAAACGGATTTTAATCCCGCCGGTGATATTAGGGTGAGTTATATTTGGGGGGTGCCAGGGGGCGGGAATTCAGAGGGAGGGGGAGAGAGAGAGAGAGAGAGAGTGGAGGGAGGGGGGATTACATCTGTAAATCATTTTAATGACGTCTCTCCTCTGCATTAGAGGGCAGCCAGGAGGCCAAACAAACAGTGTGTAATTAGAGCAGGGGAATGGGAAATAGAGATGACGAGAGAGCCGGGGCAAGGGAAAGCCATTTGGTAAAGTAAAGGATTGGAACAGGAGACCTTTGGACAATAATGGTTATGGCTCTCATTATATGGTGCCGCTGTTAAGAAATGAGACCTGACATGGTCTGTGTAACCACCGAGGAGGAGGATGATGAAGCTGCGGGCGGTCACGTCGCTGACGTCGGTTATAGCGTTGCGATGATGACGGTGGAGGTAATAATGTGAGAAAACCATCCTCCTGGCTCGGTGATGATGGTGATGAAGATCCCGCTGTAATGCGGATTATGATTATGACGGTTGGAATTATGATTACAGTAATGGAGATGATAAATGTGATCACAGTGTCATGATTGCCAGTGCTGTCAGTTCTGCTAATTATCCATCCATCCAGTTTCTATTTCCACTTGTCAGGGTCACAGGAAGGCTGGAGCCTTTCCCAGCATGCATTAGGTGAGAGATGAGAGGGTTATCGCATACAGTAAAGTCATGCACACGCATTAACGCCATTGGAGTTCTTAAATGAACCTGAACTGTATCTGAACTGGACTGTTGGAGAGAGTTGGATCACCTGTGCTACTCGCTCTGCTCACCATTGTAAGCTAAATTTAAACAAAGTTTTTTCGGCTGTTCCACATAAATGTCTGAGAAGTCAGTGTGCTCTCTGCGTTCAGTACAAACTGAGCAGAAGTCTGAAATGCAGTGTCCAAGCATTTTTATTTTCCCACCTGCACAGAACTGAGAAAGGAAACAAAAGGTTACAGGAGTCCCTCAGCTTGTATGTGGTGATGACATTTTGTTTAGACTATAAAATGTCAGAGTGTAAAAATATCCCGTCACAATTTTCCAGAGCAAATTGCTTTTGTTCAAAACCTTCCAAAAACTTCTGTTTCCAATTATATAAAAGCAGCAAATGCTCACATTTAAGAATTATTTGGCATTTGGATTCAAGTTTAAATGTTGACATCTGTCGGCTAATCAGTTAAGCAAATGATAATTTCAGGCCTGATTTTGTATTTTATGTTGATCTTGAAAAATATGATGTGCTTAATACTAAAGGACAGGTGCATGATGTTATTGCAATACTCCAATGCCCATATATGCATTGGAAGAGTTGTCCGTTCTGGCTCTGAAAGATTCCCTCCCTTTAAAACAAGGGGGACAAAATCGACAGTCCTATTTCTGTCCAAAAATAAATTCTAAAGTTCAAGTGATATCTTCAAAAGTTAGCCTTTTTAGTGCAAAATATCTTCTTTGTGTTTCCCTAGACAGGGTTTCCCTGCTGAGCTGAAGGGAAGGCATTGTAACCCAGAGGCACTTTTGTTTTTTTTGGTTATTTTAAGCCTTTATTAGAGAGTTGACAGGGAAGAGAGATAGAGGAACAACATGTACCAAAAGTCCCCGCGCTGATGCAAACAGAAGACATTGCACAACATGGACAACACCTCAAACTGAAAGGCCACCAGGCTGTCTTGGAGGGAATTTTATTTATTTTACTTACTGAAGAGTCTCACACTGCAAGCCTTAGTGCTCGAAATATTTGCTCATGTCTGATTTTTTTTGTTTTGTTTGGCTGTTCACATTATCTTCTAAATGTATCAGATGCAAGAACGCTATTGTATCGTGGAAGTAAACATGGAGGCCACTTAAGTCAGCGCTTACGGTTTCATTCATAAGATGACTTACAGTGGTAGTCGGCAAATTAGTGAGCAGATGATAAGAGAGCCAAATTTTGAATCATGGCTTTTTAATAGCGCAATGACTGCTACTTGGTGGGATTGTGATGTGAATGGCTTCCCATCACATTCCGACATTGTGACGAATGTCGATCAAGAGTGACGGAGGAGTCGCAGGAATTCAGACTGTTTAGACTGAAGTCGCATTGCAAAAAATCTGACCCGTATGTAATTCAAACCACATGTGAAAATGGCTTAAATGTAGATCTGAATAGATCACATTCCATGTGGTGTGTGCTGTTCTCGCAGCCATAGTCGCTTTTGCAAAATGTTGTAATATATTTTTTGACTCTCATCACTTTTATTGAAATCATGTTGGGAAGGGAACTCCAAATTGTCCTGCTCCTTGAAAGGAGCAGGACAATGTCAGCAGATAGATTCCTTTATTTGCTAATTACTGTGTATGGCAATGGCAAAAACAACATTTTCCATGATGCATATAATAACTAAGTAATGGTGAAAGTCGTGATGAGGGAGGTGACCTACGTAAAGCCCAGGGTGTTTGCGACAATGATCAGTTACAGTAATGTTCATGAGGTCGACAGTGCTGTGGGAACCTGTGATGATGACAACGATGTAACTCAAAGCCCGTACACACGTGTGTAATTTGATTTAGTTGAGGTCATCGGTCAGCCGTTTGAAGGTTGTTTTCCCGCACATGTTAACAGTGATGTTACCATGTTAAGTGTTCGTATCATTATCACAGCGCCCACAATGATGATGAAGAAAATGAAGTGTCGCATTCGCTGTCGCAATCATCTAAACGGGGCCCGAGGGATTGCCCTTTGCCGTTCTTGTCTGACCTGCTCCGCACACTTACACCACTCCATAATTCATGTGCTGTGTCGTGGCTGCTGGATGATGATACCGAGATGCTATCTGTTGTACACGGACGACTGTTTGTTTTGCTGGAGAGCTGCATATAAATGAACGCAGGCGGGGAGGAAACTCATATAGGCTTATCTAAGGTGCAACGAATGCTGGCTCGGGAGTGAATGAAGGGAGAAATGAACAGAAAGAGGGGAAGGAGCCAGGTGGAGAAGTGAAGCGCTGTGCAATCAGCTGATGCATTGCTGTACGCGCTCTGTATGCGGTTGCAGATGCGTTTAACGGAGTGGAGAAAACAGAGGGGGGGATTGTGTGAAAGAGGAAATAGATGAGAGGGGAACTGTTTAAGGTGTGAGCGTTAGTGTGTCCTGTGATTATAGGGCTTGTCTGTGTGTGATTACTCTCTGACCTGTCGCCTCTGGCTTTGTGTCTACATAGACCCGCTCATTTGCACCACATACACACACAAACAGACGCGCACACACACTCTAAACCCAGAGTGTAAATCCAGCCAAGGGCCACAGGGCAGGCAGGAAAAAGCACCTCAGAGACACCAAATCTCTCTCTTGCTCCCACTTCTTCACTCTGATCTCCTCTCTGACTCCCTCGATCCCCCCCCCCCTTTCCTCCTGTCCCTCTCTCCTAAATCCTCATCTCCATATTCATAGACAGAGGGGCTCTTTAAGAGGGCTGCTATCTGAAATGGGCCGGCAGCACCTCTTGTTTGTGGCTCTCCAAATGGAAAAAAGCCATTTCCTCTTCCTGTCAAGCATGGAGGTATACTAGCGTGTGCATGTATGTGTTTGTGCATGCACGTCTGTGGCATGCGCTCGTGTTTGGATGGAGAGTGCCGTTGTCGGGCAGTTTCACAGTCTTATAGGCTGAGAGCAGGCCAACAGTTGGAAGCTGGATTTCACTTTCACAATCACACTTCTCGTAAAAGCTTTAAACTGCAGCATTGCTGGAAGAAGTGGGGAAATGCCGAAATGTGGAACTATCAGAAAGAGAATGAAGAGAGTAGGAGTATATTTTTCAGATTCATAAGAAACAGGGAAATTTCTTTCAAATTGTAATAGTTTTTATGTATTACACAGCTCTGCAAAGCGTGATTGATGTCCTTGTGTCCAGTGATGAATCATCTATGCAGACTAAATAAGATGTTTCCTGAGTTGTTTTCTGTGCAGTTTGGATATGAATGGGAGTGAATGACAATGCATTGAAAAGTCTATAAACTAAGGATGAAGAAAGATATAATAAATGTAAAATGTAATGTATGACCCTTTTACACTGCATGTATGTGTGCAAGTGTGGCTCAAACACTAATATAATACAATATGAATGTATTTAATTAAATGCTGGAATATTCTCACAATAAAAAGCCCATAAATAACACTTGATTACCAGTATGCACAATTGCATTAGTGGGATAAATCCAATTCATGCAACACTGCCATCACAACACACACTCTCTGCAGTAGAGTGATGCAACTCCATTTTCTAATTCAGAATGAATGAACATACGAACACCAGACTAGAGAGTAATTCAACACAGTTTTAGAGCCTGAGGGATGAAGAGAAGCAAGAGAGAGAGAAAGCGAGAAGGTGAGTGAAAACAAGAGGGGAGGCAAAAGTAAAAATGAAACTGTGCAAGTTTAGGAGTGGTGAAGAGTCAAGAGTTTTCTTCGCCTACCCCCCCCCCCCCCACACCGCCCTCCCTTCATGTTTTTTTTCTTTCTTTCTCATCTTTTCCATATCCATGATGCAACTGAGGGCAATAGCTGCTTTACTTCGAGATTCATTGAGTCATCATCATCATCATCATCAGAAAAGGCATAAAGAAAGGGCTGATAAAGGAGGTGACGAAGGGTGGCTCTCACTCTTGTTTTCCTCCCCCTTTCTCTGTCCCTGTCTCTCCCTCTTAATTTGTGAGGATCAAGTTCAGGATCAAAGACGTGATGTTGCATTAATGGCGCGTCACATGTTGACTCGTGTCTTGCCATCCCAGAAAAACTTCTTTGGCTCAGAGTCAGGCTTCCGCTTCACGGAGTCGAATGCTCGAAGCTTTTGCCTCCTAAATCCCACAGAGCTGTTGATAGAATACACGGATGGCTGAGGGCGGCTGTAGATTTTTTGGTGGGTGTCTTCTTCTGCAGGAACAAACGGATGGATAAATAGATTGATAGCTGGTTGAATATAAATACATAGATGGATGGACAGGCCCGTATGATTACCATGATTCATTATATGATCTAATTTGCATTAGCACGTTTTTTTAAATATAATGTTACATTTAGATAAGTAGGTTTTTAATCAACATAATGAGAAAACTTTTCAACTGATCATATCTGCAAAGCGTTCACTGTCAACATATGTCATTTGTTTTTCCTACAACATCTGGTACTGTCAACTAAAGTGTGATTAACAGTTTTGTGGTCATGTGTAGACAACTCAAAGCACGAGTCAGGAGAGGATTGTTGTCCTGGTTAAGTATTGAACAAGGCGAAGGGTATACTAGCAGCTAGCAGCACTGTGGCCGTGCTTGATTGTTAACATGCTGATGTTTAGCAAGTACAACCATGTTCATTATCTCAATTTAGCATCTTAGCATGCCAAATTGAGATAGTGAGAGATTTTTATGGAAATGTGGATCTTTCAGATCCATTTGAGGAGTGCCTATATTTTACATGTTCCATGTTTTATTATAAGCGTGTCATGCGGTGTGGGACTCACACTGGTCTTGGTCATGACTTTGTCTCGGTTGAGGTGGCCTTGACTGGAACACTGATCCATCCAATAGTTGTTGAGATATTTCAGTCTGGACCAAAGTGGTGGAGTGAGTAGCCATACTGCTAGGGGCAGTATGGGGCTAATAAAAAGTTAATGCTGACTCAAAGCGCAAGACGGGACGTTTTGACTTTGACATATTAAAAACGCAATCGTTTTCTAACCAAGAGTTTTAGTAGCCTTAACCAAATAACAATTGGGATGCAGGATGCAATCCTCAGTTTCTGGTGTCAAAGGCCTCAATTTTCAACAGGATACCAGTGAATGTTATCCATGCAGCAGCTAATATTTTGCAAAGAAAATAAGTCTATGAATGCATTTTTCAGAAGACAAGATTGCAGGTTTGAAGTGCCTAAATAAAGCATGGCCAGTTGATGAAACAGAAATAAAAGCTGTTAGATTTGTCTTCAGCCTGTCAACAACTAATTGTGTAAGAGATAAAAGGTGTTATCCATCACCAGGCGCTATTCTAACTTCATTCATTAATAAAGGCCTGCGTGACTGATTGGCGAACACAAAGCTAATGACATACATACCGATATGCAGGCCACTGTGCCGTTTCTGAGCAGTGTGTCGGGAATTGATTGCAACTGTCGTTGAAAGTGGGTACGTATCAGCAGGTGGATTATGATGTGGCTTTATTTCGGCTGTGATTTACAGTGTTCGTGTGTGTGTGTGTGTGTGTGTGTGTGTGTGTGTGTGCATGTGTGTCTTAGGGTGACTCTGCCTGTACCACAGAATGGAGGTACTTCTTACCGGCCCTGTAAAAACCATGTCATTTGTCATTTCGACACATTCTGTGACATCCTACACTCCTCATTAGACTATGCGAACGTACGAGGATGTGTGAGAACCTGCCTTGATGCCTGAAAACAGAAACATGAGAAATGTAAACGCACGCGCACACACAAACATATGCACACACTCCAGCACAAACACCACACTGTACATTTATCCTCATTTACTCCTCCTGCCTCCCCCTCCTACTCTGCCTCTCCCCTCACTAATCCTTTTTTTTCTCAGCATTCTCTGCGGGCCGATTTTCTCCCCCCCCTCCATCCTTCTCTCTCTCCTTTTCCCTCTTTCTTTTCATTTTTCACTTTTCCCTTGTTTATTTCCTCTGCCTTGTTCCCTTTTCTTCCCAATCCCTCCCTGCCTGCCTCCTGTCTTTTCTCCTTCCACCTGCTCTCATTTCTCTCCCCGGCTCATTTTCTCCTTCTCCCCCTGTCTCCTAGTGTATCGCTGCAGACTCTTGTAGTCAATTATCCCTTCTGTTAATGAGCAGATAAATCTAATTGCTCTCTCCTTCAGTGCCTGATGGCGTTTCTCTTCTCTGCCTTTCTGAGCCCGCAGGACGCGCATCATTCTCTCCCCCCATTTTTCATTTTTTCATCCTCCGTTCGTCTTTATCACCCTCTCCTATGGCTTCCTGGCCCTTACAAGGATTTGTATTGGTCTGCCTATTGGTTTACTACCTGCATCTTTCATGTCATCCCCATTTTTTATTTTTTTTTCCGCTGCCCTGAGCTTTTTTTTCACCTCACCTCAGCTGACTATTCACCTTCACCTCGACGCCACATCTGCTCACTTCATCACTCCTCTTCTTCTCTCCGCTTCAGTGTGATCAATAGTTTAAGAGGGACGATGGGCTGTGAAGGGCTGGTGGCCGTAGGGATTGATAGCATCAAAGGGCACGGATGGTTTATCCTCTCCGTTCATGGGGTCAGCTCTCTCGCTGATGATCTATCCACTATCAACAGATGTTCTGCAAAATTAGTTTAACTACGAATACTAGAGCTAAAACAATTAGTCCATTGCGCAATTATTATATTATTAATATTTATTATTTTCTTAGTCTAATAGGATTTTGGGCTGTTGGTCAGATAAAATATACCTTATGAAGATGTCACCTTAGGCTCGGGTAAATTGTAATAGGCATTTGTCTCTTTTTTCCATCATTTTATTAACCAAATAAGTAGAAAATAACCAATAATGAATCAATGATGAAAATGATGATTAATTGCAGCCACAATGAATAGGCAATGTAGCAATCTGCCTTTAATAAACTTCCAGTTCAGACACACCTGACGTTTGCACTTATTATATAAAACAGCTGGGTGAAGAAAATAAAAAATATGAAATGGTCACAGAGGTTTCATGATTTCATATGGTGGGCAAGTTTGGGGGCTTCTTTTCATTTTGAGGATTTAGTCCTTTATTGCGCCTTTTCTTGCTGTTAGTGATCCGTTTCTCTGAGAATAGAACTATCCATTCAGTAGGTTCTCTTCAGCTAGTGACCTGATATTAAAATTATCTGCTTTTTGAAAGGAAATGCTTGTTTTCACTATACAAGTAAAAAAAAAAAAAAGGTTTCGTCTGAGGAGTGAGTTTCGTTCAAATTAGGCCAACACAAATGTACAGACTGTCGGAGTCTGGAATCAGTGTTGCTAACTCTTTTACGAAGAAATTTCTGGCAATCCAAATATATGACCCTGATGATGTCATACTTGAATGTTCTATATATTTGCCATAGTCCTGGCATACAAAATAAGTGCCAAAGATAGCCATCTTCAATACAGACAACTTTTCAGACATCCTCACAAACGTCATGTCTGTCTTTTTCCACAGTTCGTGTGTCTGTATTATTTAGTTTATTTTATTTTAATTGTATTTCAAAATCATAAAGTTTAATGTCATGACAATAAACCGTATTGAATTAAAATTTTCTCCCAGCAGACAGGTAGCTGCGAGGATTTCCTGCACTGCTTAGAGGAAAAAAATAATTCTGCCACTGGAGTAACCAGAGGCGAGACAAAACAAAATCCCCTCTAGACTTTCCCACTTGGTGAAAAAAGATCTCTGATCTATGATAGCTTCAATTATAAAAGTACAAGCAGGGTAAACCAAGTATTTAACTCCTGCACTGGCTCTACATTAATCATGCTATAACAGAAAGGACGGAAATTATGTTTAAGTGTAACGTGCCGTAACCACACTGTCAAATTCAATGTTTGTGCTTTATTACACATTGTATAGCTGTGTTGTGTGCAGGCGCTCTTAATAGCACTGGCAAGGTACCCACATTTGTTTTGTGCTGGCATGAATTTAGTCTTGGTGATGTAAGTGATAGACATAACGTCCCAGTATTTGCAAAGCCGGAGGGTGCTAAAAATTATCTGTCATAAGCATGGTAGACCTGTGAGGGGTTCAGAAAGACAAATACACACACACACACACACACAACGGGACACAGCACACACAAATATAGGCAGAAATTATATTTCACATAATTCAAACTCGTGCATACATAAACATCAAAGCGCACTGCTATCTTAAGCCAAACGCAGATGGATAAAAATGGGCACACACACAGTGGGACATGGAAAGATAAAACATCTCTCAGACACACATATGGAACCGCTGAAATACAGAAATTACAAACCGAAACGTGAACCTGCTAAGCATGTACACAGTGAGATGTAGAGAATTAAGAGAAGAATGTAAGATCACACATATACATAGCATCACCGGAGGGAATACAAACATGAGCGTGATGAGCCATCATGTGGTGTCGTCAAGCTGTGGAATACATTTATGTACAGATGATTTGGGTCGGTGTGCATTTAATTTAAGTGTAAATGAAATTTTGAATCAAAGAACATCTGAGAAGCTTTTATGTGTAGAAGTGTTTTTGTGTCGGTGTTTGTGTATTTAAAAAAAAAACCCCACTGATGGTGTGTGTGTGTGTGTGTGTGTGTGTGTGTGTGTGTGTGTGTGTGTGTGTGTGTGTGTGTGCACGCTAGCGAGACTGTGTGTACTTGCACGACAGTTCAGGTTTAGTACATTTCCTCCCCATCTACCTCAAGCTCCTTGTCCCCTGTTGAGCCAATCAGTGTCCTCCGAGACAACCTATGTCTCCAGCAGTGCCCTAAGAGCCGAGCTCAGTGACGAACGGAAGCCTGGTTGACACAAACGCACACCTGCGTGCATTCAAACACACACACATGCACACTCACACACACAGAAATACAGAATTCAGACATGCTCGAGCCTCACGGTTGGCCGGGCTCTTTCCTCATCCTGGCAGAGCCCTGTGGGAAGTGAGAAGTGGGGGATAAGGATGGTTGGGTAATGATAAAGGAGGTAGTTAAGGCATAATTTGGAGCCGCACCCATTTAATGGCGCTGCTGTCATCAAACGCAGCTCGCATCATGAGCCGGCCAATCTTGGCCACTCCACACTCAGTGCAGGTCAATGGCAAGGCCTCTGGCTGCCTACATCAAAGATGGTCATTCTTTTAGAGTGGGTGGCCATGCTGGTGGAGCTGCCATCCTGGGCTTTGAGACTCATTTGCCACCTGCTGGCACATTACATGCCAAATTAGAAAGCCTGCTGTTTCATCATAAGCCTGAAAGTGGGACGTTTGTACGGAAAGAAAGAAAAAGTTGTGGATGATTACAGGCAGCAATCAAAGCCCTTAGGTGTTGCTTTTCAGGGCAGGAGTGAAGCATTGAAATCTTCAGTGATAATTCCTCTTTTCATTGTGTGAAATATGAAATATTCTTTGGCCTGAGGGTAGAGTTAGATAAAACTGCATTACACAGTTTTTTTTGAGTGGAATTCATGAAAACATCATTACTGTTTAGTCTCTGAAAATGCAAAACTGGAGCAAACAAAATCCGAAAAAAAACCCTACCAGCAGTCTTTATAATTTAATATCAACCTTGGAAATATAGGCACACATAACCCTGGTTTGAGTACAAACCGTTGACCTGAAAAGGCACTGACACAGCCACATTAGTGACCGCTATGATTCTCATCACTTTCTCACAGGAGAAAGGACAATTTCATTTCTGCCATTCTATTGGAAAGCCGTCAGATGTGATTGATTCCATTGGAAGATACACCTTGATAATATTGATCCCCTGCCCTGCCTTGGGCAACATTTCCCGCACTAACAATGAGAGGAAATCTGCTGCACAGAGCTCAAGCCAATTTTAACCAAGTCAAGTCCTGTTTGTCTTGTGAGGAACAAGAGGCAACAGATTTGACAACATGAACCTTCAAGGATCCCAAAGGAGGAGAGGGCCTATAGACTTTTAGATTTTGATATTGATAACGCATAGGCAAGCAATTTAAGCAAAGGAGGATTTTCAACTATAAATTATTATTATTATTATTATTTCTTGGTATAGCTGAAGACTTCTTCACTCTCCAGATTGTCCACTTAGTATCCCTTTCTGCTGCTGGTAAGGTGCTCTTATAGGTTAGAATGAAGGAGCCTATTCATTATGCATAGGATGAGGGTGCTTCTGGACAGTCATGCAAATGTGATTTATAAATAGCAGCTTTTGGCAAAAAGATGACGTTCAGTTCAAAGTCAGCTATCTCAGGTGTAGTTGCTGTGCTCAGTGAGAGGTACTTGAGCTAACTGGTTTTGACCATTGCCAAGTATATACATCCATATTGTGGAGGATGACTTTGATTTAGAATTCCTCTTATTGCGCCTGATCCAATCTGGCAGCAGCAGGTAGAAAACAATTCATTATATGTCAGTCTATTCTTAGTTCTTGCTTTCACTTGTATGGCATGCGATGAAATATAGCAGATCATGAAATATTATGAAAAAGCTTGATCTGTTTAGAACCAAAGGGCAGAGTAGGCTCGTGCAAAGCAAAACTTGTGAAATGAATTTGGAAGGAGAGAACGAGGCACTTGAGGAGTGGAGAAGAGCTGATTAATGGTAGGGAACAAGTGTGATTGATTATACGATGAAGTTAATCTTTTATTTCCCTCCCACTCTCCCGCAGCCCTCCCCTTTTCATATTAAAGCCCCCCCTTCACTGACCTAAACACCCCTGTGAATGTTCCAAGCTTTTTTTTCTTTCTTTTTTTAAAAACATTTAGCAGAAGAATGTGTGATTATCTCCACTCGCTGCCCTCCAAATCAAATGCAGTTCACCACGTGCAGCTGATGGATCAGCGCAGAGATGCACAGCTGTGTCTTTTCCTCTCTAAAAATCAGTGTTTCCCATTATGCTCGGCAAACCAAGGATAAGTCAGAGAAGATTGTTGGAAAAATCTCAGAAGAGCCGAGTTGAAAAATGAGATTGCGAAAACAAAGGAAATATTTGTGTGTGGTTCCAAATTACAAGTGGGGAGATTTTTTTTAACTCAAAAAGAGAAAGGGTTTTGAAAATCACATAACTCACTGCCAGACACGTTAGTATTGATCAACCCTATGATACCCCTGCAGAAGTTTGTTGATTTGATTTTATTGATCAGCAAAGGTCTTACTTATTTCACCTTTTTAAAAAACTGCGGCGTCACCTATTGAGCAGTTACTCTGAGAGTAACTGCTCAATAGGTTTGAGCAGAAGGAGAGGATGTCGGGTTAGATAATGTAATGAAGTGCAGATTCTGCAGGCGGAGTTCCATCTCACAAAAAAAAAAGATATATTTTTCAACAGATGTAATTTCAAGATATTGTGGTTATCCAATTCTGAATTCTTTTTGATGTAGACTCTCAGTTTGTGCCAGGAACCTGGACATGGCTCTACATACTGAATGGGGTTAAGCCTTCATTTACCACTTACACAGAATGATTGCAAATGAATCAAACGCACTATGAATGTTTGGATCAAAGTACATACATTGATGGTCTAGCCTGTGTTAAATAGACACCTCGCTGCCAATCTTGTAATAACCTGAGGGGGGAGGAAGGTGTATTAGTGCAGGAAGTGTGTTTGCAAGCATTATCTTCTGGCACAGTGGTAATTATTCTTTCATGGAAACAGTTGGTTGGAATAAACTCAGGTTGTGTTGTGTGCGTGGATGCAATGAACTGCACCTCACATGTCTGGGGAATGGAAACAACAGGGTTTGTCAGAGAGAATGATGAACCGTTGCTCCAGAGGCAGAGAAAGCACTGATTGGTCGGTGTGGAGGCAGAAAGTGTTGGTTGGTTAGTCGGTCCAGGTCTGAAGAGTCCCCAGACAGCTCCTGAGCTCTGACTGCAGACAGCGCTTGCACTCATCTGACTCCATTGCCTTGACAGCCTTATGCGAGCCTACATCAGTTTTCTCCTGTCTCACCCGGCTCTGGTTGATCATGATGACATGTCTTCTCCTGCGTGTCTCCTCTGTGTGGTTACGTTGTGCTTCATGGCAGCTGCAGTCAGAGTCAAAGGGTGCGTGCTTGCATCATGGCAGGAGATTCTGGCTTGTAAAAGCCAGTATTCCTGGAAATAGCTTGAGCTTCAGGTAAGCTTTATTTCAGCAAATATATATGACAAAGCACGGGGAACAAAGTGGTAAAAAGGATTGTGGAGGTAACATTAATAGAAAATGAAAATAATAAAAGGCAAGGGGCTTATAAAGCAGCACACTTCAAAACTAATGGACCACAAAAGCCAAATGACAAAAGCACTGCTGAACTGGGTAGAGGAAAGTAAATGACAACAAAGCCTAACCAAGAAGAAATTACAGGAGGCATATTCACAAACTAAGGAACGGAAGGAAAAACATCAGTGCGTGTTTCATTTTCTGGATCCCGTTGTGAACACTAGAGCTTTTCTTACATTTTTCATGCATTATCTATGAGTAGGTTAAAGTGAGCGAGTCTGACTCTTGCTAGAGAAACGCATCGATAAGACACATGGCAGTTGATGGACACCTTAGATGTTTTGGGATCTGAACCTGTGGACTTTCTGTTGAAGGTAGAGTCTCTCTAACCATCGCATCTTTCCTTCTCCAAATTACCACAGGGCTTTCTTTAGTGATACAAATTAAAACAAAGATACAGTACAAGGAGCTTGTCTGTTAAGTGGGCTTGTTTTTTTGTTTTTTTTATATTAGGAAATGACAATCAATATGGTCTTTGTACCAGTCTGTCTGAACAAACAAATGGTATTGGTTTCCTGCTGAGCACATTCTTTCAAAGCACTTATCTGTAAACTCGCTGCCAGTTATCAAAGGCATTGCCTGAAATGAATAATTGAAAAAAAAGAACCTTTTCCCTCCTGAATAAAATGAACACGCTGCATTGATGGATTGCAGGTGGAGATTGACAAGATTGTCTGTCAGCAGGACATTTGATGGAGTTTTAAATTCAGTGTATTCCCAGTAGAATTTAAATCCTACACTCACACACAAACACATTTCAGTATATAAAAGAAATGAACGGCACTGAATGAGAGCGTATAGATGGGTCAAAAGTAGTGAGAAACATGGCGGAGCTAAACAAGAAAGAAAACTCAGTAACCCCCGTGTTTTTCCTTCAAGTTGATTTTTCTTTTTTGCCGTGCTCATCTTTTGAAGTCAAACTTCTCAATGGGTCCAAAGTTTTCTTTGGGCATTTAAAGCCGCGCGTACAAGAGAGCAACACAGTTTCTGACTGCCGGCAACCTCTGCTGAATTACAGAGGCTGTTAAGACTGTTAGTCTGCCGTTTCAAGTCGGCGATGGATGCTCTTGCACTGCTTATAAGCTAAGCCATGCTATGACAGGTAATCACTATTATGCCTGCGTTTCCATTTGGGTTACTGATCACGGCATGAAAGCCTATAGCCCTGATTTGTGTGCGCAATAAAGCTCAGGGAGCAAAATGGAAGAAAAAGTGAAGTGGGGTGGGGGAATGGTGTTGAGAAGGGTGGAGAGATATAAGTGTTGGAGGTGGTGTGATAATGAAAGAATGGAGGCAGGGATATATGGGGGTGTAAGGAAAGGGGGGGGGGGGGGGGGGGGTCTGAAAACTATTCTCATATGGAGATGTGGAGATTGGACAGGAGGGTGAGAGACTGGAAGAATGACAAGTGTGTGGGCCAATCAATAAGATCCTGTCAGGCAGATGGCAAATTGGAGAGTGGCGTGACACAGAGACAAATTGACACAATCAGATCCACAAAGAAGAACAGTCGGTCGTGTGTGTGTGTGTGTGTGTGTGTGTGTGTGTGTGTGTGTGTGTGTGTTTGCGTGTGTGCGTGCGTGCGAGTGCATGCGCATGCTTGTATGTGACATACTGAAGACAAATAGCCACATCACCACACACATGCATGGCGAAGGAGTAAAGTGGGAGGAAGAGAGTAGGGGGGTGGGAGGATGTGAGAAATGGGAATGGAAAGAGAGAAAAGCGGGAAGGGGAAATGAAAGGAGAACGAGTGGCAGAAAGTGAAGATTTGTATGTGTTTGTGTGTGTGGGTGTGTGTGTGTGGTTGAGAAGTGCATAGACCATAACCTTAAATCTGTCAGCATTGAGGCCAATATTCTCCTCCTCCGTCCTTGTGTCACTCACACATTCTCTTCCCATCTCAGTCTTGTGCGTCCCTCTTTGCAATTGCGCATTAATTTTTCAGTGTCAATCTGGCTTGTGCCCTTAGCCCTACTATCTTCTCCGCTCTCAGCTTTTCTCATTTCTTCCCCACTTTTCTCAGTTCCTGTATTTTGCCTCTCACTCTCAGTGTTTCTTCCCCTTGGATCTGTTTTGTTGTTGCTGTAGCTGCTGTTGTTGCTGCTGCTGCTGCGTTCCTTTTGGTTTCTATATGTGTCAGTGCTTGTGTGTTTGAGCGCGCCTATTTGTACCCATTCAGCATTAGTTTATTCAGTCAGGACCATTTGTCTCTTTTGTTTGTTTGTGAGTGAGAGATAGATAAATATAATTAGACAAATGAAATAGCGTCTTTGCTGTTTTATCTCTCTTTGCGCTCCCTCTGCTGGGCATAATCCATCTCTGGCTACTTCCTCCCGTTGCCCCTTTTACCCTTCCCTGTCTTCTCTCTCTTGTCTCTCTCCCGTCTCCCTCCCTTCCCGTCTCTTGCTCCCTACCTCCTCCTTCCCTCCGTCTCTTGCCCTAACGTATTTTCATTTGGGCTGTGAAAGTTGCTGTTTGAATAGGCATATTTGTCCTGGTTAATAGCATACCTCCTTGCTCACTATGTGATTTAGCTCCTTGGCCTTATCTCGTGCAAACACAACCACTTCTCAGTATATCTGGGGGCTTCTCACACTCTCTCTCTTTCTCTCCATGATTTTTTTTTCTTCTCCTCTCGTGTTGCTCTCTCTCTCCGCTGCTACCCCTGGCCGTTGCAACGCCCCACGGCTTTATCGAAAAAGCAGTAAAAAGGCGACAACCATGCGTTTTGTATGACCAGATATGATAACTATAGTATTTTGCCATTACACCAGTGTGGGCTGCTTTTAACCATTAATCTAATGAACAGCAGGTGGTTGAATGCTAAAATGAATGCATCTATTTTAGCTTGAAAAACCTTGCAGCTCCAGTGTTTGATTTCCATATATAGGGATTCTATTTTTTTTGCACTAATCTGACTTGTTTTAAATTATCTGACTATATGGTTTATGTAAAATCCAAGTGGAGAAAGTAAGACAAATGCTGTCCTCACCTCTTAAAAAAACATCACCTAGGTTACATTCCCTCAGCTGCCCCTGTGGACCTGCTTGGTGTTATACTAGAAGAGTGCAGTTGTACTGGGGAGCTCCCTGGTGTGCCTGTGTGAAACTGTGAATGTGAATGAATGTACTGCAGCTTCACCTCTGTAAATACTACAAGTACATGCTGTACTCAGCTTATTCTCAAATAACTTATTCCACTTTTTTCTACTTGCTCTTATCTGCACAACTGCGAGCATGAATTACAGTAAGAAGCATCAAAGTGAGGGGGCGACTGTGGCTCAGTGGTAGAGCTTCAATCAGAGGATTGGTGGTTCGATCCCCGGATCCACTAGTCCATGTCGATGTGTCCTTGGGCAAGACACTTTACCCCAAACTGCTCCTGTGGTGCGGTGCCTCCGGTGTGTGAATGTTAGTTAGTTCTGATGGGCAGGTGGCACCATTGCTAGGTAGCCCCGGCCATCAACATATGGGTTTGAATGGATGAATGACAAGCAGTGTGAAAGGACTTTAAAAGACTAGAAAAGCGCAATACAAGTACATGTCCATTTACCAATAATGCATAAATAAAAGGGAGAAATCAACACTTCCTGGAAACAAATCATTCATTTCTTTTGTATTGATGAATGCCGCCCTTCTGACAATCTCTGGGTGGGTGTCACAGCTCACCCATCTTTTATCTACCACAGTGCTGATTACAGTACGTGTTGTTGTTCTCATCTCAAATGTCAGTGGTTTTGCAACAGGAAACTCTTTCTGTGTCACAAATATCACAGAGGCAGACATGGAGCCATTCCCCAGGAGAGAGACGCTTCCAAAACCCAATTACATTGTCCTTTCAAACCATCAGTCAGCCATTGCGTGCATCTGCACCAACTGGGGGGAACAAGCCATGCTGTTGTTCAGTAGATTGAAAGAACATACCACATTTTTCTCTCCCTGATGGGGTTTCATGAAGTAGAAAGAAGAAAAATTCATGTGCAGCTTTTTTTGTTGTTTGTTTTTTCAACATTTTCCAAATACATACAACTGACCTTCTACGCTCCTCCAGCTTAAGCACCTTTACACTTGTACCGGATTGACATTTGAGATGCAGCTGTCTGTGACTTCCAGCACAAATGTGGAAACACACAAAAACACACAGAGTAGATGAACAATTGAAGCATGCACACACAGACACTCATAACATACACACACACACACACACACACGCACACGGACTTACTCACATAATACGGCTGTCCTGCATGTACACACTGCACATTCGCCGATTCAGGCGACACACAAACAAACACTGTCGAGTTCTTATGTAAGATTTACGTAATCGATGTCTGCGACTGTAGCAGTTCTGTCCGTCTGTGTGTGTGTGTGTGTGTGTGTGTGTGTGTGTGTGTGTAAAAAAAGACACTTGTTTAGAGGAGCTCTTGGACTTGAAGTTCTTCCTATTTTGTAAAACCACAGTGGGAAAAGTTTCATGTCTTTTATTGTAATATCCAGAGGCAATAATTATCTAAATTATTAAAACAGTTTTAGTAAAGAGGATGGCAGGAGTTTGATAAAATACATAGTACATAGTTGTTTTGAATGAACCCTACAAACTCTCAGCCCTCCACTGAGTACGACTGTCTCTTAAAAGACACGACACAATCTAGATTTGACCGCTTGTTTATGGGAATAAGAGTGATGTGCAAACAAAGCAAACTCTGAAATACAAGGCACATAGCCAATTGTGTTTACACTAACAGTAATAAATTGATTTGTTACATTTCTCCTTTAAGAACATTCAAACAAATAACTGAACATGAATTATAAATGAATTTTCAGTAGGTCACTCTTTTACAGTGGCCTCTCCAAGTTAGGAACTAACTACTTATTAGATACCAGCACCCTTATCTGTATATACTGTACATAAAGCCAACCACGGGTAATTTGCTGTTTCAGCTTCTCGTAGCAGTCTGCAGCACTGCTCATTTTGGATGAATACTGAGACCAACATTTTCCTGTTCTCTCAGTGCACTTATTCAGCTGCACCAAAGCTAAACCGGCTTTGTTGTCGCCTACACAAATGGATCAAAGAAAAAGTAGTTATGATGCAGAGTACAAATAAACCGCTGGCATCCGAACATGCCCTGAAAGCATGCTGAGGTCAGGGATGGTGCTTAAGGGTTGAAAAGGAATTCAAAAGGATGTTGTGACACGTATCACAATGAAAACCAGTCAGTCAGCTAATGACCATTGTGTGTGTGAACGGTCTTTGTGTTGGTATGCGTGCAGCTGAGTCAAAAGTCAAGATCGCACTTCTGCAATGTGGACTCTCAACTGTATTCAGCGATAGTTTGTTCATATCCAGCGCTCTCTTCCTAGCACCTTCTATTTGCATGTTGGTGTCACCGTGCTGCATGCAGGTACCGTGTGTGGGTGTCTATGTTTGGCACCGAGCGGCTTCACTGCGTGCCAGCTCACCAGTGTGATTTTTCTCGGGGACAAGGCTAGGTCATGTTTGTGCTTGTTAGTTTCGGGAAGCCGGCTGTGAGTGTGTGCCTATGTGTGACTCTGGGTAATTTAGTATTTGAGCCTGTCTCACTTATTGACAACATGTGTCTGTCTCTCTGTCGTCGTCTCCTGTATTTCTGTCTCTTCCTGTTTCTGCTTAAGCAGAAGACAATTACATTTTCCCAGCCACTACTGGTTGTCATTGAACATTTTTTGGACTTTATCAATACAACCGTTTTGATTTAAGATTGTAAAAACGTCCACAATAATGATGTGAATACATTTTATCTTAACTTAATGTGACAGTTCATACACCACCAGAGCTGTTAAACTCCTTTTTACAAAAAATATACAGTGCATTAGGTTTACAGCATCTAAATCACAGAACTATTAACAGATTGTAAACCATTTCAGAAGTCATGCAGCTGCTTCCGTCATGTGCAGAAGAATCCAATCGGTCCCCTATTGAAGAGCCACTTTGGACTGGAACCGTTTTGCTCTTGTCATGCTATTAATCCCGATTGAATTGATTTTATTGCGGACTCAGCGGCAGCTTAACAGGCTGCAAGCACAACATTGATGTATTATTAACTTTAAAACGTTGTTATGCCATGTTAGCGAACAGTTGCCTCCAGCAAGCACGGAGCAACTTTAGCATTTACTTGGATCTGGCCAACTGGCGAATAAATCCTGCTGTATATTACCCCTGTTTTAGCTCCGGACTCCAGCAACTCCTGAGGGAAATCTCTGGCTCTTTAGCTGCTAAATGGTGACACACTGATTCGCTAACTTGTTGTTTGGTAGTGTGCAGGTTGTGTCCAGGGTTCCGGTTTTTTTTTTTTGTTATGTTTTTTTTCATTGAAAACAGCTACCTGGTGTGTCTGGAAATTAGGTTGATGAGAGCAGTGATACAGAACCGGAACAGTAAAGCCTTACGGAGATGAGCCAAACAATGAGCTGAAAGACGCTATAATACCTCGTAGAGCTAAAGAGTCAGGTGATACGTATCTCTGTTCATAACAATCAGCTTTTCTATTGGTGAAATAAAACTGATCGGTGCAGCTTGAAAATAATGATGCAATATTATGTTTTATTTATTATAATGTAAATCATTTCAAAGAAACAGTGTATTTGATTTACCAACGCTCAGGATCAACTAGAGCTGAAACGATGAGTCAACTAAGTCATTTGTTCATTAACAAATAAATAATCAGCAATTATACCGGCAATACAAGTAATTTGATTATCAATTATTAACTTCAGTAATTTTTTTAAGCAAAAATAGTAAAAAAAAAAAAAAAAAAAGGTTACACATTCTTAGGTACCAGCTCCTCAAATGGCATAGTTTGCAGGGTTTTTTTTATCATGTATAAGTGTAAACTGAATAGCTTTGAGCTTTTGGTTAGATTAAACTAGATATTCATCTTGGGCTGTGAAAAGTTATGATCGCTGTTTTTTGAAGTTATGATTCATTGTGAAAATTGGCAGACTGATGGACGCTTAAAAGGAATTGTGAAAATGTCATTGTGCTTTCTCATGTGCAGTAAAGGCTAAATGTGTGAAAGCACGTCATGCATTTATTTATGCGCAATGGCATGTGCGTGTGTTTCTCTTTCTGTGTATTTCAGGGTGTGTGTGTGTGTGTGTGTGTGTGTGTGTGTGTGTCTTACTTGTGAAGCCAAAGAGAAAGTGTAATGTGTGTTTTTGTGTCAGACTGTCTGCTCGGATCAGTGCCAGAGGTGTTGTGTTGGGTGTGAGATGTGTTGTGGACGTATGTTTATTTATATTGCTCTGCGCTCGTGTCAAGACGTCAGCCGGGATTAACGTCATTGAGTTAGCAACTGTTTAAGCACAGTGCGGGTGAGTGTCTGTTAGCTTAGATGGCTTTGAGTGTCAGTGAAATGTTGTGTGAAAATGTCTGCTGAGATTAATGTCTTCATTTAAGTCTTTTTTTTTTTTTTTAAACTGCACGTGTATGGCAACAATGTAATTTGTTTCACTTGTCATCTGTTTGTCTTTGTGTGTGAGCCAGAGAGAGGCTTGTTTGCACGTGTGCGCGTCCATGTAAATGTGAGGCAGTGCACTTGTTACATGCCTGTCCACTGCAGCAGCAACACCACCTCAGTGAATCAGTAGATTAGTACATGAGGCTCCGTCAGCAGACTCGGAGCCATGTTTCTCCCTGCTGTTCAATAGACGGTCTCTCCGTCTGGCTATGTGTCTGTCTGCTTCGCTAATAGGCTTCATGGCTTGTTGGCTGCTCGGATCACAGTGTCTCTGGGTGCTTGAAAGCCTGAAAATACCTTTAATTGACTAAATGAAAACGTCCTCGATTCAATTCAGTTTAGAGACGTTATCTTTCCCTATGCAGTTTCTTTATTCCGGAGGAGTAACAGAGAAAAGGACCGCCAGTACAATAAACATCTTTTTAATTGTGTCTGCATTACAAAACGCAATTGAACTTAATGTCCCTTAACAATTCCGTCTTTGTTTATATTGCTAATGTACAGTTTAAAATTTCCATTCAGTTCCATGGAAAAAGGCGCAATTGGTTTCAGCTTTGTCTCTTGATTGCTATCATTTAAAAAAAACAAAAAAACAAGAGCCGGTTTACTACTCGTGGACCTTTGGTCTGAGTTGAATGATGAATGAGTGGTTGAATTGATAGCGATACAGTAGGAAGCCTCTTGTCTTTAGCCACGTTTCCACTAAAAAGTTCCTTCAGCCCATTGTTGTCTGCATTTCCATGGCGATCTACAGACCTGCTGAGGAGAGTTGCTTGTGCTCGTCGGGGTAAACACAATCTGCAGACTATAGTTCAGCGTGCCCGCCTGTCTCATCAGAACATACTGGATGTCTGTAGCTCTCTCCTACCGCCTGACAGCTAGGTCGACGATCTCTCTCTCTCTCTCTCTCTCTCTCTCTCTCTCTCTCTCTCTCTCTCTCTCTCTCTCTCTCTCTCTCTCTCTCTCTCTCTCTCTCTCTCTCTCTCTCTTTTTTGTCGGCCTTTTTAAAAGAAGCGGAAAGCCTGACTTTACTTTTAACGCTACAAAACAAAGAGAAATGCTCTCCTGAATCGATACTTCTTTGTTTTAAAAAGGAACCGGTACACAAGTCGAAGCTGCAGCGCTTGTGTGCGTTTGACCAAACGGCAGCAGTCATCCCTGCAAACCCCAGCCTGGAAGTTCCTGTATTTGCAGACAGTACCCTGATCCCCACAGTTGAAACTCAACAAGTTCCTCAAAAGTCCCTGAGGAACGTTCCTGCTGTCGAATAAAAGGGCTTCTGTCGCTGTGTGCATGTCCAAATAGTTTGCTGGGCTGGAAGGCTGTCTGTCCGTCTATTTGACACTCTCCCAGAAGCATTACTCCTTAGTCCCAGTTTCCTGTGTGAATATTTAATGAGGGCTGCGCGCATGTTAATAGGCCTGCTGTAATTACCCCTTCCTCTACTGTCACCCCATTTTTCAGACCGCAGCCGCCCAATGCCAATGTTATTTTTAGATGGCAGTAATGATAACTCTCCCACGTCACTAACATCCCCCATGCTGCTGATTAGCAGAATCAAGCTCTCCCCTGTCTCTCTCTTTCTGTTTTAACCCTCCGTCGCTTGTTCTCCTGTCATTTTTTGTTTCCCTGTGTCTCCCCCCCACTCTTTTTCCACATCACCAGCTCATTCTTCTTCTCTGCCCACGCTTTTCTTATTCCCCCCTTCTCTCTTTCATCTCCTCTGGAAAATAGGATATCAACAAACATTCATTCTGCCTTGCTCGCATTTCTCTTTTGCTTCCGTCACCACAACACCCTCCCCCCCCCCCCCCCCTCTCTCTTTCCACCTTCATCCTCCTCTTCTATACCCCTCGCTCACCCGCATGCACTTTTTTCTTTTTTTCCCCATACTTCTCTGCCCTCTTCATTCCTCACACCTCCCTAATCGCTCCATAGCCCTCTGTCTCACTTTCTCACCTCCTTTGTCTCGGTCTGTTCTTTCTTTTCCTGGGGAAGTTTTAGTGGCTGTGTGAATGTGTCAGTCTGAGTGATGCCATTTTTTTTTCACCCCTCTCGTACCACTCCCTCCATCTGTTCTCCATTTCTCTTATCTCTCCTTCTTCTACTCTTTTTTTTTTAACATGTCATTTCTCACCTCACAGGCTGAACCTCAATATCCGACTGGAGGACATTCATGGCAGCAGACCCTCCCCCCCCACCCCCCCACACCTCTCTTTTCCTTTGTAGCTCTCTCTGTCCACCACCATGCGCACAGAGTGATAGGCAGCCAAACACACACACACACACACACACACACACACACACACACACACACACACACACACACACACACACACACACACACACCTCCTTTCCAATCTCTGTGGTGATTTTTGGAACCTCTGATCTACTTTTTTTTTTTTTTTTCATCCCCCAACTTTTCACTTCACTCACCACACCTCTCCTCTCACTCTCTCCGCCCCATCTCTTTCTCTCCCTCCATGCAGTGAATCATCCCACTTTTCTCTCTCTCTCTCTCTCTCTCTCTCTCTCTCTCTCTCTCTCTCTCTCTCTCTTTGTCAGTCATTTTCCTCCTCTTTCTCTCTCTTCTTTTTCTTTCAGCAAGCACTCAGGTTCCATTAGGGTTCCAGTCAAAATAAAGACAGCTCCATGTAATTCAAAAGAAAAAAAGAATACAAACACTAAATAAAGATGGATCGAGGGAGTGAAGGGGGAGATAAGGCTTGCCGGTAACTGGAGTAGGGCAAAGTATCTTGTTCTATATTCTCTTTTTCTCTGTGTTTCACAATTCCCTCTCTTTTTTTTCTCTCTCTCTCTCTCTCTCTCTCTCTCTCTCTCTCTCTCTCTCTCTCTCACGCACGCGTTATCCAGGCCTCCAGAGGGATCCGCTTTAGAGCTTCATGAAAATCAATCACTCCCTCCGTCCTGTCTCCCCCTCTTTCATCTTGTCGTGACGTGCGGTGGGGTGGTTCTTTCATTCTTCCTCTTTCGAGCTCTCGCTTGTTTTTTTTGGGAGGCTCAATCCCATCCACTTTAAAAACAAATCACTTGGTATTTGCTTAAGGTGGAAGGGGCCGATAAAACAAAGCAACCCCAGTTTGGCCTCCCTACGTGCGCCTCCAAACACTCGGCTCCATGATCTGCATAGTGATCGGGCTGCGAGAGAGTGGGAGTCTAATTTGGGTTGTCCATGTATTTGAGGTGTGTCCTTTTTAATTCTAAGAGTGGCTGCCTGGTCTGCCGGGCCGGTAATCCAATCAGTTGTCCTGTTTAAAAGACTAAATTAACCCCCGTCTAACCTCCAGTCTGCCTCTGTCTGCGTCGGTCTGTCTTATTCCCTCAGTCAGTGGTGGAGGGGGAGAAAAAAGAGAGAAAAAGAAGATGAGGGAGAGAGACACTCCAAGGATTTCAAACCATGCTATTTAGTTTCTGTGTGTGTGTGTGTGTGTGTATGTGTGTGTGTGTGTGTGTGTGTGTGTGTGTGTGTGTGTGTGTATTGCTGTGCCTCTATCCTTGTCTGAACCAGTCTGAACTCCAGACCTTCAGCCTCCACTTCAATAAAGTCTTGAGTTTATGGTGAACAGTATTACGTTGACCAGACGTCCCGGTTTTTGTCGGTATTGTGACGGTTTCAAACTGGGTGTCCAGAGTCCCGAAAAATATCTGTGAAACAAAAAAAAATTGTCCCGGCTTCACCACAATTAAAATAAAACTAATAATATTACTACTTACTTTTTTTTTTTTTTTTTTTACCACTTATAGACATTCATCATGTTCTGTCCCACTCATTATTAATTAACCCAATATAAAAACACATCTGTATGTTTGTCAATCAATCAATGTGCCAATGTCAAGGCTGCTGCTATGGCACTTGTAGCTCTTTCTGACAGAACAGGTACGCTAACTGTTAGCTGTCACACCGAAGAGAAAGTCTGTCTTTTCTAAAGAGCTCCAGGCTTACTCCTTCGTAAAGTACCCGGCAACACAAACTCTGCTTACACCCACTGCAGGAGTACAAAGTCGGTCGCATGCAGTGAAAATGCCAGATGGACAGCCAGATAGCGGTATACAATAGCTGGCAGAGAATGTGTCACAGTTGGCTTTTGAGCCGGTAGCCAGGCGCTTGTGCACACTGACAAATACCTTGTGTTTAGTACAAAAGGTATCTGATCATCAATAACTATATTGCACCAATGCAATCCTTCTGTTTTGTGTTGACTAGTGTTATTATTCAGTTTTCAAATAAATTATGTTTTAATGGATTTTGGGCAACAAAGCATAATTTTTCTGCTAAGGCGGTGTGCTCGGTAGGGGTGCTAAGCTCTGAAATAATTGTCCTCTATCCTGAAAATGCCTGTTGTGGACAAGCGCATGAGGGTCCTGGTTTGGGGGTTTAAAAATATGGTCAGTCTGAGCGGCAAAACTACCATTTGATGCTTTTTGTAGATTTTCCAGAGTAGATATATGAAAAGACATTTTGGAAATGGATGTTTTTAACCCAAAGCACATTACAATGTGCCATTCATTGGCCTCACAACATTGCGTTGTAGCAGGGTTCAAATAACGTCGTATCATGCTGAGGCCCAGGTGTTGATGCCTGCGCACTATGCCAGTTTTGTTTGGTGATTAGCATCTACCGCAAAACTCAGACCAAACAGTCAGCATTAATAAGTATTAATTGTTGGATTGCTCTTGTAATGCGAGATGGGGACTAAAGTGGTAGAAATGGCTTTAGGTGAAGCCGAGTGTTTAGTTTTGGACTAAAAACATTTCAGTTTGACCTAATAGGCCAGGTTTATGGAATTATTTAATCAATAAAGAGCTGTCATAAGATTAGAAATAAGATGACAAGATGTTTTTGTGCATCACTCCATCCCCAAAAAGCACAGACACAAGTACACTCATGGACACAAAAACACTTCCTTTTTTTCTCTTTCGTAAATAAAAGCGGAGGCAAAATACAATACCTTATACACTCCCATAAATGCTTGAGGCGATGGAAGATTTATTTGTAAGACACAGTGCCAAACCCCCTGGAGCTTTCATCATATTAAAATTCTATAATATGGTCTGTTGTATTAGCCACACACACACACACACACACACACACACACACACACACACACACACACACACACACACACACACACACACACACACACACACACTCATGGACCATTTCCAGCATTGTTCAATTTGTTTCTAAAATAATGTGACCCAATACGTGCTGTTGTGTTTTGTAGCTTTTGTTTTCTTATTCCCTGATATTCACAGGACTTTCTCTCCTTCCTTCCTTCTTCCTCCCCCTCCTCCCTCCCTCTTCCTCCCCCTCCCGCTGTCTCTTTTTCTCCATCGTCGGTCCCTAGGAGTCGTATCTAAAGTGTCCGTTGGGGATTCAGTGCTTTCATTAAAGTCATTACGCAATCGCCCATGCTCCTTCCTCTCCTCACTCATTTGCTCTTGCCTCCCCCCCTCTCTCTCTCCCTCTCTTCTGCTTACCTGCCATACTTCCTTGCTCGCTGCTGTCTGACACATGCCGTAAGAAAAATATGTGATATATTTATTTCTTCCTCAGTCTTTCTGGTTTCCTCGCGCTCCTGCTTCAGTTTTCCCCTCTCAAACTCATCTCTATTCTCGTTTCAATCTGTTTCCATCACTCTCATCTGTCTCACTGCCTCCCTTTTCCTTCACTTTCTGTTTCTCTGATGAATCTGTCTCTTCCTCCTTTTCTCTGTACACCCCCCCCCTCCTCTGCTTCACATCATAATCTCTCCATCTCCTCTGCCTCTCCCTCCCGGTGCGCAGCTTGCCTTAATAACGTTGGATGTACATGTAAATCCTGTTCTATTCTCCATAGATTAAGGCACAACACATTCCCCCCCAACCCTTTTCCTATCTGTTATCCATATCTCCTATGATCTCACTATGAATTACCTCTCTCTCCAGCTGTCTTTCTTCCCATTTTCACCCCCCGTACCTGCTACTTTGATTTTTGCTGGCTTCTCGCCGTGTTCTGCTTCGCCCGTCCCTCGTCTGCGCTTCCTCCTCCCTTTCAACTAACTTTGTTTCTCGTCATCTTTTAATCCCCCTCCTCTCCCCCTCGTTTTCTTTTCCTCTTTTAATCCCTTACTCTCCTCTCTGTCATTCTTGCAATTTCTCCAGGCTTCCTCTACACTCTCCCTTCATCTTCCTGCTAACCACCCCCTCTCCCTAAAAATCTATAAAAAGCCCACTGAGTGTATTAGAACGGTTTGGTTTTTGCTTCCTTTCTCTCTTTTCTCAGTCTTGCTTCCTCTTCATCCCTTTGCTCCCCTTCATTATAACAGTATACATACATCTGTATCTCTATGAATGTAAATCATTTGGCCCTTGGTGTTGTCCCAGATCTGAATGGGGCCCCCTGGGGGACCACACCCCCTAATAGCCTGATGAATTCGGGGCCCAACATGAATATTTCAAACTCTGCCTTGTTCCTGTTTACTTAATGACAGAGCTAATTCAAATGGCTCCATTGATTAAAAATTCATTTTATTTGTTAGATGCTTGCCTTTTATTTATTCCTGCCACTGCCTGCATAAACAGCCGGGGTGTGAATGTATGTGTCTGTGAGGCGGTGAGTGGTGAGTGGAGATACTTGTCGACAAGTGGAGGCTTGCTGTGTGCCTCTTGCGATCCCATTTGAGTGGGTAACATGTGTTGTGCGCACCAAAAAAAAGAGCACACGTGCATGTGTTTGTACGCGCATGTCTGCAAGTGTTTGCATGGCCTAATTTCCCACATTGTTTAGATTTTCCCATCTTTCCTCCAGAGGCCTCACTATCACAGCAGAACAACTTCCTTCATCACAGGAAGAGAACACAGAAACCATACCGCTCTAATGCATTCAGACCTCCTTTATTCCATCTTCTCTTCTGTTTGAATGATTGCTGCTGTTCCATCTTTTTGCCCTTGCTGTCTCTGTTTCTCCTTCCCTCCCCTCTTCCCTCCTATCTCCAGCCTTTCATCCTGATAAAACAAGCCTCTGTTTATTCCTCCCATCTATTTTGGTGTGTTTGTCTCTTTGGTCAATGCCAGTCCACAACACTGCTTTCCCTCTAAAGGGAGCGGTCATGATGGGAATGATTAACAACTCACTTTGCGTGTGTGTCTCAAAGCTTTTTTAAAGTATTTAAGTTGTTTTTTTTGTGAGCAGGGACGATGTGTGTGGGCAGGTGTGCAGGCGTGCTCGGCCCACCGATCCCAAGTGACGGCTGATCACAAGCCTTTTGCATCGACGCATGTCTTCCTTTTAGTCCGGTCCTTCATCTCTCCACTGATCTCCGTCTTTCCGACTCTCTGTGCGTCCCTCCTCTCTGATCCTCCTCTTTGTGTCGTTTACACTCTCCATCTCGCCTGCTCCCTTCTATTCTCTATCCCTTTCTTGCTCTTCCAGATGTCAAGAAAGGAATCTGTCTTTCATTTGATTTTCATCCCCCCCCCCCTCCTTCCTCATCTAATCTTGTCACAAGGCCCTGGCAAGTGAGGAACAGAAAAGGAGCGTGTGGAAAATGGAAAATGGGATCTTTATTCGTGTAGTTCCCTCTTTTGTTCTTCTTATAAGCTGCTTTTTTTGCCGGAAGGGCGAGTTTGTCGCACACATCTGAGAGGAGAAAAGAGGAAAAAAACGAAGGAAAAACGCACAGCGGAGGAGTGAGAGATCGTACAAAACAGCGTGGGACAGAGAATGAGAAAGAGTCAGAAAGTGATTTCTTTTTTGAAGGGTTGTCAGGCCGTGTCAGAGTCAGAGAAAAGAAGGGACAAGAGTAGAAAGGAAGAGTGCGGAGGTGTCAAATCTGTTTATCTCTCTAAAGAAAGTGACAGTCGTTTACCAGCTAACAATCCATTCTTGCTGCTGCACTCCTCTCCGACTCCCTAGCCTCTGCCTCTTATTCTGTCTTTCACTCTATTTCCCTCCCTCTCCCCTAAAGCGTGCCTACAGAAGCGGCCTTGCCAATTTACTGTAACTCTCCATCATCTTTTCTCTCTTTTCCTCATTTTCCTTTTTCATCTCGCTGCATTTCCTTTCTCAATCAAATATACATGGGCTTTTTTTTTTTGGAGGCCTCCCTCTCTTTCTCCCTTTTCTTTCTCTGCCAAACATTCGCTCATGTTTTCTTCCACCATTCTCACAGCATTTTATCTTGGCATTTCAAAACTGAGGCGCTCCCTGCTCTCCAGAAAAAAAGGGAAAAAATAACTGTCTCAATTGTAC
The DNA here is from genome assembly GCF_023349555.1 of Cebidichthys violaceus. NCBI lineage: Eukaryota > Metazoa > Chordata > Actinopteri > Perciformes > Stichaeidae > Cebidichthys > Cebidichthys violaceus. The sequence goes on from NW_027176927.1 coordinate 3,619,694, forward strand.
ACATGATGTTGGTCTTATTCAAGTTTGTGTGTGTGTTTGTGCGTTACCCAGCCTTTATTCAAGAATGTGTGTAAGCTTTGAATTTTCCGAAGTACTCTGATGCCCTTCGGCATTTGCTCAGAATCACACAATTCATATTGTCTGCGTGCCGCTGTCAACTTTGACAACACATCACTTTGTGTGTGTGTGTGTGTGTGTGTGTGTGTGTGTGTGTGTGTGTGTGTGTGTGTGTGTGTGTGTCTGTGGGTGTTTATGTGTGGACATTTTGAGATCACTCATGTGTGGACAAGGATAAATAATTGATTATGCTGGAAGTATAGCCGCCATTGTCTCCAACATGACATGTGATGGATGCAGCGCTGGGGGAGTGTGTGTATGTGTGTGTATGTATGCATGTGTGTACTCTCTTACAAAGAGTAATTATCACTGGAAGGTTGCTGCCCTATTGGCAAATGCCAAATGTTTTGTTCTGCTCTGCTCCAGGTTAATTGGCTGATTGAAGTACAAGACCTACTAACGCTGTTTTGTGCTGTAACGTGTGACTGTGTATGAGTGTGTGTGTGTGTGTGTGTGTGTGTGCGCGTGTTTGAGGGGGTGTGTGCCTTTTCCTACACTTGATCCGTGTTAGAAAAGGACACGATTTGGAGCAGAAACAAAGAAAAGCGGTGCTAGAGGTGATAATGAGTGTAAATCCTGTTACGTGTGTGCAGACACGCTGAATGCTCTAAAAGGAGAATTACTGTTTGTTACATCTTGGGTCTCCTCTTTATAATTTCTACCAGTTTGACAATGATAATGACACTGTGCTCAACTTGCTTAGATCTGGGAACATGGTGACATTGCGATGAACACAAGATGATCAAACAGATTGTAAACAAGCCTTAAACAAGTTCTTATCCCGCTTTATTTGGAGGCAAAACGGCATCATGCAGGAACACTGAGTGCGCACACAACTCTGGTAAGTACAATACTTCATCAAAGTTGAGCCATGAAGGGTCTGTAAATCTTGATGGTTAAAACAGACAGTTTGGATAAAACTTTCAGTACATCCAGAGTGGATAATCATTTTATTACTGTTCAAGATTGATGTTTCTTGACCTGTAATCACAGTCATTTTCTACCATTAGAAACATTGATAAAAATAACACCCAAAATGTTATAAAACCAAAATGACCTGAGCATCGGAAACACAGAGAGCAAATATGTCACTTATGCATGAAAGGAATGCATGAAATGCTCTGGACATGTGTGTACATGCGAATTGTGTGTGTGTGTGTGTGTGTGTAAGACTGTTTAAGAGAGAAATGGAGATAAATTGTTCTCTTTTGTGTGTGTGTGTGTGTGTGTGTGTGTGTGTGTGTGTGTGTGTGTGTGTGTGTAAGCTTGTGGATCAGAGTGCTGGTTAAATGAGAGGGGTAATGCAGTAGCTTTGTCTGTGCGACGAGGGGCCTAACTCAGCATTAGTCCGACTGATCTCCATTTGTTCCACCCATGTAGAGAGAGTCAGAGAGTCAGAGCGAGAGAGGGAAAAAGAGGGAAACAGAGAGACAGCGGGAGTGTGATGAATTACATAACCATTGGGGAGTTGGGATGTGGGGCAGAAAGGTTGGAAGGGGAGAGAGATGATGGAGGGAGGCAGACAGAGAGAAAAGAGCAAAGACACAAATTGTGACGACGTCGCCAGCCAAAATTGAAAATACTGTTTAAGCGTGACGAGGACAGGCACCCGCACTCCGAAACATGTAATAGCTCACTTTTCCCAGATCGTACAAAAGCTTGTGTTATTGTTCTCCAAAGATGCTCATAAGCTTCACTGCGGGTCTATGCAGGGAAAGACGTCAAGGCTTCTTAAATGGCAACAATGCGTTGTGCGAACCTGTGCGTCAAGCAAGCTGATTAGTTGATCTATATCTTGTCAGGTGGTGGGTTTAAAATGAAAAGAGAAGCATCTCCCAGCCTTTTACAGATTTGTTTTGAAAAAGCATCTTGTTTCAGGTGGGAAAATACTCCATTTCCGTTTGGACAGAGGGTCAAAACCATGAAGAAAAAACAAGAGATGCATTTTTAAATATGGCCATGGTACTCTAATACTCTAAGAGAAGAAAACAATGAATTTTAAAGGAGGAACAAATTATAGTACAGAAAAGATGGAATGGAGAGCAGAGAACTCTGGAGCTTTGTTGCTCGGGTATCGTTTCCCCTCCTCTTTCTCTCTTTCTCCATCGCAGTCCTTTGATCTGAGCTCATGCCAAATTTAGAGATGCGGTTTAGCCCTAACCTTTCGTCATCTTCCTCTCTCTCTCCTTCCTCTCTCTCTCTCTTTCCCCTTCTTTCTCTCTTTCTCTCTTTCTCTCACACACACACACATTAAAAAGGCACACACTGATAACTCTCTCACTCTCTGTTTCACTCTCGCACAAATCCATGCATTCACATGGCTTCGTGCTGTTATAATTTGGGTTCCGCGTGAGTGGGTGCGTGACGATGACAGTTAGAGGACGGCATGAAAGAGCTGCCACCCAGTCCTCGGGTTGAGACAAGCTCATAGGCCCAAAATCGTGCCCATCAGCCTAACCAGCACCACATCCATTTTGACCATTATAATCAGGTCGCAAAAATCTAACACCGACGCCTCAGGCCACTAGAATATCTAGAAATCTCCCACCTGCACTCACATTGCCACAAAAAAATGATTCTTTTAAAAAAATGTACCTTTTTTTTTTTGTTGCAAGACTCAAAGACTGTAATCTTTTTTTTTTTTTTTTTTAAATCAATAGATGTTAATGTTAAAAAGCGAGAATGCATGCAAGGTATAATTAAGAAATCAAAAATCGCACAATGTCAACCCACCAAGGGTATCATGGTAAAGGAAAATAAACGATTTAGGAAGTAGTAGTAAGAAAACAACACTGAAACAAACTGAGATACAAATAAAAATTGCATTGGGAAAAAATAGTCCATCATGGGGCGCATGCTCTAGAATAAAAACTAGAAAAGGCTTCAGATGCAAAAAGGAAAGAGACTGTAATAGAGAGTTAGTGAAAGGAAAAATGTTGTATACACCTTCTACATCTTTTCATAGTTCCTTTAATTGACCCTTACTGTTTGTCTGCTGACCTATTTCATCTCTAAGAATACATGGTCAATTTATGACTCACCTTTCATTCATGCTTTTTGTCAGCTTCTGTATATGAAATAAATGAATGCTTTTTGCACCCAAAGAGCCTCTCCAAGTGCAGGCCTGCTTTTTTCTGAAATAGACCGTTCACGCTGACTACATGCACCAGCTCATGTAAGCCTGGAGTAAAGAGCTCAAACCATGCAACATTGTTAATATTTGAAACATTTTTTTTGTGAAAGGTTTTTGACTCGTTCTCCTTTTGCTTGGGGAGAAGGAAACAACAAGAGGTATCCCTGAGTAAAAGCCTGAACAAAACTGGTTCTCCTTTGTACAGGAAACTTGTGTGGTAACAAGAGCCTTTCTTGCTCTGAGAGAAAGTGTCTTTTTTGTATATGCCATCTTCATAAAAAAGAAAACAAAAATAGAGTAGAGAGGTTCACCTTTTATGCGACAGTAAAACGTACATACAAGGGGACATCAAACAAAGGTCCCTGGCTGGATTCAAACCAGTCGTGATCATGAAAACAACCTTTTAGACTTAAATTGGAAGTTTGAAAAGCTAAACAGGATTTTCGGATGCAAATTTCCACAGTATGATAGCGCTACAATGTTACACTGTATTGCTTCATTGCATTACAATTTTACACTACATGTACAAGTATTCCAAATCAGTTTTTTTGAACTGTAGGTTAAGTATACTTACCTGAAACAAGGAGGTGTAGGAGTGCAAATTACTATGGCAACTCCTTTTAATGTTTGGAAAAAACTGAACAAATCAAGTGCACTGCAATCATCAGCTAGTGTGTGACATGAGTTCAAAGTAATGAGAGAATTTCTAAGAGGAGTGAAAGAGGAAATTAACAACTCCTCCGTAAGGTTTTCAAAGTTAATCTCTGGAATTAAATTGGAAGAACTGCATCGAGAAATCGTACAATCTAGACTGTCAAAACACTATCAAATAACACAACAATGTGTGTGGCTGCTTCTTTAAGATACTTTGTTACAAAACAGTGTGTGGTGTGATCACATGTTTTGATCAAGGAATAAAAAGCGAGGCCAGAGCTCTGTTTGTGTTGGGTAATGAATAGAGGAAGTGGTGAGAGGTTGCTATGGTTATCATGCGGATTAGGAACTCAGAGCTGGAATATTGGTACATATAAAACAAACTGAACTATTATTACCTGCTAGAATTAGCCTAAATGTTATGAGAGCACAGTGACTCTGACTGTGTAAAAAAAAAAAAAAAAACAGGCAGGCGGGCCATGTTTGCCCGTTGAAAGCCAGAAAACCGTTGTGAAATACAAAGTATAGTAATGAGTTGTTAATTGTTACCATTATCCCTCGTCATCTCCTGCTCTGGAGCAGCCACTCCACCTCCTAAAGATGCTACCATAGCTAACTTAGCTTCTTTGCGGCTGTAAAATGGCTAAAGGGACATTCTCCACAATGATTACATACTTATATGGATAGGTACGTGGGTCCGTAACCTCAGCCCGTCATATCAGAATATGTGATCGGATCAGTTCCATTAATATTTGCAACATATATTGAGCTGAGTATACAAAACTATCAAAATAAAGTAAAAACAATATATTTAGAGGCAAAGACATTGGGCAAGAGCGCTATTGTCCAGATCCTCTTAAAACTAAATCAAACTTCTCTGAAAGTTTCAAGTCTATCTGTACATTGGTCCAGTAAAAGGGCAACTCCCAACTGTGTCCAAGCTCAGGGAGATACAGAAGAAAGTCTGATCTGGGGAATCCAACCAACAATCTCCCGTTCACCAAGCAGCATCTCAAGGGAGAAGATCCCGAAGTTTCAGAACCGCAGGCCAGCAGATAGTAGTCCTGTTTTAATCCTACTGTGACCTTTTTAAACAGTGAAGTGGACAAGGATGCATTTAAGGAACCCAGACCTAAAATGAAGCTCTCAGAAAAAAAGTTAGGGGTTGGCTGGCTGTAATGGGCCGATATGGTGTGTTTATGTTGCGCCTGTGTAATCATATTACACCCACCCTGACCTTGCTGCTGGCAGGCTTCCAATTTGAGTCAGTGGCCCACAGTGAGAGGAGCGAGGAGAGAGGCAGCAGTGCCGAATCTCCGACCAGTTTTCAGAATGAGGTTGTTGGTGGTGCACTGTCTGAGCCCCAGGGGTCGAGCATTAGCTGTGGTCTCGGGGTGTATAGAGAGATTTTGTGTGTGTTTGTGTGCTGAGCGGATTGCACATGTGTTTATGTGATCTCGGATGAGCGGTTTGTTCAGTTTACTGTGTGTGTGTGTGTGTGTGTGTGTGTGTGTGTGTGTGTGTGTGTGTGTGTGTGTGCAGGTGATGCTGCTGTGTTGTGTGTTGCGTTATCTGAACCACAGGGTTCAAGCAGCGGTTATAAATGAAGCATGGATAGGTTTTGTATGTTTGGGACCACGTGTACATTCTTGTAAACCGGTATCGGCGCTCGTGGGTAATGTAGTGCGTGTCGTGCGAGCAGTGTTTTCTCTCCCTGTGACAGGTGAAAGGTCAGGACATGATGGTACAGGGGACAGCAGGTGAGCTCAGCTGAGAAGGCAATGTCAGCCAACACTTTCTAATGAGACCTGGCACCTGCCCTGCAGCAGGGAGGAAGGGAGGGATAGAAAGAGAGGGAGGTGAGGAGGGGATGAAGGGAGGGAGGGAAGGATGAGTCAAGATGATGATTATGCATTTCAGCTACACAGATATTGTGACAATTTCAATAATCATCTTTGTTCTGCTTTTCTCTTTTCACATTCCTATACTTGCCGATGCCACTACAAAACATCCTTTGATTTACTAAATTATTTTTAGTAAGAGAGAAGGAGTCAGCACTGCAGTTGCAGATGGGGGAAAAAAAATGGCTCCTGGCTAGAAGTGTAGTGAGAGAGAGGACGAGAAAATGAAATGATGAGAGAGAAGTATAATGAGAGAGCAGGAGAAAGAGATTGATGAATGGCAGAATGAGAACAGAGAAAAAGCAAAGAGGAAAATAAAGATGAAGAGTAAACGAGTGCACTTTTCGATGTGCAGATAGAACATGAGAAATGAGATAACCTGAGGTCTTAAAAAATACAAAAACACAGGAGCTACTGGGAGTGGGATTAAAGGAGTAAAGTTAAGTGAGTCAAGTGATGCCAGAGGTGGATGACGGTGTGAATCGGGGAGGAGTAACGAGCTGACAGGAGAGCGAGAATCTAATGCTTTCACACTACGAGCAACAAAAGCAACAAAACGGCCAAGCGTGGTCAGCTACCTTGTCGGCGAGTCAAGTGCTGAAGTGTTGCTAAAGCATTTGTTGACGTAGTTATGTCGTTATACAGCACTGGGAACCGACCAACAGCATTTTTCTTCCATGGAACTGAACAGGTGGAAACAAAGACGTATGATTGGTTGACACTTTGCCGCGTTAAGACCAGCTCAACTTCGACTTGAGGCGCGTCACGCAGCGGCAAGTGTCGGGCCTTAGTTTTTGGCTTCATGTCTCCGGCTTCCACTGAGAATGAGTGCTGCTGTGTCGCTCGTAGTGTGAACACAGCATTAGTATCAAAACATCTCTCTCTCTGCCTGCGAATTACTTCTTCATAATGACTTTTCTTACTCCCATTGTTATCACCAGGGCTATTCAGCCAGCCTGTCCATGTGGGTCAAGTGAAGTTGACCTGAATCCTAAGTACTCCTGTAGCACCTCTGGACCCTTCTCACAAAGCCATTCATTAACCAGCACACTGAGAGCGATGGTGGAGGTAACGGAGAGCGATTTGACGGCCTCAACTATGCATTCATATACTTCGGCTAAGGAGAACATATTGTACTGCAGCTGCAAGTGACTCAGAAAACATAAGATGCTTGTAGAAAGATGCCACAGTCTGCAAAGTTACTGTAAATCTCTGACAGGTGAGCGTTTTCAAGCCAGCAGGATCAAACATCAGTTTGGACATTGATTGTTGGTACGACCGTGTTTTCTCAGCTGCTGAGCGAGCGCTTCTGAGGCAGCGAAGTCAGCCAGTAGCAGCACAGAGATTCATGGTGTTGATGCTCGGAAATGTCTTTTGCAGTCCTGTGGGCTGAGGCACAGGTAAGTGCAAATTTGAAAAAGTGCTGACTGTAGTCACAATGTTGATGTAGAGCGTCGAGTCATTGGAGGGAAAAATCTGTGGCGGGTGATGGCAGCGTGAAAAAACGTGGCTCACAAGATTGCTGTGCAATTGATAATAACATAAGGAGGTGTTAGGCTACATTACGTCCTGCGTATAGTAATTAGCACCGACTATTACCCAAAGCAGACTAAAATTGAAACTGTGGATAAAACGTCAGAGGATTGCGAGCCAGAATGAGAAGCCGGCCATTAACAGGTGTTTGTATAAATAAACTAGGAATATCCACTTGTTCTCCAAAGCAATGAAGGCGATAATTGTAGTAATGATATGGAGTGTTTGTGCCCATGAAGCCATTTACCTGACTGCATAGGCACACAAGCTTACTTTAATGCAAACAGAATTACAGTGAAGACTCAAATTGCCACGCAAATGAGGATAATTTATAACCACTTGTTACTTGACGATGGAAATGCAAGAAAACTTGCAGGTTGTATTTGTAAAATTGGAATAAGATGGCATTGCTTTCAAATGCACGTGCAGTAAGTTACCTTCCATCCACTGGGAGAGGGTGAAGATTTGTCTTCTTTTAGCGAGCCCTCTCCTGCTCCTCCATTAATTACAGCTTCCGTTCTCTTCTCCTCCTCCCACCTCTCTTCACTCCATCATGGGAACGAGATAAAAAACAGAATCCCTCTCACCCTGACCCCCCACCCCCTCCCTCCCCTCTACACCTTCATTGTTTCTTTTTACAGTTACCCTCGTCCTTACTTGTCTCCTCATTTCCTCCCTCTCCACTCACATCTGCCCTCCTCGCTTCCATCACTGTCACGTTTCTTTTTTTTAAAGCTCTATCTTTCTCTCCATCTACCCCTCCGGAATAGCCATCTCTTTCATGTTTTTCCTGTTACTGCATTGGTTTACCTCATCGCTCCCTCTCACTTTGTCCAATCGCCTCTCTTTTTTTCTGGAGCGCGGCCTCCTTTTTCTCTTTTCGTCAGTGGAATGAAAGATAAAGATCTTTAATTAATCAATCCACATACTGTTGCCGAGACCGTCTCTCTCTGTCTAACGTCTCTGGCTCTGCCTTTAAAAAAAAAAAGAAAAGAAGAAGACCTTTTGCACCTTTTCTATAATTCATTCAAAGAATACAAGAATATTATTTTTCCATATTTGGCGAGGTCAGTGTGGCTCTGGCCTTTGCACACCTCACTGAGCATTCACAAAGGAATCAAGGTGAGAATTTACTTGCATTATGAATCTGAAAATAAGAATAGTGTTTTAGTGTCGCAGCTTTTTTTATGCCAGGTTAATTAGAACTGCTTGAAATTAAGCTTCAGTCTTTCATGTCAGGTTGGCAGCCACAATTAAAAGTCTCCTTCAGGAAATTAATACATTTTTCAAACCTGAGGACAACAGTAAATCACATTGACTCTCACAGCTATGCAGACATGAGAAGTATAATTTTGTATTTTAGGGGCCCCCTAACCTCCCATAGGCCTGATCAGTGATCCACCTATGAGCAGCAACTGTGCACTACCTTTGTTCTAACTGCATACCAAGTATGGCACTGTGGGACCTCCTCACACCGTTTTACTTTGCACCATAAAAATTATGCAGAATTATCTTTTGAAGCAGTTTCTTTTTGCGATGTACTCGTGAATGTGCAGATTGCTACCACTGGATTACTTTTAAAATGAAGAAAACATTAAAACGTGATGACTCTGAGGGAAGTTCTGGAGTTATAAGGAGAATTTTATGTTTTATGTTTGTTCATAATGGATAAAGGTGATATTCTTTGGAAGTGTAAGTCGCGCTGAATCTAAAAATAAGTGCATAAATTCTGTGACGCAAATTGTGGCAGTCAGGCCTTAATTTCCTCCATGATCTTTGTGTCACGGCCACTGCTGCAGCTCCAACTGCTGACTGCTGTGTTGGTATATGGACCAATTCCGCTGGACAAACTACAGTACCTAAAATCCATTTGTTTTCAGAACATTGTGATGCACCTGTCCCTCTCACCTCACAGTCAAAGTAGATTTTGCCTCCCTCGGGGAGACGCTCCTCACAGTTTCAAAAATGTCTGCTATATTCAGTACAAACTGAATGGATTTTATTTTAATATATGGAGGCCTGGAAAGCTTTCTGTTTGGCACCGACTGTCTTTCACTTTGTTACAGCAGACAAAATTCAGCTCGAGTTGGATTTTTGCCTATTTTTCACCAAATTGATGCCACCGAAAAGCAAACAATGCGTCTGTCTCGCTCCGTTGGCCTCCTTCCATCGGATTATACTTGGATGTTTTGAATTCTGGCAATCAAGTGTACTCACTGTAAGTTACTCCGAACAAGAGCCTTGATCAGATGCCTAAAATCTAAATGTCTTTCTCTGATATACAGCTGATGTACAACACCAGATTGTTCCTTTCCTTGCCTGCTGGCGTCATGGTTTCTTGGCCTTTCCCCTCTGTACGACCTCATGCCTACTATTCCTTGTAGTGATGAGAAAGGAGCTGTCAGCACACACACACACACACACACACACACACACACACACACACACACACACACACACAGATGTTTACACATTACACCATCACACATACAGACTTGCTGTGAGCCATGATTGTCTTCTGCAGACAATAAGAGCGAAGAGTGACCTCTTGCAGCATCTCTGGGTCTCACACTATCTCTCTGTAATCCCTCATCTCTGCCTCTCCTCATCTACACCTGCTTCTCCTCACACTCCTCGGTTCCACTGTTCCTGTCTTGTTCTGCTCCGTTCCCTATAGCTGATTTCTTTGTTGTCAGTGTTTTCTTTGCTAATCTGTTTCCTTGTTTTCCTCTCTTTTTTTTTCACCCCCCCTCCTTCTTCCTCTCTTCTTTGTTCCCAGTTTTTCCTCTTTCTCATTTTTGTTTTGTTGGGTCTCGCCTCTTGTTTTCATTCTGGCTCTCCTTGTTTTGCCAAACATGCTGTTTTCACTCCTCATTTCCAATCCCTTTTGACTTGTTACAGTAGCCAGATTCCCCATCTCGCCATCCCTTTGTCCTCTCCGTTCTTCCCTTCTTTACTTTCATCCCATGTAGCCTTTTACAAGATCCACTCTTGGCTGTATGTTTACCTCTCCAATTAAATTAAATGAATAAAAATTAGAGTTAATTACTCTTGCTTCACTTGCAAGCATGGAAAATGACTTCATGTTACAAGGGCATATTTCACTCGTGCAACAAAAAGCCAAGACACGCAATATGTCTAAGGGGATGAACACTAATTAAATAGTGTGATTAAAAGACACTTGGGAAGATGGTCATGCACAATTTAGCACAGCATGCCACCAAACCCCAGTTTGGCAGGTTTGTTCAGAGCTTCTGTGAATGACATTCATCTGAATTGTGTTGTTTGGTGTCTGTGACTTATTTCAAGTTTCACAGAAGTTTATCAGAAGTCACACCGTACCAGGCAAAATTATACCCAAACATGCGATCTATATAAATACACATTTCCATTATGAATACCTTTTAAATTTTACCTGAAGAAATAGTTAGGCATTCAACTGATTCATATTTTTGTGAGCGCTTTGCTTAAAAGCTGAGGTTTTTAACTTCCTCCTTGGCCAGATATTGTAGATTCTACTGATGAAGTTCATGTTATATGATTTGAAAGCTCCAGAAAAGCCACTAAATGAACCTTGTAGTGGGTGGGGAGTGAGTGAGTGGTGTTGACGTTGAACTTCATAATATTGACAGTTATCAAATCAAATGTACATGAGTTGGAAAGCAGGGATGACAGAAACAGACATGCTGTGATGCAGCGTGGTGCATAATGTCACTTTACCTCACTCACTGTAGAAGTACACCGCCTCGCCATGTCGACAATTCCCTGATAAATAAAGACGTTTTGAATGTGTATTTTTATAGAATAACCTTCGATCACTTCCAGAGTGAGATGTAGAATAACACTTAACGAGCAAATGCGTACAGCTGTCTTTCCCACTCAGAAGATTGCAAAGGATTGCTAACAATGCTGTAAAAATAACACCCAGAAACCAATAAAAAAAAAAAATAAAGGAGCTACAGTGGAGGAGAATTTTGAACTGGCAAACCTCGAGTCACTGTCAATCAGCACATTGTTTGAACTGCAAAAAATGCCTTTTTCAAATTGAAGCTTTTTTTGAATGTCTTATTTCACCAACAGCTTAACAAAGTATATTGACTGCCACTGTATTAAACAACGAAAGTCAGAATGGAGCCGTGGTGTGTATTAAAAAATGTGGACTTCATGTTTAATGCATCAGTCTCTGATTAATTATCCCTTCTGAGATTGTGACGTGTTGAAGCTGATTTGGCAACCAGCGACTGTGCCCCCTCCACTCTTCTGAATATTATGGAAGGAAGAAAATAAATGGGCTTACATTTACACATGGGGAGCAAGTTTATTTTCCCATTGCATTTATAATGTACGAGTAGAACTTGCTCTCTCTGGTGTATGCTTTTGTTTTGCCATCTATCTCGCATTTCTGCTTCCTTCCACACTCCCCCCCCCCCCCCCCCTTCCCTCAGCTCCCTGCCTCTCCGCATGTGTCCGCTGTCTGTCTGTCTGTGGCGAGAAAGAATTATCTGAAAGATTAATTGCAACCTACTGTACTGTGGTTACTGTCAACAGCCCCGCTGGACCAGACAGAAACAGAAAGAGAGAGTGAGAAAGGGAGTAAATGCAACAAGGGAGCTGTTAACAGACTGGGATGAAGAGTGAAAAAAAAAAGGAAGAAAATAAGGAGGTGGCCTATGACACGGGAGGAGATGGAGGGAATACAGAGGCGGAGGAGGAGATGTAGAGAGGGAAAGGGAGAGAAAGTGAAAAGGAGTGAGAGACGGGAACAGCGTGGAAGGGAGGGGTTGGGCGAGAGAGAAAATGGAATTGGAGGCTACTGTAGCGTTACTCTATCTAGATGGGAAAATATAGGTGGATTCAACGCTGTGTGTGTGAGAGAGAGAGCGAGGCTTAGGCAGTGGGTTATATGCTTTTGTGATGAGTTGGTGGGCCCCTCTGTGCATGTGCTTGCATGTGTGTGTCCTGGTGAGAATAAGTGACTGCAATATCACAGTGCTTCTCTTGGGGGAAGCAGCACTTAGTAGCTCATACATACAACTTGATGTAGTCACACACGGAGAATCTCAGCATGAACGGCATGTGAGCACTTAACGCATGTCGACTAAGCCAATGTGACCTTATCTTTAATGTTGCAAAAACAAATAAAAAGCACATGTAACATGAGTCACCTTCTACACCTTCTAAACTGCTCTGAGTGGACCGACCCTATAACGCTCAGTCCGTGGACCTCTTCTTTTTCACATTTACATGCCTCCATTAGACCACATTATACAAAACAGTAACATCAGCTAACATAATTATGCAGAAAGCAATCCCATTTACCTTGCTCTGTGACCAAGCGACCATAAATTCTCTCTGCAAGAGCATTGGACAAAAGAAATAAATAAATGGGATGTGCCTGAACTTTCTTTAGCTAAATGCAGACAGCAATGAGCTAATTGTTTTTAGCACAAAAGAAGGAATGCTTAGAGTTAGTGCTCATCTACACTTTCTGTCTTTAAAAACCAAAAACCTTTTAATAGCCACATCAATGCCAATTATAAAGTCTTCATTCCACCATGTTAAAAACATAGCAAGAACTGGATGCTTTCTTGTCCAGGCAGGGCTTAGAGAAACGAATCCATGCTTTAATTTCCGGCGGGTTCGATTACTGTAACGGTCTTTTCTCAACTCTCCCTGAAAAAAACAACAACTTTGGCTCAAAAAAAAAAAAAAAAAGTGAATACATCGCTCCAGTTCTCAGGGATCTGCACTGCCCTCCAGTGTGTCAGAGAATAGAGTTCAAAGCACTGCAAATACATCTCAGACTGTCTATCCCCATATGAACCCTCCTGGGCTCTCGGGTAATCGGGAAGAGGGCTGCTAACTGTTCCTAGATTGCAAACTAAACATGGAGAAGCAGCATTTAGTTACTGTACACCACAGAGCTGCAGCAAACTTCCAAATGATATCAGACTTGCACCAACGTTGATCACTTTCCATCCAGGCACTGCACTGTTTGTGACTGAACCTTAAATACCAACCATGAGCCATCTCATGTCTCTGCTCTTAACGCTGTAATTTCCTTGATAATTTCCATTCTTATCATTATCATTTCATTGTTTGTCTTTCTTGTTCTTGTGTTTTAATGCATAATGTAAAGCACTTTGAAATGCCTTTGTGTAGGAAATGTGCTTTAATACACTTGCCTTGCATTGCCTTACTCTCAGTGTGATCAGATTACTTTGTGTTAATTGTTTGTGAAATTAGTCTACAAGGGTAGTTTTCGGAATGTTTCCACATGAGCCTTCTTTGCCCCTTTCCATGAATCTTTTTCTGCACTTTAAATCTGTTCAATAAAAACAAAAATCATAGAGCTGGTAATGGTACCACTAGTAGTAGTAGCAGCAGTGGTACTAAAATATATGTCGTTGCAATTTGCATACTGTTTAACAGAGAGCACAACTGTAGTTGTCAATGTCCTCAAGGATTCTCCCGGCGCTGCCTCATCAATTACTTTGCTACTCAATAACTACTGGCAGACTCAAGTACAACAGTAAATGAGATTCTTGCATAACACGACATGGGCCAATAATGACTTTGGAAGCTCACTGGCATGCATTAGCTTTGGAGGCCAGGTATTGCAATTCTGCACTTAAAATCCAATACTTACTGCACACAGAACAGCGAATCCTTTATGAACAAAGCACTTATACCATTATGCAATGGTGTGAATACCATATTTCTTAGTTTTGGCCCACTGATATCACTTTAAGCATCATCAGCATCATCATTTACTATCTTCTGGCTGCCAGCTACCGAGCACATCGCACATTTTGATCAGTTAAACGTATTTCTCCTTTGCATTTAGTCATTATCTGACCAATAACAGTAGCTCTGCCGGAGGCTTTATCAGGAGGGTATGGGGATGCACCGATCCAACTGTTTTTAGTCCCGATACCCAAAGCTGTACCCGACACCGGGTACCAATCCGATACCAGTGCTTGAGTAAGTGCTTGAGGAGTAATATTCCTTGTTCATGGGTAGATGTTTTCTTATGGTATGATAACAGGACTGCAGGTATGTACAAATAATTGACACAGCCAGATGGACACCACTTTGATTTTTTTTCAGAAACCAGATAAATCGCCAGATATATTTTTACTGAGCTATGGGCCAACTCCTGTAATCAATGTTCTCCTCCTGTAAGATTGCTGGTATTGTGTGCAGATACAGACCTTAGAATTGGCACAGATCTTTTGTGAGCAGATGCTGCAGCAACACTTTCCTCTCCATGTCCACAGGGCAGATAGAGGAGGGAGGGACAAGGTATTGCATTATGTTAAAGGTTTACCTTGAACTCTGCACATCTTCATCTCACAACTTCACCCATGCATCTTTCACTTCCTTTTTCCTCACAAACAAATTGGATTTATTGTGCAGCACACAATGTTGAACTTGTATCAGCGGTACCATTCATTTACCGCTGCAAATGCACAAAGCAGAACAGACAACCAGCGGGTCTCCTGCTGTGACAATTTGAGTGACGTCTGGCAAATAGCGATATTTAAAGCAACATTATGCACTGTAGAAATACAGGTGTTGTGTTCTGCTGCAATGTACCGGAAACATTGAAATACAAGCAATCCAGTTCAATGACCGTTCAATTGTGAAGCCTGTAGTGTAGATCTTTATTGAGACCGTGTTCTCTCAACTCTATGCTTATTTTTTTAGGCTTTTTAGTACTCTCTGGTGTTGTTGTGGTGTGTTGCATCATATTGCCAGATGTTATGAACGTATATATTCAAAACCTTCACAAACAATAGTAATTGATGCATTCATTTTCATGCGTGTGTGCCGCTAGCTGTCTGACACACAGAGACAGGGAGACGGCTGGTAAAACCACACAGACGGTCAGCAGTTGGTTCATCTTCGCGAGTCATGTTGGTCAGTTTATAAAGCTGTTACATTCTGACGCTCCAACCAACCCACACAGTAGGCAACCCACCAGTGTTCATCCTGCTTCTTCAGTCTGGCCACATGGTATGTGTGTATGCATGTGTGGGAGGTTTTGTGTGTGTGTGTGTGTGTGTGTGTGTGTCAAGTTTAATATGTGTGTGATAAAAGTACCCGGATCTTAAGCGTCCATTGGGGCCCATAGAGGAAGTGCACTATTGTTTCCTTTGACCCCGCCTCCCAGCCCTCGGTCCAGCCGTGGTCTTGGACTTATTCACGTGAAGGGAGTAATGAATAACTGTGGATTCGGCTGTAAGTGCATTTTGCAACTTTTACGACCTAATGATTTAAGTAAGAGCAGTCAAGTGTTCAGACTGAGAAGTTAATTTGACTCAAAAACAGATGTCTCTTTCACAATGTTTCGGGCCCAATGGCATCACATGATGGACCCAGAAGGTGTGATTCCACAGTTTGGCCTCTGTGTAAAATTTGCTTCAAAGCCCGGCGTTCTTCCTTGAAGTTCGATTTGTATTCGTGTGCATGCCATTGCCTACAGTATGTGTATTTTCATGTCCGCATGAGCCTGTCTGTGTGTGTTTGTGAGCCTGTCTGTGTGCGGCCTTTGAAATGTGCAGAGGGGATTGTCTTGTCATTGTGCATCCGTCAGTCTTCCTGTCAAGACAGTCAGACAGCAAAGCAAAGGAGGGAGGAGTGGGAAGACGAGACGGGGAAAAGGACGGATGAGAGCAGGAGGGGAAAGACAGACAGCGAGGCGTTTTTTTTTTTTTTAGAGGAGCTTGAATTAGAAAATTGTTTCAGGAACAGTGTGTGTGTGTGTGTGTGTGTGTGTGTGTGTGCTTTGAGTTTGACCTTCGTACTACCCAGCATGACAACATACACACTCACAACTTATGAGAGCTACCGTGGAAGAAGAGAAGTTTACACATACACACCGTAAAAAGAAGTCCCTACAAAGATAAAACCATGTGTAAAAAAAAGAAAAAAGAAAAAAGATCATTCATCAATAATGGACTAAAAGAAATCATCAGTTCATAAATAATGGGACACCCCCAAAAGACACTGAGAAACACATACACACACAGAAGTCCCAGCCGGACAGGAGTCAAACATCCTTTCAGAGATCGTTTGATTCACACAAATGCAGTAATGAGCTCTTCAAGCCTTGCCTATACACACAGGCTGGCTCTCCCATGTGTATTCACCCAACTCAAACATTAACAGTCTAACAGATTGAGTGCACACACACCACATAATCCACAGCTCTCTTTTTCTAACTGTTTCTCTCTCACGCACACACACACACACACACACACACACACACACACACACACACACACACACACACACACACACACACACACACACACACACACACACACACACACACGCCAGAGCTGCTAAGCACACCCCTGTATCTCCAATAATGTGTCAACTGTACTTTAACTAAGCTTGAATGCCATTGCTTCGTGTGCTGCCGTGTATGTGCGTTCTTCATGCCCAGCCACGGATGTGTGTGTGTGTGTGTGTGTGTGTGTGCTCTCAGTCAACTATCTCTGTGTCTGTGTTTGGCCACAGTAGATGGATTGGCTCGCCTTGCTCTCTCAGTCCCTTGGACTTGCTCCCTGTGGGACATCACAGCACAACAAACCATCAAGTTCTCACCCAGATGCCAACCTTTGGACCAGAGGAGCACAGAGCTAAACTACATCCACCATAAGGGTCGGGTTATGCTCAATCACAACGAAATTGAACACTGTGTTGTCCGACCACGTCTGAAACAAAAGTGTTTCTAGTGGTTGCGAATGGTCTCACTGGAAGGCAAATTGAAAAGCTGACCGTTATAGAAAGGGGGAGAGGTCATATTATTTAAATATGGAGATAACTACGCACATTTCACTCTTTTTTTCTTTGATTTACAGGAAAACAGAAATAGTTGTGTAACTAATAAAAAGAAAGTTAGAGAGAGAAGCTGAAACCATGGCTACTTTCCTACCTTCAGCAGTTCTGCCAGAGTATACTGGCCCCTGAAGTTGGCACAAATCTTTGTCTCTTCATTTTGGCCTTATTTCCACCGTAAGTTGGCATATTTCACACCCAAAAACTGAGCTTTTAAAAATGCTCTCCAGTGTGGATGAATACAGATACACTGGCGTCAGGTTTTCGTTTGGTCAGGGAAAATGTAGCTGGACAGAAACTCGCCTAGACGTGTATGGGGTCTGGTAGCAAAGTTAAGAACATGACTTTTGGTTGCCTCCAACTTTCTCTGCCATCATGCGCTGTAAATGTCAACTTAGCCTCTCAAAACAGTTTTTATACTGTTTTTATGTTACTCCTCCATCACAAAATAGTGATCTGACAAACAAAGAAGGAATCACATTCATGCGCTTTGATCAAATCATTTCTTTTTGCTCGTTCAGTTGTTTGACATTAGAAATGGAAAAAGATGCAAATAGTGGCGGTTTGTTTGTGTCTAAAACAAATGTGCCTGTTGGACGGTTGTTTACGTGCTTTTGTGTGTATTTGTTATTTGCACTTGATTGTTTGCGCCATTATCTACATATAACCAATGTTGGTGATGGGAGGCAATCAATCGTCCAACTACACCATTAGCAGCAGCCTAGAGAAAAGGTTGTGTGTGTCCGTTGGTGGTGTGTGTGTGTGTGTGTGTGTGTGTGTGGGTGGGGGTGGGGGAGGCAGTTCTCTCTGTTAATTTGTGTCAGGCCATTTAGATTCGCAAAGCAGCCAGAAGAGAGAAGAGAGCGAGGAAGATGGGAGACGAACGGGAGAGCCGACCGAAAGGGACAGAAAACAAATGGAGTGGAAGGAAAAACAAGACCCGTGGCAGCAAGAAAGAGGGACAGATTAGATGGGAGAGGGGGAGACGGAGTGAGAAAATGGGATGAGAGAAGTGTCAGGGAAGGCCAAGGAGTCAAAGTCAGCGTTTAATCCTCGAGACGGCTCACAGGCGGGGCAGGAATCAGCCTCGCTACAAGTTACCGACCACACACACACACACACACACACACACACACACACACACACACACACACACACACACACACACACAATATCATGCAAATCACATGTTGAGGTTCACCCTGATATCCACTCAATGCTATTGAGCCCTCAAACATCGGCGTCTCTGTTTTCTCACGTAGTATTGTTTATTTCCAAACGTTTTCTCCATTGCACACCTTGTGACCTTTATGAACAAGGACATATGGTTGTATCAGGGATTGAAGAAAAACTGAGGAATCCAAACATCCCCCAGTGCAGCCCCAGTATTCGACGAGACACCAAACAACTATGTAAAAAGAGTTTTTATTTATTCACTTTTAATTCCCTACTACGGCCTAATAATGGCTGTTTCAAAGAATTCTCTGCACTATTGGAAATATTGGATTGGAATAAATTTGAGAGACAAATATTAAATCCCTCCATTTTATTTGAACATGTTTGCTTAGAAACTGGTCTTTAAGCCTGTTTGAGTGTCTTTTTGCGTATGTGCAGTACATGCCTTGATGTATACCGACAGTATCTGCCGCTATTTGTTTTCCCAGGAACTCCACTGCTGCAGCGAGACAAGGACATTAGTTACTCGAGAGCAAATTACTTAATTCACAGGCCATTTAGCACTGATCTCTTCCACCCAAGTAACTAGACACTATACTGTCTGCAGCACTTCCACTAGCATTAGCACACGTGTTCATTTCTTCATTACGTTTAACATTAGCTTAGCTATAGGCTCTGCGCCGCCCTATTAATTAAGTCTGTTTTCGGCGCGGCGTATTTCAGATCACGTCAGCGCGCTAACTGAGGCAGGACCACTCTGTCTTGCCTTGTTGCCTCTCTCATCACACGCCTGTTTCTCCTCTCTGCCTTTACTTCTTTGTCTCCTTGCCTTGCCTGCTCTCATTTTCTCCTGGGGTCACTGGCCAACCATGACAAAGAAGAGAGCTGTCTGTGTGCTGAATTTCTATCCGTGTGAGAACCTTATATTGAGATTTAGACCCTTGTCATAAGAACATGTGTTCGGGTTACGGCTCTGTTTTAGGCTCGAGTTTAGGATCAGATTGAGGCTAAGCTAAGGGCGAGACAGAGTGAAAGGTTGGTAAAAAGGTTCGGGCCTGGGTAATGAATGTCCAGCTGTGTGTGCTTTAGACACTAAGATTGTCTCTGTTATTATCTGCAGTGTTTACCCTTGCAAGTTGGGTTTGTGTTTCTGTGTGTGTGTGTGTGTGTGTGTGTGTGTGTGTGTGTGTGTGTGTGTGTGTGTGTGTGTGTGTATAAACTCATGTGCATGGAATAAGATGTGGGTCTCAGTTTTGATTGAATGAATGCAGGGAGGGAGATGAGAAGAGGAGTGGGTGACATGATAAAGTGGAGGGTGGGATGGGAACTTGGAGGCTGGGTGTAGGACAGCTGTCTGACTGAGGAGAGTGATGGGTGGCAGGGCCAGTGGTGACAAGTGGTGACAAGAAACAAAGGTGAATACAGAGTAGGAGAAAGCAAACAAGTGCAGGTGCATTTTATGAACAGCAGAAGTCCAAACAGTATAGACCCAGTCCCGTCCTCTGCAGGTGTACATGAGAGATGTTAGTGGTGAACGTGATTGATATCAGGAGTCCTGTTTGCAACATGCAGGGCGGCAGTACGCTGAACATAAGTGAACATTTCAGAGCTGAAGGGACACACAGACTCAGTCAGCACATACAGGCGATCCAGGGAGCTGCCAGGTGACGCACACGTTAGAACACACACAATCCAGACGAAGCAATACATAAGTAGATTTAGTACTGTACATAAAGTACAATTTTGAGGTATTGTACCTCCTTTTTTTTGCTACTCTATATTCATAACCCACTACATTGACCAGGGAAATATCACTATTATAATACCTACTTTTTATTCCACTGCATTTAGTAAGAACTATTTACCAGTTACTTTGCATATTAAACACTGGCAAAGCACTACTACATTGTAATATTGTGTTCAATTTATTAGGTATATTAGGTATTGTTGTAGCTTAAAACTGCCCAACAGTACATGAAGTTCCGGCGCACCATTAAAAGGCTGCTTGTATATTAATGAATGAATGATGATACTTGAGTATATTGTGTAACTAATGCAGACAAGACTGAGTAAAATGTAGAATCCACCACTACCTGTGTGGTATTGTAACTGTTACGCATGTAAAGGATTAGAATGTTTTTTCAATGTTTTTGACCGAAATTCTCCATTGCTTATTTTCATCTAAATAATTTGCCTATAATCGTATAGTCAGTGTAAAGCTCCTTCGCAGCCTGTGAAGATCAGTAAAACAAACACTATCACTCGTGCATATATTATCATAATGATGATTTTATAATACGAGACATGTAACCTTGCCTGTTTTAATCTAAATGGAGATGCATACAGGCATTGCGTTTTGCATTTTTATCAGAATCGTGTTAAGAGGCATTAAAGCTTTTTGAGTTGAACTGACCTGAGGAGGGAAACAAAGATGGAGAGAGAGAGACAACAGAACAGAGAGACAGATTAAGGGAGAGAAACAGAAAGAGAGTGAGAGCGACTGAATGACAAAGAGATCAACAAACACGTCTAATTAAGACGAACAGAGAGAGTCTGTCATTGAAGAGGACTGATGGCTGATAGATGGCGGCTTTGAAGGACAAGAACAGTGTTCTCTCGTAATGGTCATCCTCTGGCCGGCCTCTAATGGTCGGTCCATCCCGACCTCCCGGTGACATCACTTCTCCCTACTGTAGGGCGTTGGGCGTTAGTGTCGCCGCGGCAACTGGCTCTCCTCCAGCTGTTGCCAGGCGGCAGTCTCCATGGAGATGTATATGGTGGGGGGGCGTGGGTGGAGCTAGGAGGAGAGAAAGGGGAAAGGGGCCGCTGTGTATATGTGTCCCTCTATTAAATGCATTTTTCAAGGTGAGATAATAATGCTGTTAAATTTAATGATGATGTTGACAGAGATTAACATCCATACTGGCAGTTACGTGGCTAATTCCAGCGGTGTTTGTTCGACCGACGGCAAAAAAATCCTCTTTGGACTAATAGCTCTCTTAGTTTGTGTGTGTGTGTGTGTGTGTGTGTGTGTGTGTGTGTGTGTGTGTGTGTGTGTGTGTGTGTGTGTGTGTGTGTGTGTTCATGTATGTGTGACAACGCAGCAGTAAGTAAGGATCGCTTGTCTTCCTGTCTCTAATGATTTACTACCTGTAGCTAAGATAGTAGAACACACACACACACACACACACACACACACACACACACACACACACACACACACACACACACACACACACACACACACACATTTACATATTCACACACAGCCTTGATTTTTTTCTCTATATTTTTTCTGTATTCTTTCATTTTATTCCCTCTTTCCCGCTTCACTTCACCCCTCCATCTCTACCAACTCCCACGTTGCCCTCTCTCTCTTGTAATCAGATGCGAGTAATACACATTGTCACTGCTGAGCAAAGTCTGCTCCTGCTCTCTTTTTCGCAGTCGTCACATACACATTGTATCTACACGCACACTGTACATGTTCTCATTCCCCACTTCGACATAGGCGATGCATTTGATTCTCCGCACCAATAAACCTGATAATGCTTGTTTTGGGGTTTCTTGCAATGCCCAACATGGTGCAGTATATATTGTTAAAGTCTTCTATTGAGCCTTCTGCTTCTCGGCGTAAGCATATGTAGTGAGACTAATAGACACACACATACACGTAATAGCTAACATGATCAACTAGCTGTGGGAGCTATTGTGCTGGGAGGTTTTAACAGTATTTTTGTCACTCACAGGCTTACAATCCTGTTATAGTCCAAAAACATAAATATATTCAGGGTCCCAAAAAATTGATAAGCAGAATTGATAAGTTAAATATAAAAATGGCAATTTGACTCATTACGTCATTGCTCTACAGCGTCACCAGAAGTCACCATTACTCTGATAATAACTTGTGTCTGACCAACAGGGCTGTTGAGTTCTTAATTAACTACGTGCAATCAATTATTCGTCACACATCCCCAGATGATTGTGACTGATTGAACTATTTACCTCATCATTTCCTGGCTTGAGTAAATTCAGCTTTCTGCTTTTGTTACGTGCTGCTTTTAACAATTACCTGAAAGCATTTGTATCATGTCCAAGACTGATCAATCACTGTCATCTGCTGCGCCGAGCCTGACAGATCCTTATGGCGTTTCGTCTGCTGTGATCAATTTAGTTACCGGAGGAAGTCTAAACAATCGCCCCACTCATTAACTATATTGCCTTTTGCTGTGTGAAGCAGCACCTCTACTTTTGTCTCCCCCGCAGGTTCAGGTCTGATTTTATATAAGGGTATTAATTTCCTATGATGTTGGCGAGAGTGGAGGTCGTCCGCTTCTGCTTTCAGCTACAGGAAAGGGTGTCAGCACATTTGGGCATTTTCACTTCTGTATCTGAGTGTAGTGTGCATTTTTTTTTGTCTAAAAGTAACTTGTGTTCACACTGGTTTCGCGTTCAGTACTGCTTTGCCTATAAAATAACCCTAAACTTTAGGGTTATTTTACAAGTGTTTGTAGAAATAAGTCTTTGGGCCCTAAAGACTTATTTCTACAAGTGAAACAAACAAAATAAAACAACAAAATAAAGCCACATCATTGTCTTTCACCTAGAATTGACTTTGTATGCTTGTTGTACCAGCTGTAAATGTAATTTACAAGTAGGGTAGGCTACCAGCCAGGTAGTTAAACAAGAGTTTTTCCCACAAGTTATAATTAGTTTATCATTCTAATTGCTCCAGAACTGTTGAAGTTAAAAATGTTATTTTAGACTCTCAGTGGAAGCGCAGGCTGTTAAAACACAACATTTGTGCCTGCATGGATTCGTATTGTTACCCTGCGAACTGAGACTCCCTGGCTAGCCCTGAACTAGTGTGTCTAGTTGCAGCTCTGCCAGTTTTTCTGCCAAGCACTTTAATCAGCTCCTCATTGCTGCATGAATTCCCTGTGTAGGCCTGGCCTCCCTCCCCTTGTGCCTGGCAGCCTGTTATTTTCCCTGCCACATCCACAGCACATCAACCTGTAAGTGTCATTTAGATATCAACACACACGGCTCCCCTGAGCTTCTTTGTTATTAAAAAATGGGACACGCTTCCCTCGCCACCAGGGTGCCACGGGTTTTTGTGTGTACGAATGTGTGTGTGTGTTGATGTTCAATTTGACTACAGAGAGACAGTGCTATTACTAAGAGTAACCCAGTGTTCCCCTGGAGGAATCAATGAATCAAGAATTACTTGTGTGGCTCGCTGTGTGTATGTGCCTGCCTGTGGGTAAGTGCTTCTTTTAAAGCTCCAAGAAATAGGTGTGCTTATTTTTGCTTGCGTTACTTACTGTGTTAGCGTATGTGTGTGTGCGTGTGTGTGATATGTGTTCTTCTTTTGCGTGGGCTGACTGTTGCAAAAAGCTCAAAAATGCAAGGGAAATACAACCCTGGAAATCTTGTTTTCCCTCATTGCTGTATGTCAGGTTTCAAATTCAGACACTTTTGCTGGTGAATTTTTCATACCTCGGCCTAAATAAGCAGTGTGATTAGCTACTTTACATGTATTCAATTTACTGGCTGCAACCAAAGCACACGGTGATAGGTTGGCCTTGTTGTAAGAGAGCTCAATGTGCATCTGAGTTTGTGTGTAGCTGTTTGCAACCTAATTTATTATCAGTATAATTATTCAATTATATGTATAGCTCATCTGTGTGTAGATGGAAAAGATGAGTGTTTATATGAGTGAATCATGTGGCGAAAAATGAGCTGTCAGATACAGTATATATGGGCTGCTCTGTGTAAGGCTGTGTACACAATTCTCATTTGATCAACATTAAGCTGTCAGAGATGTGTATTTCTTGGATGCATACTTTTCATCGATACTTAACAGCCATGACAGCGTGTGTGTGTGTGTGTGTGTGTGTGTGTGTGTGTGCATGCACAGCACATTAGTGCCGTTTTTCAGGAGGCACACTCCAGCGGCTTTTTGCTTCGCCTAAATCTGTGCCATATTAGTATTTATATATTCAACTTCATTTTCCACACGTTTACACGCAAGCGCAAGCACATAGGTGCACAAACAGTGAGAGCACACACACACACACACACACACACACACACACACACACACACACACACACACACACACACACACACACACAGAGAATGCTTTATTTATTTGTGGGAGTTTTTAAGCTAATTAGTTTGAGTCCAGGGGAAAACTGTAATTGCCTCCCAAGAGTAAAGGGGAATGACAAAGGGAAAGAGAGAGGACGGAGGCCTAGAGGGAGAACGTGCACTGTAAAAGACTGAAAGAGAAAGTTGTGGAGTGGGAGGAGTTTGTCTGCAATTTGAACGTTGAAGAAATGTTGAAAAAGCGTGTTTTGACATGAACCGGCTTGAAACGTGCCCCTGTGAGTGTGTCTTTGAGAGTGTGTCAAGAGACTGGGATCACCACTGATGGCGTGTGTAAGTGCACGCCAACAATCCATGCTCGCTAAGCTAACGGTGTGTTTGTGAGCGTGGGCGATGAGCGAGACATCCCTAACTGACACCGACAGTACTGTATAAATTGAGTGACGGACAGATTGAAAGCGAGCAACGTGACTAAGGCTGAGATACAAAGAGAGACAGAGAAAGGAAAAATATAACAATTAACATTTTTTACACAAATTAAGGAGAGGCAGCAAGACAGGTAGAGACACAGAACGCACACACAGTGACAAAGTTACACAAATAAGAAAGACAGATGCGAGAGAGCCCAATGGCAAAATGATGCAGAGGTGGAGCGATAGAAGGAAAGACACAAATTCAAAGAAAAGATGAAGATGATGGAAAAATAGGCCACTTCCGAGTTTTTTTTTGTTTTTTTTTTGGCTCAGGCAATCAATCATTCTATTAATCTCAATCCTTCCCCCATCTTTCCATGAATTTAATAGCGACTCGCTGCCTTCTGCCCCCGACACATTGTATCTTCATTTTTGTCTTTTGCTTCTATTCTGTTCTTTCCAGCTGTTCAATTTTTTATTGATACCAACAGAACATACATTACTTGTAGAATTACTTGCAATTACTCAGCCCTTCTCCGTCAAAGGTTCCTTTAAGCAACTCCACAGGCTCCCTAGAACACAGGAAGCAGCCAGTTTACATGGTTTGTATTGGGACAAAGCGTCTGACGATTTCTGTAACAAAACCGACAATCCGACACTACAGGTATAAACACTTCTGCACTAAGACGTGGTTGGACGACATGTTAACTACCTGTTACTAAAAAAAGTATTCAGTAACTCATCACTACTTAAAGTGTTCAAAAACAGTCACTCAATAAGCCATCAATTAGAAACATATTGTATTCTATTCTATCATGGACTCCAGATGTGGTAACGTCCTCCTTGTTGTCCTCTTCCCCCTCTCTTCACGTCGACATCTGGTAATGACAACGACAGAATCCAATGTACGGGTACGATTATGACACAATGATTCAACACAATACAAGTGGATTATGTGTTCTAAACTGCAGCGCTACAGTTTATCCGCCATCTGCCACAATGCAAACGCTGATAGCTTCATCTCAGTTTGCACTGGAAGAACAGAGGGTTTACACTGTTGTTGTTTTTACAGAGGTTACCCTGTTAAATGTTTTTTTTTTTATTAATTAATTTTAATCAATAGCCCTCAGTTGTTATTGTAGTGACTGTAGTATTTCTAAATAAGCCTTTGTGTTGTATAGCATGTTCCCTTGCTTTGCTTCAGAGGACTTTAGAAGCTGGTGCGTAGCTTCTGTCTTGTTCGATGGTGCATGTAACACTGTTTAAACTCACCTAAACGAGGGTTGCAGACATATTTCTGCATATTCTTTTCAAATCTAACTCCTATGCCGTGCAGCACTCTAATCGTCCCCCTCTCTCTCTCCCACTCTAACTCTCCTAATATCGCTCTGTTTTCTTTTGGAGGCTGCACTGGTCTTTCATACGGCACATTGTCTATGTGTCCATCAGCAGTGGGTCTCCTGGTCCTTGTCTGTTTCAAGGCCATTAGTCACATTGTCACGGGGTCAGCGCAGGTCAACACAGAGTGCAGCTTGGGCTTGTTTACTTCTTGGTGCTTTGAGCTCATCTGTTCATCTCTCTGTATGTCTCTGTTTCTCTCTCCACTGAGCTTCCTGACCTCCTCCCCGCTTCGTCTTTCTGTTTAGGTGTCTGATTACCTAGCCCTCCCTCTGCATTGTATCTGGTTAGACGCACTCTGCATGATGTCTTTATTAGCAGGGAAATGGATAATACATGCAAAAGCTATGGATCCATATTGTTTAAAAATATATGAAATCACTTCTCTTGACTCATTTTCTAACCTCTTCCCACTCTCCATGTCTGTTTCACCACAATTCAAATCTATTCTAGCTTGATTGAATCCTTTTCTCAGTGCAAATTACATCTAATGCAAATATATGAGGCTATATTTGCCTCATCGATTTTCTCTTCAAGTCGTAAATCATTAAAAATATATATTTTTTAAATAGGTAAGTCATTTCCTAAAACAGACAAGGGTGTCTTTTTTTCAAACATTACTCAAACAAGAAATGATTTGTTAGGGATCATTTTCAGCCGTGGATAAATACACATTCGGTGTCCTTGCGTGTACAGCAGCAAGATGGTGGATGTGCTATTGACTCAAAAGTGCAACGGTGTGGCTCATTAATGTGTTTTTAATAGTTTTTGGACAACAGTGCCACAGAGGAAGGCTCTGGCTACGCTAACAACATTTGTTAGTTGAATACATGGAATTTATTTACAGCAAGAAAAATACAGAATGTCACCAGCCCCCATTCCTTTATCACACACTCTCTAACCAACCCACCACTTCTCTCTCTCTCTCTCTCTCTCTCTCTCTCTCTCTCTCTCTGTCTTTCTCTGTCTGTTTTGCATCAATTCAAATGAATTTGAAGATGCTTTATTGACATGATTAAATCCTCCTCAAATTGCTCAAGCACATGTGCAAATCACATTACCAATACATCTCAATTTAGATTGAATAAATAAGCCCTTACAAATCATACAAATGTATGCTATCTGTTCTCTCTCACTGCGTTGCATGTCAGGGAGATTCAGTGACCTTTATTTAGAAGATGACAGTTTGTTGATCCTTGTGTGGAAATTGTGAGTTCACACCAATGTGAAACACACCAATTGCCAAATTGCTTTTGGCAATTGCGACATTAATTAGGCATCATAAGTGGGAGGTATGGAGTGTTAGAAAGACTACAGGTTGTTAATTTAGAGTTCCCTGTCATGGGAAGACGTTTATAACAGTTCCAGCTGTTTACGTTGATCAGAAGATAAAGTCCAATACATACAAATATAAAAATGAAATGCTCTCCATCTGTTTGGCCTGTTTCTTCCTCTTTCTGACTTCTATGCTCTCCCTTTTTACCCGTCTGTCTGTCAGACTGCGTGTCTTCTGCGCTGCTCTTTAACTGTATTATAAAGCCATTTTCTTACAGTAGCCGCTCTGTCTCCGAGCCTCCCCCTGTACCAGCTCTCTCCCCTCCTACTGCTTCAAATCAATGAAACTGCACAGGCCCTTCCTCTCCCTCTGACTTTCTGAATACCGTTCTCTCTCTCGTTCTCTGAATGCGTTTCCCTCCCTCCCGCTGGGTTTTCTTTTTCTCCGTCTCACTCTTTGAATACTCATTCCCCCGTCTCTCTGTCAGCCCGTCTCTCTCTCTTTCACACTGTCTGTCTGTCGCTCTGTCTGTCATCTCTGCTGGACAGTTAATCTGTTTTCATAAAACTTTCTCTGTCCTCCGCTGGCTGGATTTGAAATGTCAGATGAGAGCCAGAGAGCAGTGATTTCTTTCTTCTTTGACACACACAATGTCCCTCTCTCTGTTTCGCACAAATGCCGGCGAGTAAGTACGTACACATGAACAGACTCAAACATGAATGCTTCCTCCACTTCTCCACACAAACATACATCCACACATGCACATACATGCACACACTTCTTCGCATCCTCCATTGCCCACACACATACTTGTGTTGACTCATAATAATTGGTAATGCTTTCTTTTACGTATGAGAGCACGCACATTTGGTTCTCACAAAGACGGCAAAACACACTCTTACAATACATACACAGTGTAGTGACTGGTGATGGTGTCTAATTTTTACCCCGTTGACATGTCTCATGTAGGCTTGCCAGTAATGAAGTCTGAGAACGTTTCTGCTCTTCAACACCACAACCAATTAGGGCCGGGATCCTGAGCATGGCTTTTAAAATTCTCCAGAGCGGAGGATGTGAACAGGTGGAGCCGTACGGCAGTCGTGTTCTGTTATTCCCTCACATCATTATCTCCTCTAGGCTTAAGCCTGTGAGGAGATCATGTGTTCGGTTGTGTGTGCGTGCTTGTGCGCGTATCTGTCTGTCCACGTCTAATCTTGCATACTGCTGGACTCATCGGTACATTTAAAAAAACAACAACTACTAAAAACTTTTGTTATTGACGGTTTTATACTGTCTTTGCTTAACCAACGCTTAACAAATGAGAAACTAATCCAAGCTCTTACGACATAAGAGCACAATAAGAGCACAATGCTGTTACATTGTACTAAACTTCTGTCAGGGATGAAAGTAACCATACGATTACATCTGTTGTGTTTACAAAGAGCTTTACACAAAGTACATGTAAAACAAAAAGAAACAGCAGTTAACTCAGATATAATCTGGATTAGTTTAAAATCAATCCTGTTAATCCGGTATTTTCCGTACTTAATATTTGTATTTTACTGTGTAACTTTGTTTGCTGCTGCTACAAACAAATTCCCCCCTGGGGATAAATAAAGTATACATCTATCTATCTATCTATCTATCTATCTATCTATCTATCTATCTATCTATCTATCTATCTATCTATCTATCTATCTATCTATCTATCTATCTATCTATCTATTTTAGGGCTTCTATAGGGCTAGGAAAATAAATACAATTTGTGCTTTCCTCAACACTTTAATGGTGTTATTTTATGCCACTAACAACTAAAATGATAATAACAAAGTAGAGATGCAGCAATTTACATTTTTTGGATGGTTTACATTAATTTCAGGACAGTTAAAATAGTTTTTTGGGACTGTTTTGTGACAATGTAAAAAAATATTGAAGTGCCCCGGACACACCCAGAAAAGATTTGCCTTCTACAGAGTGTTCTTTTCTAGTCTCGTCCCTCCGGGAAAAAATGAGGACTAGGAGGTGACTTTGCCATTTTGTTGAGGCTGGCATGTAATTTGTTGTGGAGTGGAGGAAGCAAATTAGTGATGCTAATCTCAGTTTTGGAGAATTTGTTTAATTGCAAATCCTCATGATGGAAAAAAAAAAAGAAATAAGGAAAAAAGTAAAGCGCGTGCTTTTGTGTCTGGTTAACCACTCAAAAGATTTTTCAACATGTCGGATCGGAAAAAGAAGTTTAATTTCACAGCTACTTGGGGACGTCTTTGCGAATGTGTGTGTGTGTGTGTGCAGGAGTGATGTATGTGTGTTTCTCTTGGATTCCTCTCAGTGTGTGCATGTATGTGTCTGTTTGTGCACACGTGCCACTATTTATTTTATTTTGTTACAGACATTGTCAGTAATTGTGTGTGGGCATAATTTTACGCGATGCACTGTCAATAGCAAAGTGTATATGAACGAGTGTTTAACAGCAGCTGTGTTTGTCTGCAAAGGAAATGGATGACAAGATCTTTGTTCATTCGCAAATAGGCTGCAAGTGTGACTCTTATTCAGCTAAGCAATGAAAGACTCATAGTTGCAGCTTCTTTCACATGGGTATCGGAAAATGATGGCAGAAAACATTTACAAATGAGTGAAACAGAGAAGGAGGAGGTAGATGTGCCAAGCGAAAGCGATGTGTTTTCAAAACAGCAGCTAAAGAAGGCTAAATTGAGAGGAAAAGGGAATGCCATTGTGACTATTACAGCAATGGACAGAGAGAGAGGGGAAGAAAAAAAAAAAGAGTGATGAGCGGACATTGAGTTGAGAGGTTAAATGCTGGGTGAGAGGATAAAGTGAGACGGAAACACACACACACACACACACACACACACACACACACACACACACTAAGAAAGAGAAAGACAGAAACAGACAGGGTCATGCCAGTTTCCCCGCCATTGTCAAAGTCAAATGCCGCCGGTCGCTCCAGAAACATGCAAATTAAGTGCAAATGAGTTGAACCGCGAGCGGAGAGGGGCGGTCTTCATGTTGACGTTGTCATGGAAATGCCCGGTGACTCACAGAAGCGCACGTGTGTGTGTGTTTGTGTGCGGGCATGTGGCTGGATGGATGGATTGGTCAAGGGGTGGGAGAGGGGCATAAAAGAGGGGTGGACGGGCGGCTAATGAAGATGAAAGAGTGAGAGACTGATTACCTCAAAGGAGGGAGAAGACAGAGAGCTGCATCTGGCCGCTAATGCAAAAATGCTTGAGAAACCTGGAACAAATTTGATGGACCTGAACTGAATAATAGGCGAGGGTAAACAATGGATGTTATTGGTGGATAATGAGAGGGAGAGGAGGAGAGTGATATGATGCAAACGAGGCTCAGAGAAGAGAGTCTATGTCGAATGTTCATCATCCTCTTGCCTTCCGTCCTTCAGGTAATGCGTCCTCTCCATTTGTCCATTATCTTCCATCGTCTTCCTTCTCTACTCAGCAGCCCTCAGCTATTCCTCTTTCAATTCTCAAGGTTCAATCTCAACAGCCACAGTGTCTAATTCTGTTGAAGCACCATTAGGCAAAACAGGTGCTGTAACTGTGAAGTGAATGGTGTGCATGCACACCGGCAGCCATGTACAAGTCCCTCTCATCACATATATTATTTTCTCCTTGGATAAGTGCTACAGCAAAACTGCAGGTAGTATTTCTTTCCCTGAGTGTTTCCTTCAAACAAGGCCAAAGTGATATACAGACGACATCCATTCCTGTGTCATTCTTAGTTTGTCAAATAAAGACGCTTTGTCACGCCGTTGTCTAATACTGACGCATAAGACACCCTTTACCATCTGTGTGAGATGAACCAGGCTTTTACCTTCCATCCGGGGCAAACAAAAACAGGACTTTTACCCAGGAGACTGCTGTTTGTCTCAACGTTGACTTATTTTAGGTTGCGTACGTTAAGTTTACTTGCACAACATGCTTAACTTACGTCACATGAAGTCTATTGGTAGACCCTGCTTGTTGGAAAATGAAGAGGAACCCAGTGCGCCATGGAGGTCATGATCAAGCGTCCGTATGTGACAACTTGGGCATGAGAACGGGTTGCAAAGTCTCAACCAACCAGTCTGCAGGCCGCTCCTCTTAGTCTTTGCCTGACAATCGGAAGCAGCGCTTGTATTGTTCTCAACCACTTCCTGTTGGGAATGGGGCCAGAGTGTGCAGCGGTTCATAAAGTATGCAGTTTAAAGTGGAGATTCAACAGTGAGTGCATCTTTATGTGCATATCAATGTGATACTGTATGCAGAGAAAGAAACTCTTAATTACATTATGAGTCAGAAGCCAATTGAGATCCCTAAAAAACCTCATAAAATAAGCACACGAGGGTGAGCCAGAGGAGGTAATGACTCTCAGCAGCAGCAACGATAGACAAAGAAAAAAGAGGTCGAGATAATGAAGAAGAAAACATCACATGGACTGCAAAGGGCAAATGAGAGAAAGACGGAGAGACAGAACGAAGGAAGGAGATAAACAGGCAGCGAGAGGTGTTAGCGAGGATGCAAAGTACACAGTAGGTATGGAAATGAGAGGAGGGAGAGAGGGGAAAGGAGGGTAAGTGAGGGAAGGAAGTAAAACGAGTGATGCGAAGAGGGGTGGACGGACAGATGAGGGAGGGAAAGCAGTCGTGCAGGGAAGGGCTTTGAGGCAAGGGAGAGGGCTAACAGAGGACCATGTTTTACAAATTGCCATTTGAGAGGCGCCAACGGAGGGATGAAGGGAGAAAAAAAAGAAGAAAAAAAACAACAACCGCAGACCGGCTCCAGATTGCACACAGCGAGAGATGTACTCAGGCACCTCCGAACACTGTATCATGCACACATGGGTGAACACACAAACACAAATGATGCAGACACAGGTAGACAGAGATGCACACGAACATGATTTGATGGGTAAATTGTGGTAGCATGCTCATCGTTGTGTCTGTGAACCCATCCTTACCTCTCATTGATTCGCCTTATTCACTGACCCCTACACATACCACATGTCTTCTCTCATGAGACTGAGAGAAACTTTCCTTCTAGCTCTGACTTTCTCATAAGACTAGCTGGTGTTGCGTCAAAGGCTGTTTTCCCATCAATTTGTGTTTCCACTCACCTTAGCCTGAACCCAACCTTAGCCTTAACCCCAACCAGTCATCTTCGCAACCAAAAAGTAGGAAAAGAAAGAATTCATGAAAATGTATAATTTTTATTTGGCATGAGCCCATATCATCAACATGTCATTTAAGTCAGCTCCATTATAAAAACCTGAAAACCTGGGTGGAAACATGGTAAAACGGTGCTCTCTCCTGATCTGGCTTTCCAAAACTTAATTTGTGAATGCGTGATTGATTGACACAGGTGTGTCTTAACGGACACGGCACATTTCAAAGTGTCACAGGGCATGATTTTGGCTTCTTTTGTAGACGCAGAATTTGGTAATATGCTGGCAATGTTGAGGACTGCTGCACAGTGTGATTGCATAGTTTGTCACCATTGTTATAATGGCCTCTTCTTTAAACTAAAAAGAAATGAGAAGCTCTCGTCGTAAGTGACTCATTTACGTAAATGTGAAATTGTACATTTAATTTCTATTTATTTCTGTGCTCATCCAGAGGATCGACTAAGTTAACCATCTCCTCATCTTGTCTCTGGGGTTTAAATGCGTGGTACATGCATTTTCTTTTTTGTCAAGACACAACTGTGTGTTGAGGCATGATTACATTTATTCCAAATGTACAAATGAGTGGTTTGAATTGATTTATTTCACTGTGCGAGAAGGCAATTTCATGCAGAGTTGTTTTGAGATTTTTGGACATTTCTTGTTCTTCTGTGATCATTCCTGCCTTACTGTACTGTATGTTCAGCCCCAACATTGTTTCAGCAAGAACTGTAATGAGTTACTTATTGAAATTCAGTTTACTTTTGATTTAAAACATGACGTCGTACCTACAGTAACTAACACAGTGATTCTAACCTAAAGCCAAAACCCAAGCGAATCTTTTGAAGAAATGATTGTGCAAAAACTGTCACTCTGCATGTTGAGAAATAACAGTGTACAAGAACAACACACACACACACACACACACACACACACACACACACACAGTTAGAGACACTCACTGTCTTTGTCTCACTCTGTTAAACCCTCCAAATCCACCAGGCGCTCACTCTGTAGCGTATCCTTCCAGAAGCCTTGCTGACACTCCTTTCTCTTGGCCCTTATCCCTCCTCTTTCAGCTCCACGCTCCAACGACACAGGACATCATAAAAGTCCCATCAACGCAGCACCACTTTTCTTTCCCTCCCACCTCACAGCCCCCGCCGCTCCCCTCCAGTTCTCTCTGGCCATCAGCAGCAAATGAAAAGACTGAAAATTTAACAGGAAAAATGTCCTCCTCCCTGGTCATTTTACTCCAATAACACTTTAGATTAAAAAAGAGGTTATTGAGCTCAAGTTGATTTGTCAGGCCACATTTAATATAGAAGTAATTCTTGTTTTTGGCACCTTTTTTTTTTTTTTTGGCCTGAATGTACTTTGTCCAGATATACATGGCGTCACACATATGTTAACTCTTAGTGTTTGTTGTATAGCCTCTTCACTACAGTAAAAGACACGTGTTTGATTCCGCTCCTCATAACACATTTTTGGAATATTTCAAACCTGCATGATTTGCATCAATTTTTATTAGGTAGCAGTTTGCACCTCTTGTTGAAGCTATATTCCACATTTCTTGGCATATAAACGTTGGCAGTGTGTGTGCATATCTGTCTCTTAGAGCAAACGATAAAAACAAAATGAGGTCTCACTCAGGGTTACTTGTTTTTTTTTTGTAAGAGGCGACATTTTATTAGTTCAGCCAAAGCAGTGGTTCTCAAACTTTTTGTTTCTGTAAGTTGTAAATAATAATAATTTGATTTTCAATGTCCTGTAAAGCCCATCATTTAATCTAAGCATGTAATCTTGTTCTTCTCGAAAGTATCGTCTGTTTTTGTTTTTTTTTCGTCCCTGGCAAACCAACAGACTACCTGTGCGAATGAACTCCATTGCTTTTGTGATGGCTGATTTGTTTACTGTTCTGTTTGTTAGTTCTGCATCACATTTCCCCCTGGTCCCCACACTTTCAGAACTACTGATCCAAAGAAATTAGTTCCACCACAACAATTTTAGCCACCTAAACAGTCAACAGTTTTTACATGATATGCAGATGAGACTGTGCTATGGCATTCATTAGAACCATATCAGCTGTGGTATACACGACTGACTAATTGCTGATAAGGACTATACAGCCAATAGTTCCTTCCAGCTTAACTGAAAGAAACACAAGTATTTATTATCATTTAAGGTAGTGCTGAGTCTGACTATTGATTATTCAAAATAATGAAGTTGCTTTTTTTGTTAGTATAATGTTTAGTTGTTAACACAACATCTAGTCACTTCTTCTATTTCCAAACTGCAGCCTATTGTGCTTCAAAACAACTACTAGAATTGATTATACATGCTTCGGTCTCTCTCGGCTGTCAGCGCTGCAGAAATTACAGCTGGTTCGCCACAGCAAGGCTTTTTATGTAGAATCAGCCGCAGGGCACATACTGTATCACCCCTATTCCTGACTTTGTGTCCCTGAATGCTGGTTCAGAGCAATGTTGATTTCAAGATGTTTAAAGCCTGTATTTATCTCTGCAATCAGGCTCTCATGCCTATACTGCTACTCCACATACTGCACAAGCTGTACTGGCTGTTCTCTATAGTCAAGTTTCAGGATCAGTGACCCTTTGCTGTTGTGGCTCCCTGGGTCTACAGTGTCTTTATTTATAGCCTTTAGGTTAGTCAGTTTTAAAGTGCGTCTGTAGCTGTTTGTATAAAGTGGCCATTTAGTGACGACTGTGTTTGACTGTGTGAAGTCTGTCTTTGTCATTTGTTCTGCTTTATTGGCTCAGGTTGTACTTTGTGACACTCGCTGTATAAAGATGCTACACAAATACATTTAACCTTTTACAGTGCATTACCGAGAACAACAAATGTAAACCTTTCTTATGAAATGAGTGTACTTACAATCAGTAAAGGCAGCAAAGCAGATTTTTATTTATTTGAAAAGACACACAGACACACAGACACATTATGTATGGCTCTCAGGGTTGACAAGATAAAAGCTCACGGTAAGAATAACACTTCACTGCTTCTTCAGCTTTTTTCACTTTCCCCGTGTTATCCTTATTGATTTTATTTTCCAACCGCATCCATATTTCAGACGCTGCTTCATTCCCTTAAAATATAGACTGTTGTTTGTTCACCTTTAGAAGGTCTTAAATGTAGCTTCACATTGGCCTCATACACAATGAGATCATTGCCACAATTGAGGGAAATAGCCCTTTCAAAGGGCGGGACACAATGTTGTATTATTTGGTGTGTCATTCAGGTAGTGTGAGAACTGTGTCACACTGTTCTGTCTCATACTTTGACAAGGGCCTTCACCATTCTCTTCTGTCAATATAGGGCAGATCCACTGGGGGAACGGGCTGAATACATGAGCCATTTGGAGGAGAGCCTTTTCATGCACTGACCCTCCCTGGGGTTTTCTGAATTCTGTTTGTGTCACAGAGACATCTGTGTCTGTGTGTATATCTGTGTATGTGTGTCTGTGTGTATGTGTTTGTGTGTGCGCACGTGTGTGTGTGTATGTGTGTCTGTAAGGGTCAACAAAGACTGATGACAGGCTGACGAAACAAGGACCAATCAACTTCGATTAATGTACAGAAGCTCTATTGATGCTGTTGTTGTGGTTTGTGGTAGTGCTGTGTGCGTGCATGTTAGTGTGCATCTGTATATGTGTGTGTGTGTGTGTGTGTGTGTGTGTGTGTGTGTGTGTGTATGCTGAATGCATATATCCAAGTGATTTGTAGTGTTTTCTTTATTTCCTCTATTTCCACCAGTTAATCTGTTAGATTTAAAGTTTTAACAAATTATCTTAAATCGAATCACTAATATAAAATGCTGGTGAAGCTCAGATGATAAAACCACCATTTGCTGCCTCGGTTTTTTTTTACTGTTCTTTTGTATTTCTCTAGACTATGGATTGATTGTCAGTCTGGCAGACTGTGTGTAGGCCCGGGGGGCCAATAAGGCAGGGGACCCTTATAAGCCAGAGCTTCTGTGTGAAAGGACTGTAAGATTTCACATCGTAGAGTGAAAAAAGCAAAATGTCAATCTGACAAACTGAATAACTAATCCAAATGTTCTCTTTGAAGTTGGCAAAAGAATGAAAGCAATGTGATACCTTCAAAGGGTTAGTGTGTGTTTGTCTCCTCAGGCTTACTGTAGGACGGTTGCAGTAGGTCTTCTGCTCTGTGGTCACACTGTGCACTATGGGTGCTTTGACTATGCAAGAAGAAATAAAGAAGTCTAAACCTGTGTGGTCACTGCACTACCAAAGTTAGGAAGCCTTTTACAGACCGATACCCAGGGGACCATCATCTCATAATTCGTCTATGACTTAGTGGGACTCTGGTGCATAATCAGCAGCTCATTTGCATTCTATACCCATTTGTCTCTTTACTTTCTATTACCGGAACATTCTCCGAGCCGTCTCTTCACAAAAGGACCTCATTTACTGTAAACAGCAGTGATCAGAGTCTTCTTGCCGCAGGGCCCACAACAACTTCTGTGAAGGTACATACAAATATGGGCGTGAGCTTTTCTGTTTCTGGGTATTTTTTTTGTTAAGAACCAATGACAATTAGCCATACATTTGTCTGACTTTTTCTCACATTGATGCGTAAAACAGTGGCACTACAGAGGTGGTAAACGGTGGGCCTTTATGGAGGCTCTGATTGGTGATATGGATAAACAACTCTGCAGAGTGTTTACTGGTTTGTTTATTGCTCGCTGTATTAGCTGAGTGCCGTTATCTCAGTCTGTGGCGCTCACTTGGCCTCCACTGTCCCACAATAGGATTCAAAGTCAGTAGATAAGTATGGGAGCAGGCCAAGTGGGGAAGAGGGAGACAATGGAGGGGTGGAAAGATTAAAGAATGACCTCTGTGTTTGACAAGTGAGATGGGAGTGAGGGAAAGAGAGATGAGCAAGAGACAGAAGTGACCGATGATGCTGTAAATGGTTAATAATCCCAGAAGAGGGAGATGAGGGGGGGGGGGGGGGGGGGGTCAGGAATAATGGAAAGGATGCAGAGGAGGGGATGAGTGGATAGTCGATTATGTGGGGAATGGGGTATGTCACAAATGTGTGGCCTCCTGAAAATGCAGCACAGTAGCCTACTCGTGGTGGCGATGACATTTAAACATGATTTTCTATGGAATAAATTGCTTGCAATTATTTTGATTTTCCATCTGTAGTAATCACGCTGCATTTTCCTTCCACTTGTTTGATTCTGCCCACACACACACACACACATGTACTCGCAATAAATACATCGCTGCATTTGCACTCTGCCACATATTTGAGAATTCACATACTTGCGCACGCACAGACACACACACACACACACACACACACACACACACACACACACACACACACACACACACACACACACACAGACACACACACACACACACACACACACACACACACAAACACAAAGGCGCCCTTATCTTCCCTGCCTCCCTTTGTGTCTGTCCTGGTGAATAAACAATAACTCATCTTTGTGACAATAAAAGTTGACACCCCACCCTTCCCATGAGCATCTATTTACGATGAATGGCCCTCAGCACAATGAAGGCGCGCCAAACACTCGGCCCGTCCCTCCTCTCCTTCTACTAACTGCATCTGTGCCACCACTCAGACACCCCACCCACCCCAACCCCTCAAACCCCCTTTTTGCCTTCCCCTTCTCCCTTCCTGGAGTTAAATTCAAATCATACAGGCTGCTTGATGAATCTATTGTTACCAAAGCACTTCACAGAGAGAGCTAAAATGCGGGCTGAATTAATGGGGGCTCAGGACCAAATAGCTTTCAAAAGGCAGCTCCTCTTCAGCTTTTCTCATTGCTCATGTTCATCCCTCGCTTTTCTTTTTGCTTTCTTTTTTGTATACTCTGGCTCCCACTTGCTCAGTTTTTTTCTCCTCCCCCTTAGGGCTTAGATAAATGCTCTTTCTACCTCTTCCTCCTCTCTAATGAAGATTCCCTCTCTCTCTGATGCCTTTCATCTTCTCTTGTTTCTGTGTTGTTGTTGTTTTTTTTATCCATCACGTCGCATATCTCTCCTGCTTCCTCCCTCTCTCTGTCTCTTGCTACCTCTGTTTTTTCTCTTTCTCATTCTGTCATCACAAATTACCTCCCCTCTCAATCTCTCCTTCTAAGCGCAACACCATCTCCCACGTCAGCCTCCATCTCCCATTCAGATGCTCGTTTTTTTCTTCTTCTCCGATACTCATAGTGTCGGACATTCTGTCCTCTCCCTTTCACTGTCCATGAGCTGCAGGGCGTTTACAGTCCTCGAAGGCAGGGTGTGTTTGGTGTCATGGTGAAGCTTGTCTTGTCACCGCAGGCCGCTTTCATCACCGCTGGCCTTAAAGGAGCACACACACACACATACACACACACACACACACACACACACACACACTTGCATGCCAACACTTGAAAGATGTTGTCTCGAAGCAGCAGGGGGTTAATCTCTTAGGGACAGTTTTGGCCTCAGGGCTGTGACATTATCAAAGTGCTCTCTCGTAGTAATGCAGCAAGCTTGTGTTTGTGAGCGGGTGTGTCCATGCTGTGACTCCACACAGGGATATGAGCTGTTTTGATTTGCATTTGCCTGCTGCCTGCCTGTGCTTGAGTGTATGTCCCCATGCTCTAGTATATTGTAGGGTACCATCAGCCAGGACTTCACATTTCATCTATGTGTGGCTATAATGTGTGTGTGTGTGTGTGTGTGTGTGTGTGTGTGTGTGTGTGTGTGTGTGTGTGTGTGTGTGTCTGTGTGTGTCTGTGCTCCAATATTATACAGGAGCCATCACTTTGAATTGTGGTTCTTCTGTGTGTGTGTGTGTGTGTGTGTGTGTGTGTGTGTGTGTGTGTGTGTGTGTGTGTGTGTGTGTGTGTGTGTGTGTGTGTGTGTGTGTGTATGTGTGTGCGTGCGCATCTTATTTAGGTCCTCCCCTCTCCTGTCCTCTCTTTGAACTCTGCTCCACCGTTCACTGCTACAACTGCCGGACACAAGGACCATACCAATTAGATTCTGGAAACACACACACACACACACACACACACACACACACACACACACACACACACACACACTCTCAACAGTTCCTGTTCTCATTGATTTTCACCCAGAAAAAAACAAAACATTACACAGTTTCATTGAAAAAAAAAAAAACACCAGATCTGTTTAAACTGATTTTCAGTTTAATTTTATGTTCCCACGCACCAAAAAGTTGCACTGCATCCTGCCAGAGGCAACTGTTCACCTCAGTTAACAGTAAACCAAGGTCCTCCTGTGGCAAAGACAACTCAGAATATGCTTCTGCTAATAGATGGAGAAGTGAAAATGAGGAGATGCTGATTATGCTGCAGATCAGCCCTCCAAAAGCCCCTGGAAGTAATAAAGAAAAATATAATGAAAGAAATATATATATATATTGATTCTGCACATGCAGCTTCTTTCCCAAGAGTTTTGCATTCTTAATATTTCCTGTTATTCAAAACAACAAACAACAACATGTGGAAATCATTTTCTTAGAAAAATAAAAAAAATTAAAATAATGACTCCCCCAACAAGCATTGTATTGACATGTAT
Organism: Cebidichthys violaceus; assembly: GCF_023349555.1. Taxonomy (NCBI): domain Eukaryota; kingdom Metazoa; phylum Chordata; class Actinopteri; order Perciformes; family Stichaeidae; genus Cebidichthys; species Cebidichthys violaceus. The sequence goes on from NW_027176927.1 coordinate 3,660,036, forward strand.
TAGATGTGGACACTACACATTCAGGAGCAATTACACACTGAGGCATCAACATGACGAGAACGACAAGGACAGTGATGAAAGCCAGATAATTGCGTCATGTGGAAGAGATGAAACGTGGGACACAGACAAAGAAAGACAGAGAGAGAGAGAGAGAGAGAGAGAGAGATAGTGTAACAGATTATGAATACACAGCAAGAAGCAGAATGTGACAAACAGATAAGAAATGGCATGATGCATGATGACATGAAGGACAGGGGGAAGGAAGGAGGGAGTGGCCGTGGGTGAAAAAGGTTGGAGTCAAGGAGAGGTAGCACGATGGAGGTGGGGGGAGCAGGAAAGGGGTGTTAGGGTATTGAAGAAGAACAACAGAGGAAGGGAGGGAGAGAGAGAGAGAGAGAGAGAGAGAGAGAGAGAGAGAGAGAGAGAGAGAGAGAGAGAGAGAGAGAGAGAGAGAACAAAATAAATGGGGGTGGGGGGCAGAGAGGAAGAGGGGCTGGTGAAGCGATGAGGCGAAAAAGCACAGCACACCAGGGAGAGATAGAAATGATGGAAGGATCGCAGCTGAGGCACTGGGTACAGACGGATAGAGACACGGTGATAGAGGAGGGCAGAGGGAGGGATGGAGTGAGACAGAAGTGTTTGCTGCTGCCTGCAATGATGACATGGTGACATATTAACACAGCTTGTAGCCAGAGTTCCTCACACTTGTGCAGATACATGTTTTATTAGCATTAGGGGCCGCAGTAGGAATGGAGCGGGGAACCCATGAAATCAGAGGTGCTGTCTGTTATCGTCATCACTGTAAATGTTTTTTTATTTTTTAATGATCTCCACATAGAAACACTGCCCTGCGTGAATTAAAGGTAATTATAGGTTTTGTGTTATAGTCATCGGTTTTAATTATTTCAGCTTTGTTTATCGTGAATGGCTCGAAGTACTATTATACCCATGAGCTTCGGCTACTTCCCAATGGAGAAAAAGTCGGTCATCATGGAAACGAAGCATACACCACAGTTGAAAATGTAACCACTATCCTAAAGTGATCAGATTTAAACTGTGCGAATGTAGTATTAGGTGTCTTAAGTGTTTTTTTTAAGTGTAATCTTTTGCTTCCACTTACTGTAAGTTGTGCAACTTCATTTTAAGTTCAGTGATTGGCTGTTTATCACCAAAATGTACTTTGAGAGTTTTTAGGCGAACTTCTCGCCATGCACATTCATGTCATTTGTATCTTAGACTTTTTTTTTTATCAACGAGTCAGATACTTTGGTAAGCAGTTGCTAATCTTTTCTTTTCTTATGATTATTCAACCATGAGCGTTCCATGTCCATCCACATTTTGGAGAGGACGGACAGGATGTGTATGACCAAAACCCAGGACACCCAAAATGAACTCAACACAGGAGCAGAAGAAGAAAATGGGCGCAATATGGAATGAGACAGAGAGAGTCATAAAAGGTGTAAGACAGCGATGGAGTAAGGCTGGTAGAGGATTATCAGGCTGATTTACCGCAGATTTTCTCACCCAGACAATTGGATCAAAGGCTTGATTGAGACCAGTGGTCAGACTAAATTTATCTGGTAGAGTGAGGGATTCAATTATAGCTAACCCCGTGAAGCCACCCCAATAATGTCAAACATGTCCGATAATTAGAACTCAACATCTGCCCAGATTCTGACAGATTCAGTCCAACGGCAGATCTGAGTGTAGAGTTTGTTATTGTCTGAGGTGAGGCTTAGCAAGCAGAGTCTGATCCTTTGCTTCCACTGTTGTTTTTATTGGGGTTTCATTGGAACAAATGAGTTCTTGAGAGATTAGAGGTCCTAAAGTCAGTGTCACATAGAGAGCCAGCAGGTTTGTTTCAGTTCTATCGTCAATGGATAACATTGTTGTTTGTTTGAGTTTGTGCCTCGCTTCTTTATTATTTTTACCAGTAGTGTATTAAAAGAGACAAAATAGTCAATTTTTCCACCTTCAAAAGATGTCATTTTTGCAGCCATTTTTTACCCTGCTTGAAAAACAACTTTCAACAGACTTGAAAATTGCCTGAGACAGAAAATCCATCACAGTAAAAATTGAAGCCTTGATTTGGTCTTGTTAGAGTTCTGTTTTATCATTATCTCATTGTGCTAGAGAGTCCCCAGGTCGAGTGTTTTCATACCACTGCGCTCCGCTTACTGTCAATCCCCTGACACCAACAAGAAGAAATACAATTCGATGGCGGGATTCGATAGTCTCTTTCAAAACATGTTGCAAGACAAACACTGTCAACAATCTAAAATACTGTCATAACCATGTCTTGTTATTTTAGGCATCTTTATTAGCCAGGATGATGAGCACATTTCAAGACAGATTTGACAAGAAAATGTGAATCAAATCAAATTCTCGGCAATGCAAATGTTTTTGGTAAAATGTAAACTGAATACATATCTGTAACCTGTCACCAGTATTTATTTTTGTGAGAGTGGTATCTCATCTTTCTCTAATCTGTCTATGAGCACAATAGAAAACACCATCCTCAGCTGTGTATCTGACGCAGTATATCTACAAAATAGGTTTAAAGTCACAGAGTGCCTCCTACACAAGCACACAGAGAGAAGGAGAGGAGTCGAGCTGGCAAGAATGGAGTTTGAGTACTTCGACTGTGTCAAAAGAACATAACAGAATGAAGTGAAAAGCTTGACAGAGAAAAAAAGAGGAAGGTTTGCGCCGGTGACACTGAAGCCTTATTGACTACTCTCCACACTTCCCCTCCCTTTCTCTCCTCTTGATCACTGTAGTTCTTCCCAGTGGAGCAACTCACCTGATTGGCTGCCTGTCAGAGGCAGGCGACTCGGGTCCGGAGGTGAACCTGTTTCCTGATAGGTGGTTGCTAGGCGATGGATGTTAGTATGAGGAGCTGGGTGTGGAGAAAGGACCAGCTGCAAAGGGTGATTGTGTGTAACTATGCCTGTGTTTGTGTGTGGGATGCTGTGGGGGGTTGTGTGTGTGTGTGTGTGTGTGTGTGTGTGTGTGTGTGTGTGTGTGTGTGTGTGTGTTTTTTTAATGTGTTTGCCTGCATGAGTGCCTTTGCAGAGTTTTCTGTGTTGGTTGCTTCCAAAATAACCCCCTGATTGAACTGCACAATTGTGCATGTGTCAATTAAATGGCGTGTAAGTGTGTGTGTGTGTATGTGTGTGTGTGTGTGTGTGTGTGTGTGTGTGTGTGTGTGTGTGTATTTGTGATAGCCTCCTGCAGGCAGAGCAATGTAATAACTATTATTACCAAACCATGGGCTGACGCTTACTTATGCAAGTAGTTACGAAGGGGTTCCTCAGGTCATGAAATAAAATTGGAACCCCTCCATCTATATCAGACACACAAACACATACACACACAGCTTGGAATCTAGGGTGTGCAGGCCCCACATAGTGCCTTATTAGGCCTGTTTATGACTGCTGCAGCTTAATTTACTTCCCTGCTGGGGGTGTTATTCTCTTCATTAGAATTACCAACAGGTGTACTGAGAACCTCACTGATAAAACACCGCCTGATAGCAACGGTGTTACAAGCGTTAGTCATGCTAGTTGGGGTCTGATTCTTCTTCTTGTGGTTAGTCTCTAAAAGGTCTCAAATCCCCCCCAAGCTCCCTCCAGCCATCCGTGCTGTTAGAGTGAAGCTGAATAAAATGCGAAATCAGGATTTTCTTTTCTTAAAAAGAGGTGAGAGGTGTATAAAATTCATGCTGGTTAATTGCTCCGAGCTACTTCAAGCTCATTTGGTTGGTCCCTCTGCTGTGGCTTTGCAGACTCTCCGACCAGAGTCGTCCAGGAGTAAATAGAGGAATGTGCGTGTGCGAGCTTGTGTGTTGAATTCACTGTGTTCTGAGAGGCACGGTGTGCTACTGGCTTGTTAAAGTGGTTTCAACAAGTATTTGCTTGTTAAAGGCAAACAGTGCTCAGTAGCCTGCAGTACAATTAAGTAGGGAAAGAAAGCCTCTTAGATGAATTGATAATTTTTTTCTTTCACTTTGGCACGAGAGGGATGCAGGCTGCATCACCGTTTGCTCCTCTTGGCCTTGGCTGTGATCCGCTGAGTGCTGTGTGGAATAGACAGTCACTATAAAAGGTAGGGTGAAGTAGAGATTTGACCGCTATTCATGTGAGTTTTAATTTTTAACCGTCAAACTCATAATAATCAATCAAAAGTGAGGTAGACAAACATTAGCAGATGTCATAGGGTGTTAAGTATTTTTCAACCTGGACCCTGGAGGAAGCACGAGTGAGAGTTGGAGATAGGAGTGCCACGGGACACTGGTGTTGTCAGAGGTCGTTGTGCTGTAGTAGAGAAAGCAGTAGCTTAGTGTTATCTAAAAGATTGCTGAATCTGGCTGAATATTTAGCCGATTTCGGCAATTCAGATATAATCAAGCACAAGGGAAAGACATTTTTTTTTTTATGTCTCTGTAGGGTCCTTTCCATAATGTTGTCAGACACTTCTAATAGCAATCTGAGACTTTCAGCGGCAAAAACAAGCACTTTCAGTAGATGTATATTCACCGTGTGCATTTGCCCGATATAATTACATTGTAGCCTGTTTAGCGGCTGCTGTCTGCCGCGTACTCCCTTAATACTGGACCCAATTAGACACAAAAACATGGGACAATGAAAAATCATGAAGTTACCCTTTAAGGCCTTTGTTAAGGTCTGATTTGGTCTCTGCTTATTGAAAGTATAATTAATATATTGTAGATGTCAACTTAATTATTCCCCCACAGATTGATCTGTCCGTATTTATTCGGGCGGCCTTATGTTCATTGCTCAGTCCAGTGCGAGAGAGCGTTACTACTTATTACGGAGGTAAAACAGTGGCAGCGCATTATAAATGAATAATCGGAGCCTGAGGATAGTTAGAAGTATCTTGCTTTTGCCCAGGAAAAGCTGATTTCCAACATTGTTTTTGACCTGGGACAATTTGGAAGATAGAAAATAGCAAGCTTTTATTTGACTCGCAAATACTATTTACCGTTTTATGTGTTTTTGAGAAACTATTCCTGCAGATTAATTAAAGGTCAAGGGGCCCAGGCGTTCCCCCGGTGTCGGTGGCCCTTGTTAGAGCTGGAGGACATGAAGAGAGGAGAAGAGGAGGAAAGGGCTCATGAATAAAACCTGTGCTATGTCAGGGTCACTTGTGGAGGCAGCGATAGGTACCTTGAACATGCTGTTCAGTACAATACTGATGTATGTGGGCAGTGTTGTGAGTGCTAGTGCGGGAGTGACAGAGAAGAAAATATGCTGCAGCCGATACCTTTAGCTCTTTGATTTCAACAAAAGAAACAAACTTTGAACACAAAGAATGTCACCGTTGTTTATCTCCTCAGAGGATAAAACCCCCCACAAAAATAGGAAAATAACAAAGCCTCAAAAACAACAACAACAAAGAAAGGAAGAACTGAAAGGGATCAAATCAAATCAAAACCCATAAGACAGTTTATGTTCCACGACTTGAGACAGCAGTGGCAGAAAGACAGATGGTGGAAAAGAGAGTAAAGTTATAGCCTGAAGAAAAGTGATAAACTTGTTCTGATCCAATAAATCCTACTCGCTTTTTTCTATCAGCAATCATTACTTTAATCCATTTACCAAACATTGTCTCGTAAACCACAATTGGTAGCCTCATCATATGTCACAATTAGAGAGATAGTCATTTGTCTGCATTGATCATCATTTGTCTGATGTGATCGTTTAGCTGTGATGTGGGAAGCTGAAATGTGGGTGGATGCTCAAGCACCACTTTATTTGTGGAGCACAAAGTAATATAAAAGCCATCCAAAGTGCTGTACAGAGTGATCAAACAGTAGAAAATTAAATTAAAACATGATACATATATTATTATATATATATATGTTATATACAAAATATACTGTATATTTAATTTATTACACTATATTTATCCCGTTGAGGGGGAAATTCTTCTCTGCATTTGACCCATCCGTGTACCAGGGAGCAGTGGGCTGCCCATGACAGGCGCCCGGGGAGCAGCTAGGGGGACAGTGTCTTGCTCAAGGACACTTCGACTCAGCTAATGTTCCAGCCAAGGATCGAACTGCCGACCCTCCGGTTCCCAGACAACCCTCTTAGCCTAGTGAGCTAGTCGCCCCCAAAGATAGAATAAATATAGATCATAGATCAAAATGTCAAAGCTCTTATCTCCAAATAAAAACTCACAATACTGCGATTATTATTTATTCTGACAAAAATTGGTAACAAACATATATACACATTGGTATAGAGCGACAACAGCTGGCAGAGAGAAGGAGAAAAAAAAAAGGAAACACAAAGAGGTAAAATGAGGAGGACTGCTGTCTGAGTCACCTTGTAGAAACAGGAAGTGAGTGTCCCAGTGAGGGATGTTCGGTACAAGTCGGACTAAAGAGAGGAGGACGGGGTTGGAGAGAGAGAAGACAGGCTGATGAAAGAGGAGGAGCGGCTAGAGAAGAGCTGTGACAGATTGTCATTAAGAAGGACAGCTGCCTTTTTCCGCGGTGACTTCTAATCTATAATCCAGACGCAGACTCACACAGACAAAAGCATGCACATACTCACACACACTCAAACTGCTCACGTTTTCATTTTTTCGCTTATTTTATTTTTGGTACTGTGGTCTCATTAAGGTTTGGATCTCCGTTTCAAGATACATTTCTGCAAATACATCAATGAAAATGCACAATGTAATTTAATAACATGTTCAGTCAACATGCACTTAAAAAAGCAATTATTAATTTTTTTTGGAAAATATGAGAGGAGGGGGGATTTTAATTTCACAGTGCTTTGATGCCAGTTTTATATACAAGGTGCAGAAACCAGTCATGTTAGGAATTTATGCACAATGTGTTTAATTGGAACAGGATCTGTGAACTGTTGCCATAATTATTAGACTTGAAAAAGACAGTGGAGATGTGAACTCCATGGGCAGCTTCGAGAGGAAAGTTAAAAATGAGATAAATAAAATGCGTCGCTCCTTGTCTTCTCACTTCTCACAAGAGCCACCTTTTTAAATGAATCACAACATGGGTGTCAAATTATTTCCAGTCATACCTACATGCAGACACACAGGCATGCAAACATAGGACAGGTTTGGATCTTTCTCAACTTGAAATGCAACTCACGTGTCACACTGTATGTATGTTGAAAGAGTTATCCATCCACTTCATAGTGGTCGTGAAGCGATACCCTCCTCCACTGTAACAGGCGTGTGTGTGTGTGTGTGTGTGTGTGTGTGTGTGTGTGTGTGTGTGTGTGTGTGTGTGTGTGTGTGTGTGAGACAGAATGTGAGGAGAAGTTTAGAGGCGGCATGTTTGCATACAAAGTCAGTTGCGTGTCGACACAAATAGCCCTTAAATTTTCTTGTGGCGGTGCAAACATAGGCGAAGACCTCAAAAAAGTGTTTCAACTAGAGCAAAAAATGTCCACTTTATTTCAGGTTTTATAGATCTGCTTCATAAATGTACGCAGATGAGAGGAAAACAGAGAGACTGTGGGGGAATGACAAATAATGGAGTTTCTGGTTTATTCTGAGATCAGTCAGAGGCTTACAGCTAGTGCTGTGCAGTTGGTATATTGGCAATTTGGGGAGAATCAACACAGATTGTGACAACAGTTGTGTGTCCTGGCCAACCTCAGCTGGCTGACATGGGAGGGGTTAATGGCTGATTGGGCTCACCTAGGCCCTTCACCTAGAAATGCTGGCCCTTGTGCTCCCAAGGGGTGCTTTTCACTCCGCTAACTTGTCTTCTCAATTCCTTTCTTCGCCGCCTCTCTCCTCGGGTCTTAGATGTGTGCGGAGGAGCCAAGGAAGAGACACAAGGAGAGAGGAGGTGAGGCAACAGGCATTTAACGAAGTGAGAAATCCTCGCCTTAAAGCTGTCAATTTAAAGCGACATGTAAATTAAATATGATATGTGGCACAGCTACATGTTTGTTTTAAGTATAACCTATATATAGATATACAGTATATATATATATATATATATATATATATATATATATATATATATATATATATATATATATATATATATATATATATATATATATACATAGAAAAAAAAATTGCTTTGATCTAAGGAGGCTCCAGTTGTCGGAGTTAGCCAAATCAAGTAGGTATCTTCATCCAAGCAGTTGCTATTAGGTTGCCATAACTGCCGTAGTTGCATTCTGGCAACCAACCCACATGTCACGATGTATCCCTCTGCCACTCAGCAGGTAACAGTGTCCGTGGAAACACTGCTGAAGCATCATATAATCTTTAGCTGAACTTTAGGGATTGCTTCATGGCCAGTATGAACAGTAGCAATGAATTTAAGATGGACTTATCCAAATCTATCCTTTTTTACAAATATGTAGAAACGGATAGATGTCACTGTGTGTACAACCATGCACAGACATACACACCCCATCACAGAGTCAGACAGGCGTGAATTAACTAATTAAACACACTCTCTTTCTCTGACTCCTGCAAGTCCATAAAGCGGAGAATAATCAAGCTGACATACCTATGATGTATCAACATATTGTAGCTCGAATATGCAGACAGAGAAAACCGAGTAGAAAGAGTGATGAGAGGGAGAGTGAGGGGAGAGAAAGGAGATGAAAAGCATGAAGTGAGAGTGGAATGGGAACAGATGAGAGGGAGAGAATGGAAGGCGGAAAAGTGGGGGAGATAGAAGTGGGAGAGAGTGATAGGGGAGCAGTGGAGCAAATCAAAGTAAAATTAAGTGCATTTACATATTTAGATGAGCGCCTCTAGTCAGCCTGTCTAATTATTTCATCTCCATTTTTCATTTGCACGCCGTTCAATCCAAAAGCAGCAGGCCGTGAGGAAAGTTCTCTCTCTCTCTCTCTCTCTCTCTCTCTCTCTCTCTCTCTCTCTCTCTCTCTCTCTCCTCACCATTACTTTACCACATTCACACTTGTCCCCCTCTCACACTCTCTGACTCCCCTCTCCTGGCAGCAGCCTTTCGTTATTCGGGTCATTACCATACGCTTTTTGTCCGTTCGCACTTGTTCTCTCTGTCTCCCTCACGCCCCCTGCTCCTGCTGTCTCTCATCATGTTTTATGCATACGAGGATACTGCCCCACATGTGTCCAGAAATGTGTGTGTGTGTGTGTGTGTGTGTGTGTGTGTGTGTGTGTGTGCTCGCAAAGGTTCGCTGCTAATGCCCTTTCTACCACCATGTTTTATGCATTGTGTTGTCCTGGCGAAGATAACTGTGTATGTCAGTGTCCGATAGGTGTGTGTGTGTGTGTGTGTGTGTGTGTGTATGTGCAACGACCCGCTATTAAATCTTTCAAATTAGCATGAACCATGTCAGGAGAAGCCAAGCCACGTTAACCTTCTATCACTGATTTTCCCCCTTTTTTATGCCTTTCTTCACACTCCATAAATCAGTCTTTCTCCTCGCGCTCACAATTTTTCCTTCCCACCTTCTCTCCTCTTCTCACCTTTCTCTCTCCTTCTCCCTCTCTACCTCACCGCTGCTCACCACTTTATTTTGCATCTCCTTTCTCTCCACATTACATCCCTTTGCGCCTATAAATGTCCCCCTCCTTCTACACCCACGCTCATCGGAACAATCTATTAGTGTGTGTGTGTGTGTGTGTGTGTGTGTGTGCAAAAGCACGTGCATATGTGTGAAAGCGCGTCCTTGCATTGAGACCTGTACGTGTGTTTCTGTTTATGTGTGCCTCTTTGCTCGCGTAAGTAAGTGTGTTTAGGCCAAATTGTGTGTGGCAGCCAATGTGTGTGTATTTTCCTGCAAGTGTTTGTGTCTGTGCATGTGCACAGAAGTGCATGCGAGTGTGTCTGCTGGCATAAAAGGTTGTTATGTGCTTTAGGTGTTAATTGGCTGAGGAGCTTCGTTAATATTCTCCTTGCGAGCCTGCTCGTCAGGAACAGAGCTGGCAAACTGATGAGTGTGTGATTTTCCTCCAGAGAGAGAGAGAGGGGGAGAGGGAGAGAGAGAGAGGGAGAGAGAGAGGGAGAGAGAGTAACAAGAGTGACTTCAGTGCAAAGACCCTCTGTAAGGTCAGAGTGAGAGAAGAGTAGAGCAAGAAAAGGATCGGAAAATAGCAACAGAGGCAGAGAGAGGGCAAATAGGGAGAGGGACAGACAAGCAGGGAGGGGTCGGAAAAACAACAGTCAGAGTGAGAAAGAAAGAAAGAGATGGAGGGAAGGAAGGAGGGAGGGGAAAGAGAGATGTGATAAAACCCATAAAGGACTCCATTGAGGCATTGGGTGAAAGGAAAGATTATATCATGCGGGGGAGAAATTATCCCTTTGTTAGGCGTTTGTGAATTGGCGGAATGGGGGAAAGGCGGATGGCGGCGTAACCTCCGGCGAGGTGGCATATAGCCGCTAGATTCCAGTCACCCCCACTGCACCCCCGGCAGCACGCGGCTAACCTGGTCCACGACCCGCTTCCAGCTGCACGGGAATGCACCAACCATCTTCCTGCAGAGCGGTGCAAAAATGAAACATCAGAAGCTGCGGCCTTGACGGGTTGATATGCACATCAGTAACACATCAGACGCATATACCTGGAAAGTAAAGAGCAAGAGTAGAGAACTGGTGCGTGCATATATAACCAAAGTGACGACCTATCTGTCACACCTATCTGTCACACACACACACACACACACACACACACACACACACACATCAAGGAGCTTTCCCACACAGGTAACACGCCAATGTTTAGGAGCACATGCACAGGGAAAACAAAGAGGAGAGACTGACACATGCACTGCAGCAGAGAAAACAGTGAGCGCAGAGTCACGGCCTGTCACTGGGAGGTATGATGCCACACGGATAATGAGTGTTAGTCCCAGCGGGTAGCTGTGTAGCATGTGGCTCACAGCGCACACGGAAACACTCGTTAGGAAGCTCCAACAGTACGTTCTCGACTTGGCAGGTAACACTGTTTGCATTTATCTTACTGAACAAGGGATGACGGAGCTTAGCGCTCTGTTGAATCCCAATCGGGGGGCCTTGCATGGTTCTGCATAATATGCCTCTAATGCCTTCTCATACTTAAACTGCGTGCCTTTCTATGAATGCATGTATGGGAACGGCAAGGGCCAAGCACACATTTAAGTGGCACGTCTGCATTAAAAAAGCTTCCAGCCTTGTTGGTCTATATACTCTAACACCTTGTATCCTGGAGTTCTCTTTATCACAGCAAATGAGAAAACCTGCTGCTACCTTGAATCCCGCTGTATCTGACTGCCAGTGGTACACATAACCTTTTTTTTTTTGTTTCTTTTGCAACTTTTAAAACTAACTAAAGGTACTATTCGGAAAAATTTCCCCCGAACGGCAGCTTTGACTCAGTATAATTCCCTCTGTGTCCCAGGGCCTACTCAGTCATTCACACTGCAACCCCGTCTCCTACAAAATACATATCCTAATTTGCTTTGCCAATTACGTTTTGTAGGAAAAGTAATTGCTGCTGGGTTTATGCTTAGTGGCAAGTTTTTTGTTTTTTTCCAGTCCAGGAAGTTTTGATTTAGTCTTATTTGTCACAGAAGTCGGGGAGGAGGTTATAATAGGTAGTTGGTTATACAAAGCACAGGACTTTTACTTTTTACTTTTTTTGTGTTCCGAAAAGGTTTGATTTGGTTTTGCATTACAAGAATATAAATGTGATCCTATTCTTGAATAAAAAAGAAGTTTATTTGGGCCAAGTTGGTTAATTTCTAGACATTTTTTTGCGTGAGCAATTTGTAGGTGTTTCGTTTTTATGTTTTTGACCTGACAGTCTTTAAGCTTTTGTCCATACTGGCATTTCATTTTTTGTGGAGACAAATTGGCTCGCATTCACGTATGACCCAAAGACTGAAACATTTGTTGTAGCTCTCCGGATGAAAGCAAATGAGAAAGGTTCTGAGTCCTTTGTTTGTTATATAACAGCTCTTTCTGATTCAGTGAATTCAACACAGTGAATTAAATGAGGAGCATTCCTATATTCTTTTCTATGTAGTGAGCTTTAACCGGCTTGTTCATCTACACTAGTTCCTGGCAATCTATAGCATTCTCCATCTTCAGTTCTTGCAGTCTGTCACTTGTTTTGTTCTAAAGTGCATGCTCAGTTCTTTGCCATGTTCGAAAAGAATGATCCAAAATGTTCCACTTTGATGCACGGTTGATGCATATTGGGATGAGACTAATTATAGGATGTCTGCAATGGCCACCACAGTGCCCTTAATGCCTCTCCTTCCATCCTGTAAAACCATGTAAAAGACATTGCCAAGCCACTGTAGAGAGAGGCGAGGCAAAGTATGAGTGTATGAAAAAAACACCCTGCCTGCTCATGTATTCAACATGTAATTTCAGACAGCCAGTGACTCAAATACTAATATCTGTTTTGTATTCTTGTTAGCCTGTCATGATGTCAGCCATATTGGCTTGTATTTATTTACCAGGCTCTGCTGTCAACAGACTGTGAAAAATAAAGAAAATCCAAACTTTGTAATCCTAAATTGTGTGAAGAAAGACGGGCGGTGTTACTTGAAATGTACCCAAATGATTGGGCCGTATTGATCTTTGTGCCCGGGAGCGTGAGGTGAGCAGGAAGTAGCCTGAGCTGTGCCTCCAGAAAATGCAGTCACTGATAGTGTCCATAGATCGGGGAACTGTGACTTTTCTAATTAGAGAGTTCAGAGCAAACCCAGTTGGATTAGCTAGTGCATGTCTCTAGGCTAGCTATTAACAGCAAGTCAGACAAACAAGAAACCAGAAAGATGGGAGGAAAAGCCCAGCAGAGGGCCAGGGAGGGGCTGAGCATGATGGGAATTTACTCAGACATGGGTCAAAATAGCAGTTTCTATAAGAAAACATGCTTATGGGGTATTTATGATGTTCTTCTTGTAAATGTTAAAGATCTAAGTATCTATAACTTAGTTGTATAGTATTGTGTATTTTGTTTACACTGGAGAGAATCCCAGAAGAGATTACTCAATCAGGACAGTTTAGATGATACTTTCTTGTGAGTGATTAAACTTTCTGATAGTCTGGGACTTTGTGGCAGCTCCATAAAACAAACTTTATATTAAAAAAGGAAAACTTGAAACTACCATTGGAATTGCACTCAGAATATCCACAATCTGTATTCATGAATATCTATCTATATATATATATATATATATATATATATATATATATATATATATATATATATATATAGATAGATAGATAGATAGATATAGATATAGATATAGATATATATATATATATATATATATATATATATATATATATATATATATATATATACATATATGAGATCACATTCCTACGTTAATGTAACCACACTAATACTTGGATGCTGACTTGGATCCATCCTTGGGGAGATGTTCATTTGATTTATCCTTACCTTTCAGTAACACATGCCCTCCTTCACACTTTGCCAGCTAATAAACCCTCAAGATTCACGCCTACATGGACACATATATACATGCAACCTCCTCAGCATGCTCACACACGCTCACGCACACTCCCATCCCACTCACACGCATAACCTCAAGGGAGACATAAGAAATAAATTCGACACTTCCGCTAACCCAAGAAGCGCCTTAAGGACAAAGAGAAATTTAATCTTGGATAAGCCTCCCGATAGAATCTCTACATTACCCCTCTGCTGCTGGTTCACAGCTATCCCATCAACCCTTACCTCCCACACCTTGGCCCGATTCCCTCGCATCTCTCCTCCTCTACACTGCTTGTTTCTCCTCTCCTCCCTTGTGTCTCTCGGACTGTCTCAACTCTTCTTTTCACTTTCCTTTTCTCTCCTTTGTCTTCTGTTGCACTCTTTTCTTCACCTCACTACTACTCCGTTAGTCCCTCCATCTCTTTTGAATCTCCCTCGTCTCCCACCGCGTGCCGTTCTCTCCAACAACAGCCTCCATCTCCCCATCTATTCCCAGTTGTGGTACATACTGTATATATCTGTATTTCTGTTCCTCTCCCATGTCGGAGCGCTTTAATACCATTGGTATTAAATGCTGGCACGACCTCCTTGGCATACTTAAGCAGGCAGGGATCCTTGTAAGGCTGTTTGAGTGCTTAATATTTTCAGCACGCTGCTGACTTAAGCCCCTTAAGTGCTTTGGCAACACTTATTCCACGGTGGCACCAATGAAGCCCATTAAAAATTTGATTTGGATGAGAGAGGGTGAGAGAGAGACAGAGAGAAAAAGGAAGGGGGATAGGGGACACAATTTGCCATTACCTCCCTTCCTTCCGCACACACTGCGACAAAAACAAATATACCCATCGGGGGGTTACCCACACAGGGACTTTGTCACACAAATACACACACACACACTTGCCAGTAGTGCAATGTTTGTGATGTGTTCCTCTTTTTGTCTGTAATTATGTCCTTTGTTGCTCTATAAAGCACTTTGTGATGACCCTATTTTGTTAAAAGCACTTGATAAATAAATTTGACTTTATTTGACTTGATAATAGGGAACAGCATGTTTCAAATTGAATGCATGAAGATGTTTGTAAATACAGCGTGTGGCAGATTAGAGCTGATAGTTTATGATCAGTTGATTAAGAACAAGTAGAGGAGCTATTCTAATAGCAAGACTGTGTTGCCTTTCACATTTTACAGGACAATGAAAGTCAAAGACACAGAGTCTACTGTAGTTAGCTTCCTTCATTGGCTTTGTATTGCCAGTTTTATTGCCAACAGCAGTAATGTTAGTACATGTGACAATGAGCGCGTACAAAGGAATTGCATTATGCACGATTTGTCGATGCAAAATATACTGACAAGTTGGGCAAGCTGTTAGCAATGACTTCTGTTTCATCAGTGTAAAAATATGGAGCTGATACCTTTTTATTGAGCCAGGTTCACATCAACATAAATCATAAACAGGCATAGTCCCGTTTGTTTCTGCTATATCCACATCCACTTTGAATTACAAATGCCACGCATAAACATGTACACAGTTCTTGTCAGCAGACAGCCGTGTGCATCCCTGCAGCCATAAAAACGGCCATTTAACATAAAGAGGCTCTATGATGCCTCTGTGTGTGCCTGCAAGGATAAATTAATGGGTAGTAGATAGTGTTTGGGCCAAACAGGCAGCCAAATGTACACTCTGCTTCAGTCAACACTGGACAGACGAGCACATTCAGACACACACATCGCCACTGTTTGTTGACCTGAAAGAGAACCATTGTCACTGCTTCCATCCACACACACACTCATCTCTAACCTTCACAAAATAGTATGCAAAATATGCAGACACTGATCCCACACTGACACACACACATTCTAAGCAAGGGGAGGGTGGCCAGGGTTATATAAACAAGTGGAACACAGAAAACAGATCCACAGGCAGATGGATGTGATCAACAACTACACCACATTGGGATTATAGCAATTTTCATAGATCAACAGGAAAGAAGTGAAGCGAAAGGAGGACAAACTTCGAAGGAACTAACAGCGGATTGACTGGGTGACTAAAGGAGGGGCGAGAGAAAGAGGGCAGAATGGATAAACTAAACACAATTTGAGGAGATCAATTTCAACAAGTGAATAGAGTATATATTGTTTTGCAGTCCGTCTGCTGTCAGGCGCCACACCTGCCAGACCTGAGTTGCTGGTGCACACCAACACAGAGTAATTTTCTCAGCGTCAGCCAGTTGACCGGTGAAGTCGGCGCCGTAGGGAACATTGGCAATGATCCGCTTTCGGCTTTGCCAGAAGTGTCGGGGCCATCGCCGTTAGAGCTCATTGTGTTTGCAGTGGCACAGAGAGTGAGAGAAAGAGAGCGGGCAGTGTGTAGTAATCTTAGGATGACACTCGCACTTGGTAGGGCTCAGTGAGGTGTGTGGTGCAGCTCATCGCGTTTGTCTTTGCACGACAGACACACAAATACACACATTAAACACACATTCCTGCACATACAGACACACAAGAGCAACAGTCTCCTGGAGACCAACGATGCATTAGATCCTGACAATCAGTGGAACTCTGTACGGATCTTAAACAGGGCAGGATTTCAGATCAGTGTGTACGAGTGAGTGTTTATCCGGAGTGCACCCAGTGGAGCATGTTGGAAAGGAAGACTAAGGCAGGTCGATGCTGCACGATTACACTGTCTGATAGCATGTTATTAGTCTGAGGGTCTAAAATGACCATGTAAAAATCACTGTCCATTTACGCCGCAGTGTATACATGATAGCATATCGAAAGAGTTCCGGCATTCATGCGAATAATAATAGATACGTTGTGTGAGCAATGTGCAAGTCTCTGGGGTGAAAAAGCAGACTAAAAAGTGTAATATCTGAAACTAACGCGTCTGACTGCAGTTTGCTCAACCTCTTGCCGGTTGGTTATTCTACACAGGGCAAGCACTTCTACTTTACAGTATAGAGCGGCACTCAAGCTCAATGGCTTTTATTTAACCTTTGCTATCTCCAGATGAGTTGTAGTAAGAAAGTGTCTCCATCTCTCCAGAGGCCTGGCCGGTTTGGTGATAGCTCAAAGGAACATCGAATTCTTCCTGACGATCTGTCGGGTGAGAAGTGCAGAAAAAACCCTGTTTGATTCATTGAAATACAATGTGTTTGGGAATGAACATTGTTGCCCTGGTTTTCTCTGTCCTCGAGGGCACAACAACATAGGTAGCTCTATTTCAAAAGGTAGCATTCAGTCACCATCAGCAGAGATACTTGCTTCGGAAGACAGTTTCTCTGCCTGTATCTGACTGAAATATAGTATTATTGATGTTTTCAGTTCCTTTGGAGCAGTGTGGTTTGACCTATACGAGACAAGCAGTCTGTTGTTGTGGTTAATTGTGTGGCTGATTGTTGGGACGCCACTCAGAGCTAGCTTAGCTCCCAATTTGGCACTGAAGTGTACAGTTACTGATGAGCTAATTAAGTTGCCTCTTATTTGGTTATTTGGATAGCTGCCATTGCTGAATACTCTTGCTGGTAAAGGACATAGTGTTGCATGTCTGCTTTGGCAACATCTTGGTGTAGTTTTTTGTGGTTTATTGATCTGAGATTCTTTGGTCTCAGGAGGCTCGGAGCACTGTGGTAGAAATAGCTAGCCTAGCAGGGTTTGCTTTGTTCTCGTTTTGCTTAGATGGGACTGAGCTCCTGTACTGCTTTGTAGCAGCAAAGCCTCTACACTATAAGACAACGCACGTCGTAAGTTCTTTCTAAGTAGCACATGGTTCTAAAGTCAACAGTGGAACTTTTTGTTGCTCTAAACTCATCTGTGCATTGTCATATAGTGTCTAAATCGCTAGCTCTGTTAGCGCCCAGAGCTTTGTCCAAACGTCTGTGGATTGCATGCAAGCCCTTGCCACAATTCATCTCTATCTCACTTAACAGCTAAATCCCTTTCTTTGCATGTGTTGTGATGCAGTGGAGCACATAAGAGTCTTTTCTTTAAGGTTTGTCCTCAGACAACAACTTCTGTCTGATTGCACTGAAGTAAATGTGGGCAGTTAGCGTGTGCACGTGTCTGCAGCACTGCAGTTAAGAACAAATCAGTGTGTGTGTGTGTGTGTGTGTGTGTGTGTGTGTGTGGACTAGTTTGTCTGTAGCAGTGCAGCCAGGGTCACAGAGGAGCCATTGATCAAACGTGCACATCCACACACGCTCACACATACACACACAGCTTCTCAGTACACAATGAGGCCTGTCCGGAGCTCTGTCCTCTGCCGCCTCCTCCCTGCCCCTTTCTCTTTGGCCCTACGCAGCCTGGTCCTGGTCCTGCTCTGCATCACTCGTAAGTCATGCACACATCAACACCCACATGTGCATACACACACACACACACACACACACACACACACACACACACACACACACACACACACACACACTCACAGATTAAATGAGACGTGCAGTTTGGATTCTAGAGGGAAACTCAGGTGTCATTAAACACCAAATATGTCACAAAAAAGGATGTGGCAATTTTGTGTAATTTAAACTGCAGATATTTCTCTAGATGTTCTGATGTGATGTCATATAAAAAATTATAAATAAAAAGAGTGTTAAGTATACTAATTGGTGTAAATTGATACAGAATGAGATCCAGCGCAGTGCCATGACCAAGGGAGGAATAGCTTGTGATTGAATCACAAAATGAGA
Organism: Cebidichthys violaceus; assembly: GCF_023349555.1. Classification (NCBI taxonomy): domain Eukaryota; kingdom Metazoa; phylum Chordata; class Actinopteri; order Perciformes; family Stichaeidae; genus Cebidichthys; species Cebidichthys violaceus. Next base: position 3,678,196 of record NW_027176927.1, read on the forward strand.
GCTTCAGATGAATTGTTCAAAATGCTGGTAATTAAGTTAGAATTGGTAATTAAGATAAAGTCTAGGGTGAATGGGAAGAGAGTAGCATATGCCCAGGAGGTGACAGGACCAGGGAATGAGAGACCAGGCGGAGAAAAAGAGAGTGGACCAAAAGACTTGAAGGGAATCAGTCACAAATGAAAACACAGAGAGAGAGAGAGAGAGAGAGAGAGAGAGAGAGAGAGAGAGAGAGAGAGAGAGAGAGAGAGAGAGAGAGAGAGAGAGAGAAGAGAGAGAGAGAAGAGTGGCTGAAGTATTTTTCTCAGCTCTCCTCTGAAGAATATTATAAAAGAAAGTTGAACCTCAGAGTGGTAGAGATACAGGGAGCTGTATGGAGAGGTTGTCAAATAGAAAGAGAATGGGGGGAGTGCAGTGAAACAGACCAATATATATTGAAAGACAGACAGACTGACAGACAGGAGCAAAGAAGGACCTAGACTTGGACTGTAAGCAAGGGAGCGGCGAAGGCTGAAATAGAAAAATAGTGAGACAGAGATGGAGAACAACGCAGCCTGTTGTGTGTGCAAGAAAGACAGAGATGGAGGGGGGGGGGGGGGACGAAGATAAAACAAGAGACTAGGCCTCAAAAAGAGCTGTATGAGGTCGAGGTTTGATCCAAGAGTCATAAGACTCATTGAACATGAAGCAGCAACGGTGAGAAAAAGCAGTACATGAAGTGGAGTGGGATCAGTGGCAGAGTTGCTAGCTGCTATTAATACCTCCTGTCATTATTATTATCATGCATCTAATACAAGGAGATGTTCTTTCCCCCCGCTGCTCATTGCTAAACAAGTGTTGTGCTGCTGTGCATCGTTCATTCCCCTCTGTGCCAGCCAAAATCTCAATTCCGTTTTTTTTTTTTTTTGCATATTAGATCAACAGAAGGACATTGTGTTTTTGTAGGATGTTGAGGGGGATGCTGGGTGGGGGTGACAATAGGGGAGAGCGGGATACAGAGGAAGAATGAGTTTGTGTCTTGGCAGTCAGCGTGGTAATGTAATTCTTGCCAGTAGGGCAGTTTTGTGTTGGGCCTTGAATGTGCACATGCACACACTCATACTCTGGTATGCATTTAACGTGCAAGCACACATGCACTCTTAATTTCAAATACACACACGCCCGTGCATTTCCTCGCTCTCCCACATACACATTCATCAGCATCACACTCAGACAAGTGTGCCGCAGATACACACCAAAAGGGAAGGCAGCCATGTCGTGGATTTTGAAGGCCAGTTCTTTTTGGCTGTGGTGAATCTCCAGTGTGGTAGCCACCGCGTAATAGCCCTGTAAATTTCCTTTAAGCTGCTGTTGGGGGGTGTGTGTGGTGGCCATTGTTGTTGGGGCTGTGACAGACCCGGGCCATAAAACACTGCACAGTAGATAGCGCTAACCAGCTTTAGCTGTCAGAAAACGGGAGAGAGGAGACAGGAAAGAGAGAGGATGATAGCGGTTTGTGAAGGGTAAGAAGAGGTGAGTAAGAGAGCAGAATAAGTAATGGGATGAGTGGACAAGAGGAGAGCGATCAGAGAGATGCAATGCAGCGGGAGAGGAAAGAAGAGGGGATGGAGTAAGAGAGGGATGAGGTGATTGAAATAGGCCTACGCCGAAGGGCCGGAGAGACATAAAGATGCGAAGGTCAAAACGAGAGATGCTGGAGCGGGGAGGGGAGGAGGTAAAAGGGAAAGGTGCTGAGAGGAAGAAGAAAACATAATTCAATGCAGAGGATGGAGGCAGTGTGACTGGGGAGCAAAGTCAGAGTGTTAAAAACAGGATGTGAAATATATAAATATGTGAAAGTAAATGTTTCTAATGAGAGGTCAAGAGTGAATGGAGACCGTGTTATGCTGATTTTGCTGATTAGCAGTGCAGTGCTCACAGTACACCATTGGGTGATGGCGAGAGGGTTGGAAGTTCCTGCCAAAGAGAGAGAGAGAGAGAGAGCAATAGAGAGAGAGAGAGATTAAGAAGCACAGGCAGAGAGAGAAACAAAGAGGGATAGAAAGTGGAGAGAGGGCTGAGCTAAACAACTGGCAATTAAGAGAAGCAAAAGTAGTGAAGAAGTTGAAAGAGCGAGGAAAAACGGAGATATTCAGTTTCCCGCTCCAATCATTTGTTTTGTCCTCTTGTCCATTCACTCCTCTCACTTTTTTTTTTTTTGTCTTTCCCTTGCTCCCTCGCTTCCGCTCTCCTGACACACTATAAAAACAGAGCGATTATGCTGCAGACTTGAGCTGCAGAACAAATCACATTTAGCGAAGGAGAGAGTGGAGATAGAACCAGCAAAGAGGCAGGAAAAAATTCCCACTGAGTCAGAAAAAGAGAAAAAGAGAAAGAGAGACAGACAGAGAAAGATTGCAAGGGGGATGAAAGCCTATTGCAGCTTGGAAGGAAAGTATTGAAGACGAGGGGGGGAGGACAACATGAAGAAGGAGACAGGAGTGAGACAGCAGCTAACGGGAGAGAAATAGAAAAGAGTTGCAACAATTCTCCTGAGGCCCAGGAGGGAGACAGAGGATCTTTAGGACAGCGCTGATGAGGATAATATGCAATAATAGATAAGGGAGAAGAGAAGGAGGAAGAAGATGGGAAGAAAGTGAAAGGGACTGATGAAGGGAAGATGAATCAAGGATTAGATCAGACAGAAGGTGGGGAGGAGAGGGATCGAGATACTGTGGGTTTAAATAAAAGGAGAATGAGGAAGATGGTGAGAATGAAATTAGACGCGAAGGCAGCGGGGGGAGGTGAATTATGAGTTGTGGACTAAGTGGAAGCAGGGGTGGAGGGGTTCGCTCAAAATTAGGGAAGAAAAGGAGGACAGGAGAAAGCGACGAAGGTAAAGAGAAAGACGAGAGTGAGAATTGTTAAGGGTTTTGTATTATTTATAGAGGGAGTTTTTTTCTTGCACTGGATTTGATTGGTAGGCTCTGGCTCCCCCAGATAGATGGAGTGATAATTTTAGACTGGTAAGAGAAAGGGGGGAGAGGGAATGGAGTTGTGGGTCTGCATACGGAGGTATGGAGGAGAAGAACCTCAAAGTCAGCTATTTTATAGTCAGTACACCGCAAAACTCTGTGATTAACCTAGAGCGAGTGTACATACACACACACACACACACACATAAACATTGCAAACTTAATTTGCATACATACTGTGGAAAACGGCTCGCCTCGTAGACTCGGGGGATAACTGAAAAAAATGTACATCCAGATGGGAAGAGATGGAGAAGTTGCCAACGGACGACCCCATAAGACTGGAAAGTATGAGATGCTGTTATTGTTTTAATTAAAACAGTAATAGCATACGGGGTTGTATTCTCCTGCATCGATTCCCTTGTAAATACGTGGCCAGCATACAAAGAAAACACAAGCTCTTGGCCCGCTCCCAATTGAAAGATAATGAGAGATAATGAATAGGGAGACAGTGACTGCACTACTTCAAGGATACATGGGGCCTTGTTTGGGGCAAACGGAGACGGCTCATCTCTTATGTGGCTTGTCTTTTTGCTCTCCCTCTTCCTCCCCTCACTCTCCGAGACGTGGGGAGAGAGAGAAATAAGGGCAGAGTGAAACCGAGGGAGAGAGAGACGCAGCAAGGCGGTAATTCAGCCCGCTAACCCTGCACCAGTGAGGCAGTTTCTAGAATTTACCGTGACCAAGGGTGAGCCAGCAGTCCACCTGGCTGCCTCCCAAATCCCCCTCTTTTAACTCTCCACACCTCCCTTCATCCCCTCCCTCTGTCCCTCTATCCCCCTTGCCTCCCTCGGCTTATAACTCAACCCCATTGCGGGACCATTAGGAAGGGCCCCTGAACAGCCTTGTCTTATGAATTTGCACGCCTGTTATTTATTTATTTGTTTATGTATTTTGAAATGATAGCCCTTCTTGGATCTGTATTGCTGTAGTAAATAAAGGCTCCTTTTTCCCAGTGACAGCGGGGGTATAGGCATCTGAAATGATGAGGAGCACCAATTCACTGCTAAGAAATACTGCCCCCGCTTGGTTGGAGAGAGAAGTGATTGTTGTTGTTCCCCCTCCTGTTTTATTTATCCGTTGATCATAGCAGTCAGTGCACTACCACGGTATCGATTGCTCTCAGCATTCTCTCTTAATATGATTCGGGGCTTGTGCAGTATTTTATTATGGGCATAGATTTTAATGGGGGCCAGATTAATACCTCTGTCACAGAGGTTGATTCCCTCCCCCTCCTTCTCATTCCCTCTCTGTACTATACTTATGTTGGTGATCAGAAGCACAGGCGAATGGCCTTGATGCGAATGGCAGCCTATAAAACCTACAGTCAAACTAAAGTGCTGTACCCAGCTGCGTTATGAGCGGGAGTGGAAGAATCTGCGTCATATCTCTCGTATATTTCGTCCAGCCCCCGCCAGCTGCATTATTATGCGCAAACCATCACTTCCTAACTCACTCCCTGATATCATTTCCTGGTTAGAGCCTTCACTCCCACCACCCCCATGCCTCTGTTCCATTCGCCCAGACTGATCATCTACCAGCAGCCAGCAGGTGTTTCTGGGTGGCATCTCTCAGCAGGAGACAGCGGATGCCAGCCATGCCGCTCGCAACAGCGGCTTACACATTTTTTTTTATTCTACTTTTCTTTGTCGCTTTTCTTCGCACTTTACTGCTACGCCACTGCAGCTAATTTCCTTTGAAGGGGTGACAGCTGTCAGGAGAAGTGGGTATACAAATGGACAGCAAATTCGTTTTTTCTGGCCTCCTCCCAGAACCAAACTTTTGACCGCTTTCTTTGTCGGCAGTCACTCTCCCACTCGAAGCCGTCTCTTCTCTCTTGGTTCTGATGGGTCACTAATCGCACACAGACGCTGCTCCAGCTTGGTTGGGATGCACAGCAGGACTATCACAATCAACACTGCTTAAAGCAATGGCGACCTAGCCCGGTTGCCATGGTGATGATTAATAACAGCCATTAGAAAAATAATTGGGATGGCAGTGGCAGGCTCTGATGGCCCTCGATATGAATCACAATATTGATGCAGAGAATAGGAGCAATAATGACTACAATTAGTGGTAATTGTCAAGATTTTTTTTCTTCTGTTCCACAGAGTATTAGAGTCCCCTTTGTCTTCATCCCCTCTTGGTTTCTTTCCGTCTTCAGTTCAATATCCACTGTGTCTCTCCGTTACCCCAGATGTGATGAATATGTAGGCTTTGACTATTTCATTAAAAGAGATTAAAATCGAGGGGAGAATTAAATTTGGATGAAGTTGGCGGGATCAGATGATGTCAAAGCAGCTTAATTGCAATATGCCAGCCCTTGCATATGCACAACCAATGCACATGCACACCTATTGTGCATGTGTGCGTACACACACACACACACACACACACACACACACACACACAGACTGAAGCTCAGCACACACTCGGTTGCAGATATAGACATCCATTTTCGCCCAAAGCAGTCAAGTCAGCAACTCCTGCTATGGCAGCCACCATCTGTTTGTCTCATTTCCTGCCTTCTGAAGGTGCTTTACAGAGCTCAGAGACACTGCTAGACCCGGCAGTGAAATGTATATGGTCCCGTCGTCTTTATCTGCACTTCTTATTGCCTGCTTCATCATCACGCTTCAGTATCGGTGTCGATCTTTCTCTAAATTCTCCCCGGGGCCAAGATTTTTGTTCAGGCAGAGAGGGAATGCAAATTGGTAAATACTAGTTTGAGGAACCTGGCAAGCTGGTGCTCTCTTTAAGGCAATCACGTTCCACTGCTAGCTGGAGACTTATGGCTAATTGCGCGTGAATCTGCGGACGGCGAAGCTCGGTAAGAGGTGTGACTCAGCCCAGCCGTGTCAACAGTCTGACCCACAGACACGGAGGGCGCGTCCAATCGGAGTGTAATCAACCTCCTCATTACTGACTCTTGGGCTGTCTGCAACATCAAAGAGGCTCCCTGCTGTTGCTCTGCACCCTTGTCTAAAAAAAACTAATTGGGTTTAGGGGCCCAACAGGTTTGTTTGAAAGAGAATGTCCATACGTTTCTGTGAGTGTCTGTGCATCTTGAGTGTGTGCATGAACACATGAATGTTCATACAGGTGTCTGTGTGTATGAGCGTATTCATTGCCAAAAATGGTGGGTGACCCCCCCCCCCCCCCACTGAGCACTTTCCAAATAGCTGTCACAAGAACTATTACATCAGAATAATGGAGTGTAATCAATTGGTTTAGCTTGCACCTGGATGTGAAATGGCATCGAGAGTGTGTGAAGTGCCTTCGCCGCTGTCAAATTGGTCCCAATGCTCTGCACTTTTCCCACTGAGGCGATCCAAGATTCATGTGATATGGCCGCATGTTAAACTATTAATGTACACACAGGTGGTGACAAGGCCGCAGTCCAGCCTGTGGTCTGTTTGTGTGAGTGTGTCCATTCATGTGTGTGTGTGTGTGTGTGTGTGTCTGCGCACGTGTGTAAATACAAGACCGACAGCCACTTGGAGATTTAATAAGGCATTATGTATTCAAATGTGTGTGTTGATACATTCTGTTAGACTAGCCAGAGGCAATGGGCCTTTTTGTATGTGAATGTTTGTGCATGTAAAAAGATGAATAGCAGTAATTACAATCATAACAATACATTGTTCATAAGGACCCACTTTTACTTGTTGAGTCCTTCAGTGTCTTTTCTCTTGGTCTCAATCTCTTTATCTCCATCACTCTGTCTCCTCCTCCCCTTTCCTCCCCCCTCTCCGTTTCTCCCTTGTTGTGTCCATATGATGAATAGCGGGTAAATGAAGGATGCTTTAAGTACCTTACTTTGAAAGGTTCTATCTCAAGTGCAGTGCAAATGAGCATCTTCTTCACCACATCTGACTCCTTTCTGTTCCCTCTCCTCTTCTCTCCCTTTTTTTGTTTCTCCCTCTCCATCGCCCACTCTCTGTATCACTATATTAACGTCCATCTTTTGTGTCCCTCAGCTCATTGTCAGGCGGTGCAGGCGGAGAATGTGACTGTCTTGGAGGGAGGTACAGCCGAAATCTCCTGCCGCCTGCAGAACTACGATGGATCAATCGTGGTTATCCAGAATCCCCGCCGGCAGACCCTCTTCTTCAACGGCACACGAGGTGTGTGCACATTTGTCCCTGCAGACAAACTTAATCTATCTGTGTCTACGCATTTGCCCTCAGTTCCATTTTGAAGCCAGCCTTTTAAACACATTAGCAATGACTCACCAACACTTGCACTTTACATTTTTCTTATTGCAAATGTCCTCGCTTTGCCTTTGAAGCGATTCCACATTTAAAAAGTCAAATAACCCCAGAGTTAATTTAGATGATGGTTTACCTCTCTGCCCTAACAGTGTGACTGCTTTAACTGTTTTAAAAGCATAGTTCAAAGCTCTCTCCATAATCTAATTTTAACCCCTGTGATGAGATCAGAACTTTTTACAGCTCCTAATTAGAGCATGGCCTTGGCAATCACGTGTTTTTTAAAGCCGTGTTATGATAAATTACCATTGTAACCAATATTATATCTCACTGTGGGCAAACACTACAGTACTTGTTTTTTCTTAACTAATCAAGGGCAAAAGCTGCCACCTTTGCCTAATTTTCTGCTAGTGCTGCTAGGAAACATTTGAGCAAAAGAATAATGATCCAGGATATTAAATATTGCCTTTGGATGTTGTGTGGGGGCAGTTTAATTGGAGTAAAATTTTTGTAGTTTTGTTGTGTAGCAACTGTTATTTAAGCCCTAGGTAATGTGATAAACTAAAGGCTATGGTGTAAAATTGTGGTTTGTAACTGTTTAGAGTTAACGGCAAGGGGGTTAATTTGAATATATTGGGGATAGTTTCGGTCGTTGAAGCTTAAGAGTCCATGGCAACCAACGGACAACCCAACGGATGTTTTGGTTAGGGTTTTTTATTATTTATACCACATGGCAAACCACTAGCAGCTACAGTTATACCAGTAACTGTCTGTGCAAAATTTGTGAATGAGCTCCCCATTCCCTGAAGTTAAATTCAATGCAAAAAAAAAAAAGGGCACTGCATGGTCAATAAACATGTACAATGCAATAGGCATAAAAACAGTAACCAATTAACAAACAAATCAGCTACCAATTGTAAGTAAAATGAGGCTAGGAAGAGCACAAATCTGTACACACGTATATTGTATGCTAGCGCTGATGTTCCTTCACACAGCAGTTTTTCCCAAACGATATCCCAAAACACAGTTGAATTGATCCAACATAGTCATTAGCTGAGACAGCTCAATCGGTTATACCAAATCCTCTTGATAGAGCACCTGCTCACCTATTATCAGAGAAGCTTGGCACTTTGTAACAGTGTATTTTATATCCACATCTCAAGATCTGATCCTCTCAGTTCACTGGACGGTCAACCCACTCCTCTCTGACACGCTGCTCCAAAAATAGTTTTGATTGGTAATGATTTTGAAAAGGATTGTTCTGCTGGTACACTTGTGTCAGGTGCTAATTTTCCCAGCATGATTTAGACTCTCAGAGAGTGTTTGCTGAGCTCACTTCAATCAAGCTGCTGAATGGGGCTGAGTTCCAAAGTAGCTTATAAAACCCTCACTGAAAAACTCAATACATAGAGTTTACATGTTTTTGTTTTAATCTCAATCTGCTGCTGTTACTCACGCCATATTTTTGAAATGTGATTCAAGAACAGTTTAATTGTATTCAATTGAGTTGAACTGACGACGGCATCAGACGGCCAGAAGTTTAGTTCCAAATATTTCTGTTTATATTTGCCTCATGGCTTTGAGCCTGTGATAGATACTCCTCAGCTGCAAGGACCATGCAAGTGCCAGTCTCACACTGCCTCAACATGGCTGCATATTCATCATCTTTCCAGTATAGAAAATGGCGAATAAATTCAAGTGGTAGGAGTGTGTTGTAGCTAGACATCCTCAAGTGTAGTAGCATTGTTCAAAGATTACAGGGAGAAGTGCCAAAAAGGTCCCTACATTGTAAATGGCAGAGATAGGACACTTAATGATTAATATTGCTACTTTGGAAACACACATTTATTAATGATGCCATTTGCAATAGATAATCCCTCTCAACAAAAACAAACCTATCTTCATCATGTTTTTATTTTAATATATGTTTAATAAAATACAGCAATCTATAAATAAATTATTCTTATTCTACATAAACTATAAATAATGTAATAATAATTCCTTATTTTCTTTGGTATTTTTGCCATACAGACATGCAATGATGATTGCTGGGTAATATATGTATGTGGATGTCAAGTCTCTATTTGATCATGTGACGAGATGATACCATATAAGCCTATGGTGGCTAGTTCAGGTGAAAATCTGTCAAGACAAGCTGACACACCTGCTAGCAGAGCGAGCCGTCGTGCCTTTCTAACATAAAAGAGGCAGCAAGAAAAGACAAGACAGAAAATAACAGGATAAGGTAGCAAAGCTCCCTAAATTACATTTTTTATAAACAGTCGCCAGCCCACAGTGTGCATGCTTGATAACCTGTAACAGGCGTGCACAAGGGCCCGTCATATGCCACTGCTCCACATGATGAAGAGAGGGTTTTACATTACATTACATTATTTGCTCAAACTGTCTAACAAATGCTAGAGCATACTTTAACTGGTATTTTTAATCACCAAAAATGCTAAAATCTTGGAAACTCAAACACACATATATATATTTATGAATATTTGCAAACATAGGCCGTGATATTTTTATACATGAAAGTTCATGCTTGAACACATTTTCACATTTCAAATTCTTACATCCGCCGCTTGTAATTACATTGATTCAACAAGCAAGACTTCCACACTCCCCTCGGGAACCGTCTCTGTCAACGTTGGAGTCGCTGAGGATGTTCTGCGCAGTACGCTGAGATCAGACTAAAATACTGAAGACAAAAGAGATGCCTTCACTGTTAACTGAAACAACATTCAAATAATTTTGTTCTACACCTCGATCACGGGGTGGCCTTATTTGGGGAGCTGAGGTCGCTGCTTTTGGAAAACTCACTTTCAACACCCCTCCCCCCCAATGCTATCAGATCAGCACTGCTGGTAAGTTTGATTAAGTATTTAAACAGAGCCGCCCCGTATGTTCTCTCCCAAGACATTGACTTGCACTATTCGTAAAGCCGAATCAGAGTGAGGAGGAAGACAGGGTGTCAGAGCTGGAGTGAAAGAGAAGATGAGAGAATAGAGAACAGAGGGGGGGGGGTGAGACGAACGGGTGGAGGGTTAAGGAAGTCACAGCAACAGACAGAATGAGGAGAGGGAACGCCATGCGATGGAGAAAGAGAGACAGCACCGGGAAATGATCCAAAGGTTAGGCAAGAGATAAAGTATAGATGGCTTCCCTTAACTAATTTGGCTCCCGTAAGCACGGAAAGGCCTCATTGGGGACATTTTCTGGGAGCGTAAATTACATCTCACTCTGGCTCGCTCTACCTCCACGTTTACTCCATCACTCGCTGTAGGGCTCTTCCATTTCTGCCAATTGCCCATCTGGCGCCCAGATATCAGGCCGACAAGCTAAGGCCTTTTCCGTGCCGAGCCATTCCACACTAACTGCACAGATAGAGGCTCGGCCGTAAGTGCTGTGAATTAGGCTGCCCTTTTTTGCAAGTGAGCAACCAGCCAGCGGTGTGTTTTATGAGATTACGGGGACTGATGGCCATAATAGAGAGGTGGAACTAACCAAATGGACCTTCTCCTCAGTGGTCCATATCTCTCTTTCTCCCCCCTATTGCCAACTCTTCTCAGCATGCAAATGAGAAAGGACAATAAAGGTGAACTCGGACTTGAACAGAAGTCTGACATTTAGTTGCCATTTAGTGCAGAGGGGGAAAAAAAGATTTACCTATCTGTGGGGAATAGCTCACTGACGATGCTCTCGCTGCCATCCGGTGGAGGGGAAATTTCGTGGGTTGGGGTGGAGAGATTAGTGTGGTGTACTTCCAGGAACAGTGGACTGACTCAATCGCTTCGGGCTGCTCTCTTTCGGTCCCCTGTGGATTTCTGTCTTCATCTATATTATTTTTTTCCCGCTTGCCGCATTATGTAGCTATATTAGACAATTTTCTCATTCTTTCTTCCTCCTCCACTCTCTCTGTCACACATGCCCACGCACGCAAAGCCAATATCTATACTGTAGTGTCTTTGTTGTGATGAATTTTGCAGCGAGATGGCCGGTTGTTACATCAGGGATGTGTGCGCTGTTCCCTACGTGAGCCAGCACAAAGGAAGCGAAGAGAGGGACAGAATAAAACAGAGATTGAGAGTGACGGAGAGGTTTCACAGTCGATACAAAGTGAGTCTCGAATGAGAATCTATGGACATCGAGCCACTGTCACCCAGGCTGTTTTAGCGTTATTTGTTATTATCAGTATTTTTTCTCACCATTGATTTATACTCTTTTCTTGGGGAACAAAAGGAAAATTGTTGCATGTTCAACTCCTCTCTGTGCTTTCTTTTCTTTCTCCTTTGTGCATTATGGGGTTAGTGCGTGTAGCGTATTGGTCTGAGGTCCAATTTCGGCTGCAAGAGAGAAAACTTATGTGATTTTTACTCCTCGTTTCCAATTTTTGGTATTCTGTGTACAAGTATGTAGCATGTCTCTCGCTGATTCTAAGGGGCAGCACTACTCAATTTAATAGCTTTCCTAAAAGGATTTTTTTGGTTGTGCAATAAGCTTTATTTGCATAGCAGTTTTTAAAAGAGTTACCAAGTGTGTCACAGCAAGTAAAACAATAATGATTAAAACCTAATAAGATCAACAATAAAAGCGCCAGACACTAATTAGAAGTGGGCTTACAGAGGAATAAAGCAAGCTACAAGTTACAAAGAGAATGAATGAATACGTTTTAGTTTAGGATGGCCCAATCAGTGATGGGGAAAATGAACAACACTCTCCCTCAAAGCTGGAAATGTGAGAACCAAGACATCTGTTATGTTGTATCAATGTACAGCCTGGAGCTGCTCCATCGAGACTGACTTTGCAAACTCTCTCTGAACTTTTTATATCAAACTGAGCTTTAGATTTAGCAGCACTATCAATTCAAGAGCAGAAAATTGTCTGCGGTGCTGTCACAGCCACTATTTCTCCCATGTTTTGCAGTTTTTCCGCTGCAGCGCTGTCAATGGGAGTGACATCACAAATTAGAGGGGAAAAAAAACTCTTGTTTGCTAAAACAGAGCCAACTATATTGAGGCTAAGGAACGATTCCAAAGCTGATGTCATACCACTCAATTAAAGCAGCCCTTGCTTCTCTTGTGCACTTGCCAATTACTGCCTGTGTAAAGGTCAATGTATTTTTTATGTACTATATTTTTCACACATATATATATATATATATATATATATATATATATATATATATATATATATATATATATATATATATATATATATATATATGTGTGTGTGAAAAATCAACACCAAACATGGTGTTATTGATGCAAAGGGCCAGCAACCAGGCCCAGCCAATGTCATTCAACTACAGAGTAACAGCGCAAGCACCCAACCATGCAACTTTGGAGCTGTAGCTCAAATACACTGCGTCTATATCGGCAAGAAGAGCGGAAACAATTACAGCAACTCTCACTTTCTTGGACCGTAAAAGGCAACGTCAGCCTAACTGATATTACTTCCCTGAAAGGTGGTGCAGGTTTGCGCTAGCCTGGCTCCAGACCCCTGAAATGCCGGCCACATGGACGATTTTTCTGGCCATTCAGACTGGTCCTGTGTTTTTGGTCATTGAGAATACAATACAACTATGTAGCTAGGTGTGCACAGATAGGAATGGTCTGTCAGCGTGAGAAAACAGCCCCCACAGAGAACCTGCAGCGTGCTAAATGAGATTGTGAGTGAGGTAAAAAACCCGTTTCCTGAGGTGCTTCACATCTGAAAACAAATTCAAAATAAAGCAAGCAAAAGCCTGCCAGTAAAATGTGTTGATATATGACACTGCCTTTGTCAGTCTTAGCTTGTGTATGTGTCTGATATATATTTCAAGCGAGCAAAGCACCATGACAAAAACAATTCTTAATGCTCTCTGTCTGTCCCTGAAGCATTAGAAAACAATGAATCGATTATCCTGACCCAGAGTAAAATATTTTGTGTTGCTGTTTCCCCATTGTTTTATTCTTTATATACATGAAAACAGCATTTAGCTTTTATTTGACCTAAGTCTCACTTCACATGCAGATTGTGATTCTTTTCTACCAATGACTGATGTACTCACCTTCCCTCTCCTTGTTCTTCTCTCCCATCACACCTCCTCTCTTTTCCCTCCCGCCTCGGCTTCCTCTCCCCACTCCCCTCCTCTCCCAACAACCCCGTCCCATGCTGTGTCACTTCCGCGCTCACCTCCGTCTCACTTCTACTCTTTCCATTATCTTTGCCCCCCCCCCCCCCCCCCCCCCCCCCAGCCCTGAAGGACGACCGTTTCCAGATGGTGCTCTTCTCGCCACGGCTGGTGCGCATCACCTTGACCAACGTCAGCGTGTTGGATGAGGGCGGCTACTTCTGCCAGCTCTACACGGACGCCACGCACCACCAGGTGGCGACGCTCTCTGTTTCGGTGCCCCCGGAGACGCCCACGGTGGAGGTGAAGCAGGAGGCCGTGGAAGGCGGCGAGGTGGAGCTCACCTGTATGTCGCCGCGCAGCAAGCCGGCAGCCACCCTGCGCTGGATTCGTAACGGCCGCGAGATACCAGGTACATGGCTGACAATGGACTAATGGACAGTTAGATGATTATGAGAGATAAATGAGGAAACTAATGGGGGAATACAGGGCAGGTGAAGTGAAATGGGTGGATAAATTATCACAAATTGAGTGCTGAATAAAAAGGAGGATGAATGGTTGAGTGATTGATGGATAAATAGAGGTAATGGTGGATGAGTTGATGGGAGCAGGTTAAGATGGATGGATGGAGTAAATTAAGGTTTTGGCTGCGGGGCTGCCAAAACCTCTCCCCTCCTCTTGTTTCCATGATTTTGATCAAGTGTTCTTTGCAATATTTATAGGAGACGATCTAGTTTCAAATGATCATACACACCTTTTGAGATGTGAACTCTGTTAACTTTTCTTTCTCCATTCCTTTGAGAAAGAGTCATAAGTTCACAGAGGAAGTATTTATCCACGTGTGTTGATCTATGCGTTGAGAAGGCAGACAACAGGCAGTATTAGAAAGACTTTTCTGTCTTTAATGCGTCCACTAGTCAAACTCTCTCCCTATCAAAACAGATACATATCTCCCCCTCTCTCTATATATATATACATCTCCCTCCCTACGCTTTCTCTTGAAAATTCTATTTCAAATGTGTTTTATTCGCACATATCTGACAAGTACTCCATTTCATGAAAGTACAGATGCTACATACGCTCCAGATTTTACACTTTTCTCGTTCACAGAGAGACACTTTAACTCGCCGTCATCTAACTCTCCTCACTTCTTTGGTTCTGATAAATCTATGAGCCATCCTTCAGTCTGGTACCTTGATCTATCCTTCTTTCTAACTTTCTGCCTCCCTTGACTTCTCTCAGTTAAAGGGGCACTTCACTCAATAATACATCTGAGACCGATCTTTCCCTTGCCTTCAGTCTGTTTAACCCCCGAGAAATCACTTTTTTGCACTCCGTCGTTAAATCAGCGTATGTGTATAATACGTTTTGATTAGAATTCCTCAAAAACCTTGTACTGTTGACTGAGCACGAACAAGAAAAACCTTGGAGACTAATTTATGCAAAGCGTCTCTGACTCAGGCTTATGGCTATTCTTTTTTTTTTATTCAATTCATCTCAGATTATTAACAAATACAGACAGTTTAAAAGTACAAATCGCTGCCAAATGTGTTGCATTATTCATTAATTCACTCACCGCCCTCAAATAACTCACACAGACCAGATGAAATAGTGTGAGATAACAGTTTTCGGGACATGCATTGAGCACTGTTTTGCCGTCGTCTCTTTTACTTTCTATTTTTATCTGACACTCAACGTCTCTTTCATCCGGTCTCTTCCCTTCTTCTCTGTCAGAACATGCCTGTCAGCGTCATTCTGCCTCTGCCCTCTCTGTCCTTCCCCTCTGCTCCTTCCCGTTCTCTTCATCTAATCTCCCTTTCTTTTTTCCCCTTTAAATTTGACTGGTGACAAAGACTTGACGCTCCTCAGCTTGGTTATCGGTCGCAAAGGGCTTTAATAGTCAAAGAGACAGAGAGGGGCCGCACTTTCTTCCTTCTCGCCTCATCTTTTTTAACTATCGCTCCTCTCCTCTCGTCCTGTTTCCTCCCCTCTCTTCCTCGTCTCATCTTCTCTGTTCTTCTCCTGTTTCCTCTCTTCTTGTCTTTTTCCCTTCCCGTTTCCTCTCCTCCACTCTTTTCATCACCTGTTTCCTTCCTCCTGCTCTCCTCGTATTTCCTCTTTTTTCCTCACTTCTCCTTTCATTTCCTCTACTCCAGATTTCTCCCTTCCCCCTGTTTCCTCTCTTCTCCTGCTCTCATCTCTTCTCCCTTCCTCCCGTTTCCTCATTTCATCCCATTCCCACACCCCTCCCCTCTCTTTTGGCCGTGAGTTAAATGAACTGTGACACTAAAGGTTAGAGGCAGATCCCAACAGATATGGGGAAAGCACTCTTTAATTAAGACACTATCTTCCCACCGCTGCCGTATTCCTGCTCATCTGCACCCACCGCCGTCCTCTCTCACGCTTCGATTGGGCCTGCTCTCATTTACTCGCCGGCAATAATTGAAAACTCAGCGCGATATAAGTAATATTGTTGTGTTTTGCCTCAACAAGCACAAACTCCCAATACGTGACCATGTCACCCCCGCTGTTCATCCTCCCTCCTTCTGTCTCCCCTCCGCCTCAATTCTCGCATATTTCCTCCACGCTGCATCTGGCTTGACACTCTTATCGTCCTCTTTCATGTCTGGACTTGTCTCGCTCCCTCCGCTATCAATCATGCCCATTTTGCTACCCTCTCTCTCTCTCTCTCTCTCTCTCTTTCTCTCTCTCTGTGTCTATGCGTCCCTTTCCTTTGCCTTTCTTCTCTCACCCTGGTCCTTTGACGCCCCCCTCTCGCTGTGTCTGGCTCAGTTAACATCTCAATTCGGTTATGCATATCCTCTCTTTTTATCCCTCGCTCTCCCCCATCTCTCTCTCTCACTTTCTTTCACTCAAGCTCATACACAAATTATTCAGTTGATTTGCCATCTGCAAACAAACAGTTCTGCCGCTCATAATTGCCACGAAATATAGATGGAAATTGCTTTCTCTTTTACTCTCTTATTCTGTCCTCCACCGCTCATCTTCCTCTCTGCAGGTACCTGGTGCTGCTGAAAAAAAGCTCATTCATCAGTCACCAACTTCTTCTTCCTTTCATTCTGCTCACTTCTTCTATCTACATCTGTGCTCTCCTCTAAATGTCTCTTCTTTTCCCTCCCTGCATGTCCTCTCTCCCTCTCCCACCATAGGTGTGATGTCTCAGCAGGGAAAAAGGAAGAACGGGCATGTTTTCACTGCTAGCATGTTTCTCGGCCACCCCCACCAGTCTTCTTTCCCTCCATCATTTCATCCTGTCTTTTTTTCTCTCCAGGTGTGGAATCTCAGCAGGTCAACGCGAAGACGTTCAGCGTGTCCAGCACCATCCGGCTCCCGGTAGAGAGGAAAGACAACGGGGCGGCGCTGAGCTGCGAGGCGTTCCACCCAGCACTCGCCGGGCAGAAGAGGATTCGACACTACCGCCTGGATGTGAATTGTAAGTCTATCCTTCAGGCGAAGTGTGTTTGTGTGTGTGCACTTCACATCAAAGCAATTTCTATCCATCTTGGAAACAACTGAAGGAACATAATGTTCATTGCCAAATATTTGTTTTTTGTTTTTTACTTAAATGCCAGCAATGATTTTTTTTTTCAGGGTAGCAGCCTCATTTTTTAAATGGTGGATGTCTAATTTTAGAATGAAGCTCATTTATACACAGTCCAGGATTTTTTACAGGGATATTCAAAGATGCCCTGTATGAGACATGCTCTCATTAAAGCTTAATACCTACAAAACTTGTCATGCAGAGAGCTGACAGTATCAGGCCTGCGGCCAGGCTGGGGTCCTGGCTTGTGGTTTAAGCAGCTCACCAACATCAGCTTAGAAAACCTGGGTCACGTTACTAGGCTATGTACAATGATCCCAGTACTGTTTGTGGGATTGATTGATGCTTTTTTCGCACAAATTGGTGTGCTTTGAAATCTCCTTTTGAGGCAGGCAAAAGCAAACAGTGAAAATACTGAGAGATTTAAATGTATTATTGGCTTAAGTCTAATATTCACTCAGGGCAACAAGTTCAGATAGAACCATGTTTTTATTTTAAGATGAATTCACAATCATTTCTCAAATCTGTGGACAATTAAGAGGGATTAATCTTGAAAAAGTCAGACAGCTCTAATCCATATCCTTGGAAAAGTCTGATGAAATTCATTATTGAATATATTAATATGAAATGTTAATCCATTGTGTTTGCTTCTATCCCATCACACATGTCAAGTTTAATTCTATTACTTAAGTTTTGACCCTCCTGTCTATTTTTTTTTGTGAGGACAAACAAAACTTTCTTACAATTAAGTAATGATTCATATTTAATGATGATATTCATTGTTATTGTGTTGTCTGCAAATCCTTTTTGAAGTTCAGAATACAAAGTAACATCAATTGAGAGGCACCAGATTGAAATTCTCAGTCAGTAGTTGATACATCAATACTATTTGTTTTCAATGAAAGTTGATGCTAAAAGTATGCATAATCATTTTCTCCACCAATGTTACTGTGATGCTATTCGACAAGTCGACAAATAGTCAATAAATCCATTTGTTCTCTCCTCATATTAGTTTTCCTGCCAGTATAACACATCCACAATTACATCCAAAATTTTGGATAGTCAAACATCCCACAGGCATATATAAATATTTACCGTTGGTGATATTATTCATATGTAGCGAGTACTTCTGCATCAGTCTTTGAGGACAATTAATTTGCCACATGTAGCCTTTACGAATGTTTGTTGATAGATCACAACGATTAATATTCAACTGTTTTGTCAATCTGTGAGCTGGTGGCTCCTCCAGCCAGAGAACTGGTAATAATGACCAACTGTCAGCGTGGATTTGGCTTCCCATCGCTCTGTTGCTGAAGCAAGTGCAGTACAGCATCTGCTGGAGCGGTGGGCTGCTTATGATAACAGGTGTCTCAACTGTAGGATTGTCGGCTGGTTGCCTTGGAAACAGACGTTAAAGACCCTTCCTCCTGACACTTTTTCACTTTCCCCTTGTCCCCCCCCCTTTTTGTTCCCTCGCTGTCTCTCTCTCATTCCTGATTTTCTTTTCTGTTCTCTCCGACTGTCACTCCATTTTGATCCCTCCAATCCATTTTGTTTTCTATTGTGCTTTTCTTGTTTTATCTCTCACATGCACACTCATTTATCTCTTTCTTTCTCCCCACAGTTGCACCAACAGTCAGAATTGTTCCTCCCTCTGGCATTTTGCGAGAGGGCGACTCGCTCAGCCTCACCTGCTCAGTCTCTGGGAACCCTCTGTAAGTGTGTGTGTGTGTGTGTGTGTGTGTGTGTGTGTGTGTGTGTGTGCTAAATTGTTTTGTGTTGGTGTGATAAGATGGTGGTACCAACCACATGCACACCTACAGACAAAAACAAGTTCATCCCGCACAGCACATGTGCTATCATTGGTATTGCTATTGGCAGTAAAGGAAACCTCACTTCACTGGACTCTAAGTCATTGCTGTCCTCTAATGTGAAGGACGGCCTGTTTTGCTATTCTAAATATATATACGAGTTCAAGATGTTCTCTTTGCAGCTCTTCCTATGAAAAGTAATGCACGGTAATTCATATATATCCCACAAAACCAATTTGTTTGTAATCCACTAAAAACTTCACTTACGGAGGAGGTTGGGAATGGATGGGTGGGTTCAAAAATATGATTATAATAACTTTATTTATATTGCACCTTTTAAAAAAAGTTTACAAAGTGCTTTGACGGACAAACCAAAACACCAGACTTTCACCCAGGAGACCACTGCTGGTGTGAAACCAGAAGTCAACATGGATTTATTTGTCAAGTAACTTCCATACATAAGTAATATTATGTATTATTAGTTATTTCAAGCCAAAGGTTGAATTATTTGTCACATAACTTTGGTAATCAACTAACGCCACTTGCGTAGTCATTGTAACCCAAAACCATAATCTCAGGTTTCAGGAGGTATGATGGCTTTTTGTAGTTTGAAAAAAACATTGAATCATAGATGCATTCAGTTTCACCTTCAACAAGAAATGGAAAGGGCACATTTACAAGCTGACACAAAACGCTGCTTGAGAAGCTTTATTTTTTGGTATGTCATAGCAATGTGTTATTGCGTGTTCTCTCTTTCCTCTGAATTCCTGACAAAATGATCAGAAAGTATAAAAGGTTTGTCTCAACAAAGCATTTGTGCGTGAAAAGCTGCAACGAGTCCTGACAAATCGGCTTAAGAATACACAGAAAGCGTTTGATTGACGGCAGCATGCAGGAGGTTGCCAAGTTCAACGTCAATTCTTACAAACACTACATTTTTACAAAATGATAATATGGGACAGCAAGTATTCACGTTAAAACTGTTTTGGGAAATTGTTTTGAGCTGCTTTGAGAACAGCTGGTAACTGCATTGATTTATTGATTCATTTGTTCATTATTGTATTATCCACCGTTGGTATGGTACACAGCCTTCATGGGCTTATACACTTGACGACGACAACAACAACAACAACAACAACCACAACCACGATGGCCACATGACCAGTCATAACATGCAGCTCCACAAATTGAATGAAAGAAAGAAACCATTTCCATACCATAAAGCTGTTATTATGATGGATACAGTGTTCTCTGTCTTAGTTTAGTTTGCAAGTAGCAGCTACATCAACAGATACTAGTCTACTGGGCTCTACTTTCATTCTGGGCTAAACTTTTTATTTGCTTTGGTTTCAGGTCACATTGAAACCAAAGCACCTTTTTTAAGTGTAAGTGTAGAATAAGCTTAAACTTAAAAGTCAGAGCAAAAGGTCCTACTGTGAGTCCTGCTGTGTGTTTATAAGTGTCTGCTGGTAATGTTTCTTTGTATTTTCTCAGAGCAATTTTCAAGAACAATGAAAATAATACCAATGATGATGTTCTTTACATTATCATTGCAGCGGGGCAGTTAGGAAGATTTAGAACCGAGTCTCAACACAGAAGAACACAGATACTGCAATCATCCGCTTGATTTATGGACCACAGAGATGAATCAGAAAGATGATCTGTGAATATCACACAGACAGCTTTATTACATATACTGTTTTTTCAATAATTACTTTACACTTAACACAAAAAAAATATTGTTGCTGTAGCGGAAACATCCTTGAGTAACCTCTAGCTGCTCCAGTGAAGCTTTTCTCTGGCTGCAGCATGAAACAGTGATTTCTCCTGGACGGCTACCAAATGTATGAGAGTAAAGCAGGACATCACTGTAAGGAGGACATCTGCACTTTATTAGCCTTTCAACACAGGTTACAAAAAAAAGACAAATGAGTGAGAGCTTCTCCCTCTAAGTAGCTTAAAATAGCCAGCTGCATACACGAGATCTTACCCCGTCTCTCTTTATTATGTGTTGTTGCAATGAACACTAAGTTGACCTCTCTCTGTATAATTACTGTCCCACATAATTCCAGGGGCCTTCCTTGGAAACTTCAAGTAATTACCAAGTACTGCTAATCTCCACCAACTTCAATGTGTTCCCTATAATTACTGCAAGATATCTTGGTGCTTTCTAGGCACCATCCTTAGCTACTTCGTATCATCTCCTTTCAAGGAAATTATTAGGAAATAGACTATCAAAATGAAGTACGGCCACATGCTGTCCTCCACAATTGATGAAGGCCCCCTTTGGGCCATTCAATTACAAAATGCATCATCCCTTGAACTATAATTGAAGTCAAATCAAGGGTGTTTAATTCATCACATGTACATTTACAGTATCAACAAACCAATCAGGATATTTTTGCAGTCATGACAGCATAGTGTTTCATCACAACCAGAAGAGTTGTGTCTGTGGTATCACCTGACATTTTTGTTTTTCAATGCTGAAGATTAGATAGAGCATAACAGTAAATCATCAGCATGATCAGCATCACAAACATGAATACAAATATGTGTGTGTGTGTGTGTGTGTGTGTGTGTGTGTGTGTGTGTGTGTGTGTGTGTGTGTGTGTGTGTGTATAATAATATGTATGTTATATTATATTATATTTATTATTATTATTAATATATATATATATATATATATATATATATATATATATATATATATATAGAGAGAGAGAGAGAGAGAGAGAGAGAGAGAGAGAGAGAGAGAGAGAGAGATAAACAACGTTTATAAACACCAAAGTTTGGAGTCACCACACTGGAGTCCATTCCTTCTATAAAAATAGATAAAAGAATAATTCAGAAACCAAATGTATTATTTACATTTCAAATAGTTTTCTCCCCAAATGCAGGAGAATTAAATGATTAAAGCTTATGTTTACTCCACAGCCTCACAGAGTTACATGCCAGGGGAGAATACTGTCGGAACCATTTTTCCCCAAAATACACAATGATTAAAAAAAAAAATTTCCAGTCCAGAAAAGCATAAGTGACCCACGATCATTTGTAAACAACAGCAGTGCTTGCATTTGGGCTCTAATTATTTTGGGTAGCCGTTTTTATTTGGGTCCCCTGCAGACTACTCAGTGGTTAGATTGAATAGGTTTAAGCTGTGATTTGTCAGTCATCATAGTATGTTCAGCTGATATTCTGTGATCCAGTTCCATTAGTGCTAATCCTACACTAACCTTCTGTTTTGTATTGTCACATTTTAAGAATAGCTTTGCTGAAGCAACGCACCTACTAATACTCCAGCTTGATATTTCTTCCGTTTAAAACTGCACACATTTGCTAAGCTTCCAGTTTCTCTTAGCAGTGATGGGTGATTTCTTCTGTTCTTGTTCAACTGTTGCTCAGAGGGATCTTTGTCTCTTTCTGCCCTTTCAATTGTCAGTCTGGTTGAACCATTGTACAACGTTTTGTTCATTCTTCTTCATACAAAATAACATCTATTTGATGGACTTTAAGAGCCATCTGACTGCGAAGCGTCAAGCTTTTATGGCGATCCCTACATTTATATCAGCAGTATCTATATTTATACATAGAAATACAAATATAAGTAGAAGAAAATAGATAATAAAGTAAAAGTAATAAATGTTAAATCCAAAAACTGCCACATGGAAACAATGTAGACCATATCTTGGGAAGGATATGGACATTTGTATCCGGTCACAGACGCTGTTCTCATAAACTTCAGATTTCCCAATGGACTCTCTCATTATTAGACATCATCTCTCTAGAACTCTAGAGCTCAAACCAACGGTGTGAAGGGATATTCAATTGACACCTTGTCCAAGTCACTGGAGAAAGTTAAATCAAGTTATATAACCCATACCTGACATTTATTGTTTGATGGACAGATACAAACCACCTGATCCATATTTTATTGCATGAAGGACAGAGAGAAAAGGAGCTTAACACGAAGGCAGAGAGGTTACTAGAAAAGTGTAAATGTGAACATATCATAAACTTGTATGGGACTCTGTGTGCGATGGTAGAGCTTCTAAACCCAATCAGCATTCAACACTTTTAAGAGCCAGCTATGAAATAAAGCCTTTTTCTAGTGTGTTCGCAGCCCTTTGTGCACTTTCCAGAATGGTATTGGGTCCTAAGCTCTTAAACCCTCCCCTAGATGGTCCGTCTGTCTGTGGGCATCAAGTCCACCAAAGCTCCCCAGTAAAGCTGCATGCAGCCAAAGTATGTGCATGTGTGTGTGTGTGTGTGTGTGTGTGTAGGTGTAGGTGTGTGTGTGTGTGTGTGTGTGTGATGATTTAAGTGAAATCCCACAGTGAGGACTGGCTGAGAAGTGTATTGGCTATAGCCCCGCTAAAGCTTTGTAACGGCTGGTTGGGGACTGTGTGTGTGTGTGTGTGTGTGTGTGTGTGTGTGTGTGTGTGTGTGTGTGTGTGTGTGTGTGTGTGTGTGTGTGTGTGTGTGTGTGTGTGCGGTGCATGCACAAGTATGTGACAGTGAGAGATGGGACAGCGGGCCACTCTGGGCTCTGACCCTTATCTCACGCTGGACTGCACACACACACACACACACACACACACACACACACACACACACACACACACACACAGATACACACTTTACTGTCCCATTGTCGCCCTCCCGCTTGCTCCCTGGCCCTGTTAACTGCCTGTTAAGTATTAATGACCAATTATATGCCACTTCCTTTTGGTGGAGGGTACACTTATTGTTTTCTGTTATTAGGAGGAGAGATGGAGATGATGTCTTGTCATTTTGCTTAATTGCCCGCTTGTTAGCGTTTGAAGGACTTAACATGTGTGGGAGTACTTATATATATACTTACATATACTTATATATATGTGTGTGTGTGTTAGAGAGAGAGAGAAACAGAGGGAGATTTTGTTAGTGTGTGTTGGATAAGTGAGGGAGTGTGTGTGTGTGACTAAGGAAGAGGTTTAATTAGACGTCCTTAGGGATTAGAAACTAGATGAGTCAGGATTTTAATCTGTCCAGGGTGGCATGAGCCATGACACTCAGCCAGACACACAGACACACACACACACACACACACACACACACACACACACGTACACACACAGCGTTGTTCGCCAGGATGTCTCAGTAATCCTCACACCTCCTGTCTCCTTTGCCTTCCCGTCTTTCATGACCAATTCATTTTGTCCGCCTGCTCCTTCCCTTCATCTCCCGGCACACCGTTTCTTCATCTCCCTCCTCTAGCAACACTCTTTCCACCCTTCTTCTTTCTTTTTTTCTCTCCACTCTGCTCATCTGACACCCTATTTCTCTCTCATCTGCCCTCCCTTGCCTTCTGCCAACTCTTTCACACCATCACCGCCCTCTGACCATCCATCTCCTTATAATTGGTCAGGACGCAGCCCTCTGTTGCCATTGGCTCCTTCTCCAAGCCCCTTTTTATACTTTCTTCTCATGTCAACTTTCCCCTGTGGGCTTCTTTACGCTCCTTCACCTTTCTTTTTATAGCATTCCCTGGTGCCTGTGCTTCGATCCCTTGTCTTCTTTTAGTTGCACATTTTTAATACCCTTTAGCACCTCCGGGTTTTACTAAATGTGTTTAAAGGAATACTTTGCCCGCAAAATTACCATTTGTGTATCAATTACTCAACCGTTACCTTGAATTCTTGAGGAGAACTTTGTTGTTCTCACATGCCTCCAGGGTGGGAGGAGAATCAAATAACAGAAAGGTCTTAATGAATTAAAGTAAATGGGGGCCGCTGTTTAGGTACTTGGGCATAGCACGGTCTCACACTTGGGCAGGTGCGTTACTCGTCCGTGTGAGTCTGAAGTGTTTTCGGTAGTAAGGTTTAATAGATAAGACTTGGATTATACTGCCTGATTTGTATGAGAGTTTGTAAACATGTGTTTTGATATAGTTTTGCTGCTGTTAAACGCATTCCCCCATTTATTTACATTCAAGACTTTTTTGCCGTTTTGGGATGCTTTTGGGGTGAGTAATTGATAAACAAATGGGCATTTTGTGGGTGGCGTGTTCCTTTAAGACATAAGTACAATATTATATATATTATATATATAATATTATTCTACTGTAGTATTATTTAGACAGGATGTTGTTGTGTGATCTGCAGGCTTCACCTCCAATTCTGAACAAAACCATGTGATTCCTAGATATAGGTTTACCTAATGTTAGCAGCTACATGTAACATTTGTACACGTAAAAAGACAAAACATGTAAATAGGACAACTTTGTAGTTATCGGCAGCCATGTGTCTCCTTGTGGCAGAGACACAATACCAAACCAGTCTCTCCACTGAAACTTACCTGACTTAACTTATCAACCCTCCATCAGACTCCAGATAACTATTATATAATAACTAAATTTCAAACTTAGTGTAAAAAGTCAACACATTACAAAGTATTGCATTAGTGCAGAACACGTGTGGTTGTAGAGATAACAGAAACAGAAACTAGTAGAATTAATAACATACAATATCGCAGCATTTAATTGGCATACGGAGGAGGTTGAACTGAATACTGTGGCAGGAGTAAGTTTGAATATTTGCCAATATGAGTGTGCATGCATGTGTGAGACTGTAATTCTAAATTGAACGGGTAAAGCTAATAATTATTTCAATTGTCAACGAATTTATTAATTTATTTTTCAATTGATTAATTAATCGTTATGAAATGTCAAAAGAAATATATAACTATTTCCCAGAGCCAAAGATGATGTCCTCAAATGACTCCTTTTGTCAAACCAACAGCCCAAACCCCAAAAATACTCAGTTTACTGTTGTATAAAGCGGTACAAAGAGAAGCTGGAAACAGCAAATGTTGGACATTTTTCTTTGAAAATTGATTTCAACAATTAATCAATTATCAAAAATCAAGGGAATTGATTGACATATTGTTTCAGCGCTTTTAAACATGAAACCTCTCTCTGTCCCCTCATCAGGCCCAGGAACATTCAGTGGTCCAAGATTAATGAATCCTTACCCGAGAGGGCAGAGATTTCTGGCTCCACCTTTCAGATTTCCCGTCTCAGCCAATCACACAACGGGACGTACTTGTGCCAGGCCCAGAACAACTATGGACGCGCTGCCGATCATTACACCCTATTGGTGTATGGTGAGTAGATGGCTTGACAGTTGATTATAAGTTTTTGTTTGTGCTTGAAAAGTTTGCTCCATTGATTATTTTTTCTCCATTGTTTTCATTTCCAGTTTTAGTATCCCAGGTAATTGTTCACTGTTAAGAATAATTTTACGTTCAATGGATCTTTTGTTTGTTACATTTATTGTTCTTGTGTTTTGATGTTATTGTTTTGAGAAATCTTTTAAATTTTATCGATCCTTTTATCTTCCCAGTGTCTTTGGAGTCTGGCTATTCTGGCACTGGGCGACAGATCCATTAAACCTTGATGCTTGTCTCATCTGTCTTTCGGCTTTATTTGTTTTCCTGATTCGGTACACAGCAGGAAACCTCTGCTAAACCTCCTCCTGAATCAATTCAATAGAGATATTGATTCCTCAAGACAACGTGGGCTACCGTGCTCAGATACTAGTCACCAACATAATTATTCAGGCTATCGCTTGTAAAGAACCAATTTATCTTGTCCCCTGCGACCCAATCCTCTCTTCCGGGAATTCAGAGTAACTTTAACAGTCAAGTGCAATAAATACAGATTCAAGATGTTTTGACAACTACATGAATTTCACACTGCAAGCTGATATGAAGGAGACAAAGACAACAGAAGCATTAATGCAATCTGTTGGAACCCTGCATTTTACATGGTAACATTTGGCAAAAAAAAAAAAAAAAAACACTGAAACATCTGTTGCATTTAAGATTCAGGCGAATCAACTTTGCTTGTTGCTTGAGCAGAAGTATCAGACGGGGAGGAAGATGTGGGCTTTTGTTGTCAGCCTTTGCAAGTTTTCCAAGATGTTGCACCTCGATTCACTGGTGGTTCGCTAAATTCTTAATGAAGGTTGACCCAGATAGATTGCACACCGTGGCTCAAAGAAGACGACAGTGGAGCTTGCAACATCACTGGAAATCGTGTTACCACGATAGTTACTTTTCAGAAAATGTGACAAATTGGCCAACTTTCTCCCCGAGTTTGAAGCACATTTTTGAAACAAGGTTTTTGGATGCGTGTTAATGTTGCGTAATCCACTCATGAAACAACTGAGTAAACTTGCAGTCAAACAGGGACAAAATTGGAATTGTGAGATTTTAATGGGACAGCAGCAAAGCTAGCTCATCATTAGAGGCTTCTGTTGTTTCCTATACAATCCGTGGCCTAATTACACTATTGCCACTCTGCAGGTTTACCTTTTTTTATTATTATTTAGGCTGCTCTCCCCCTTCTGGCTGCTCCTGGCATTGCACCCAAGCACCTGAACGGACAGATGGAGGGAGGAGAAGCATGATATCTTATGTCACATTTTTGGGCTGCTTCTGGTTAGCACCCCCTCATCTATCTATCACACTAACACTATTTTTTCTCTCTCACATGCACACACAACAATCGCACACTCTTGTACAAGCACAGCATCAAACAGCACACATAATGGCAGCTTTCCACAGGCATCAAGGGTGGCAACAGTGGCAAGATGAAAGGTGACATCCGCATCCACTCCCCCTCTCTCGTTGTCTCTCTCTCTGTCTCTCTCTCTCCTGCTATCCAAGAAGGTTAGACATGTCGAGCTTTGATGTGCGTTGCCACCTCTGTAGAAAAATGTTCTGTCTTTCTCCCTCCTCCTCAGCTTCCTCCCTCACCATTTTTGAGCTGTCTTCTTCATTTGATCTTCTGTCTGCCGTTTCGTCTTTCCTACATTTCGTCATTTATCTTTTTTATTTCATGCCGTTCCTCTGTGCTGGTCATCAATTTGATTTATCTTGCTATTTTTTTTTCTTCTTATCCTCTTTTATTATGAAAAAAGGGGTACATTTAAAGTAAGGAATCTTGCTTCGATCAAAATCCATAAAAGACCAAAAATCCACATAACCAACATAAGCCAGGCTTCAACTCCTTTGCTCTGCGCCACGGATTTCCAGCAATCAGCTTCTTAAACCCTCCCGCTGTATCCGCGTATCAGTAGTGGTTTGCTGTAGTTAAAAAAAAAAGTGTACTCGCCCACGAGGCAGATTGTTTCAAACCTTATCTCAAAGAGCTCAGAGATGTTGATTCAGCCATCATATTAATCTGCAGACGACAGAAAGTCACTTTAGATTTTCCTCCACGCTACAGCTAATATTCTGACTAACGTGGTGTTAATTCTCTCGCAAGAAATGTCAGATGAACTCCTTCATTCAGGCTGTGATGTTCCCAGTGATATGTGTGTCTTTGTAAATGTTAGATTATTATAAAACAGTGTGTTTGCGATACATCATTGCTAATGCAAATAAACCAATATGGATGGTTCAATATGGTGTTAGTGAACTTCTACTTTTTGATGATTCAATACCAGGTTCATCAGTCAGTATTGAAAAATAAATATGATTCCATTATGGAAAATATGTTAAGATGACTCATGACTCTAACACAGAGTGCTTTTTTTTTTTCTTCCTAGAACCCACGTTGTTATTGTAGGTGTCTTATTTATGTGAATATCTCATTTTGTAACAAAGCTCTTTGCTTATTCCTAAAGACTTGCGATAGAAAAAATTATACACTCTCATCGTTGCTGCTTTTCTTTTGCCTAACTTTTTCTTATTCTTTTTGTTTCATTCTCAACTAGTTCGACCTCTCCGTCCATCTCTCGTGGTCTTCTCTTCGGTTATTTTCACTCCCCCGTTGTCTCTCCCTTTTCTCTCCCAATCCCCATTCCTTTCCTCAACGTCTGTCATCTCCTTTCCTCGGCCCGCCGTTCTCACCTCTTTTACACCTACTGTCCACTTCCTCTTCCTTTCTCCACTCCTCCCACACCCTTTCAGCTGTTTTTCACATTGTCACCAGTTTGCCCTCTGTTCTCGGTTCAGCTGCAGTTCAGCCTCTTTACTCAAAGAAGGCAGAGGTTTCTTAGAAAACGCCACGGAGAGCAGTGAGTGTAACTGAGTGAGGAGTTGATGGGGATAGATGGAGGGATGAGGGAAGGGGGAGAGAAGGTGGGAGGAAGTGATGGAGGAATGAAAAGGGAGAGAAGAAGGGCGATGGAGGTTGAACGCAGGTTAACATGCACTACCATAACCTGTCAGATAAACAAAATGGCGGTTTAGTTGGCTCCTAGCCTTCCCAGAGGGAATCCCAGAGTGCACTGGGCGAGGAAGGGGGGCAAGGAGGGCGTGCTGGATGATGTGTGTTGTAAAGGATGACTCAGCAGAAAAGAAACAATTTTATTGCGGATGCAGAAAAACTACCAGTGCTCTCTATCGACTCTCTCCTTCTCATTTTGTGTCAACCTTCCCTCTGCGAGAGTTATCTGCCATCAGGGTCTGTACATAGAGTACAAACTCAGGCAAACGTGCCTTCCAATTTGTCTCAGGTGCTTTAGGCACTGTCACTTTATGAGGAGAGGCGCAGGAGAACAGAGAGTGAGAGGTGGGAAGCTCTCCGGGGCCGTGGCGAAGACGTGATGCGCTAAACCTGAGCTTTACATGCTTTACACAGACTGTACATGTAAGTCTGTGTGTGAGTGTGTGCGCATTCGCTTTTGTGTTTATGATTTAGAGAAAGAGTGCATGTTCCGATGAAATTTACTTTTTGAAACTTTCAGAAAGTCCCTAATGATATAAATGTGACAAATTGTTTTGAACAGAATAACAGAGCACACACACATACGCATTACACACACACAGCAAGTATCTGTGGAATGTGAAATGGATGAGGCCTCTGTTGGTAGTTTCATCTCTGTGCCACCATTGTTAAGGAGAAATTGGATTTTTTTTATTATTTTTTTTATGTATGTATGTATATACGCACAGGTGCACGTGAATGTCCATGTGACTGGGAGGAAAGTGTTGCTGATTGTCTGGTGAAAGCCCAGAGGGCTTCCTTATGTAATTGAACTGAGCTGCTGCACTCAGATGAATCGCCAAGCCAATAAAACCCATTAGAATTGAATTGCATGAGAGAGTGTGGGAGATGGAGAGAAAAAAGTACGAGGGAGAGGTACAGATGAGGACATACACATTTCTGGTTTGCATATATGTAACACATATAAATGTGTGTGTGTGTGTGTGTGTGTGTGTGTGTGTGTGTGTGTGTGTGTGTGTGTGTGTGTGTGTGTGTGTGTGTGTGTGTGTGTGTGTGTGTATTTTGGTAAAACAGAGCAGGGAAGGGAGCACAGGAAGAATAGAGAGACTAATGGTTTCATAGAAAGTTTCATAGAAAGCATAGGGGAGTGATGGGAAGATGAAATGATGGGTACGCAGCGAGATAGAGAGGGAAGCTAGGTGACCAGGGATTAGTCTGTGTCTCCTCGGCTGTTGTAATGAGCCGTCAGGATAATTGGAATGAAAAACAGAGTCCTCCATTTAATGAAGTAAGACTTTCAAAAAACATGGAATAAGAATCAAAGTGAAAAAAGGTGTGGGGCTAGTGACAGAGGAAGCTAGACGGAGATAACGCAAAGTTCATTTTGGCAGTTTTCCTCCACACACGACAATGCACTTCTATTGGCGTCTAAGTGAATGTTGAATAAGTCCGCAGCCAATCAGTGTCGACCTTGATGGCCTCCGCAGTGGACCCCTGACCAATGTCCAGCATTCAGTGCACTGATTGACAGCTATAGCCACCACTGCTCTGGGCGAAGCCCTTATAATCAGGAACACCGAACATGAAAGAATAACGGGGCTCATCCAAAATGGCGGCGCAGTATCCTCAGGCGCACTTCTGCGAGAATGAGATACGAGGAGAAAACGTCATTATCCCAAGTGCCGCCACATCCGTCCCTGGAAATAACATGGGCTGTGTGCCTGATTGGCAGCCATATAGTGTTAATGAATAACAATATGATGTAGGGAAAAAAAGGACGCTATCGGCCAAGAGGACGACAGCTGTATAGCATTCTCCTTAATTAAGTTGAGGAGAGGCAGTGAGGGAACGTAGTCACAGAGGAGTGAAACCAGAGAGGCAGCCGAATGAAGGATAGTAAAGGAGGGAGGGGGTGCAAATGAGGGGCGGAGAGTTTGGTTGAAGAAGAACAAGGAAAAAAAAAGTGAGGGATGACGGCGGAACGATAAGAAAAAGTTGAACACAGTAAGAGAGAACAATTTTTTAGGTCATTCGTGAAAGCCAAGAGAAATTAATCAGCGTCCAGTTAATTAGTGCAGCAACCCCGGCCATTAATCCTCGGGCTCAAGTGACAACCACGTGCACGCATGCTGGTATCCACACGCACATGCAACATATATGCACTCAAACAGGAGAGCGGCAACAGACGCACATAAGTGTCACTTTCTCTCCATCTGGTCCAGTTTTTTGTTTCCCTTTCCTTCCTCTCTCTCACTCTTCACTTCACAGAAAACTCTGCTCATCTCTTTGTCTTTCCCGCAAAATACACTACACATCATGTAATATTTCTTCGCAGAGAGAAAGAGACCAAGGCTGGGCTTGAAGAAGAAAAAAAAAATTCAGGAGGGGGAGGTATAGTGCTGACATAAGAAGAGTGCAAAAAGAGATTGATGATCTCAGGGCCACTGGGAGAAAGGGAGAGAAGAGACAGAGGAATACTTACCAATAAATTACTCCTGAGCAGAAAGGGCAGTGTGTGTGTGTGTGTGTGTGTGTGTGTGTGTGTGTGTGTGTGTGTGTGTGTGTGCGCGCGTGTGTGTGTGTGTGCACGTGCGCGTATGTGTGTGTGTGTGCTTGTACTGTATTCCTCTGTTTGCCTTTGTGTTGTATGTGACTTTGCATAGCCAATTATGCATATGTGTGTAAAAGTGCACAAACGTGGTCTGGGTATGTGTGCGCACAAGTCTTGATTCAGTGTGAGTGTGAGTGTGTGTGTGTGTGTGTGTGTGTGTGTGTGTGTGTGTGTGTGTGTCCTGAGACTTGGAGTGCATTGACTACCTCGCACATTGCGGTTTGATAGAGATTGTTTGATGAAGTGGCATGTTATTCACTCTTAAAGTGCTGATGCACTCATAGACACACATTCACACCCACTCTTCCATCTCCCTTTTAGTTCTTGTCAGCCATTATTTTTTGGTCTTTAACCAAAAATGAACTTGTCTCTTTTTACCTCTCTACCTACCATTGTGTCTCAGCCATTGATTCTGAGAATGTGTCAAGATCCAAGCTATTGTTCTGCATTGAATAAGACAGTCCCTGCATGGCACTGCTCCATTGGGAATGCATCTGTCACAGACAATGTCTCTGTCTCTCCTGCCATTGTGCCATAGAAAATCTGTCAGTGATAGAGAATGTGTTCCTATATATTCCTTTTGCCTCGTAGATGAATGTCAGTCTGCTAGGTATGATTCCCTTCAGCCTTCTGTTTTCAAGCATGTCTTCACCATTGTAAACGTCTTCTTTAACCCCCATAGCTGGCATACAGGCCTGCCAGAGAACATCATTAGTCCTTGTCCTTATCGCCTGTCAGGGGTCGAGATCGATTCCATTTTGCACACACGGCCAATTTGGGGGAAATAATTAGTAACATTTGTCTCTGGTATCGAAATGGCATCGGCCTCAGTTGCTGATCAGCGTGTTTGAAATAAGTCTTTCCTGCAGTTCTCGTACATCTTCTCCTCCTTCTCTAAACTCATTGGAAGAGACGAACTGTCTCCGAGACTACGTCCAATGATTATCGAGTAGGATGCTGAGGTAGAGCAGCCAAGAAACTCAATTAATATTCACAGTAATAAAGTGTGTGTCATGTTTTATAGGCTGTAGTAACTTTGCTACGAAACTCTGCAACGCCTTTGTTGAAATGTCACTGCATGTCGTAGATAATAGCATTTGTGTATGTGTGTGTTATCCCATTCCCTGTCTGTCTGTAGATAATGTGTCAGTCACTACCACGGTCCCTCCCACTCCCACCACCCAACAAATCACCTCCCATCCCACCACCCCAACCCTCCTAACACCCAGCTTCGCTCCGGACCCAAAAGGTAACATACACACATCTTTTTATTCTGCCTCTGCTACATTCCATCTCTCTCCTCGTCCTTCCCTGCTCTCCTTTGGTGTCTTTCACTACCCTAGTCATTTGATAACTCTCAGGTGGCCTGTACACACACACACACACACACACACACACACACACACACACATACACACTTCCTCTGCTGCAACCTTCCTTTGCCCTGCATCTACATGAGCGTACGTGCCTGCAGACGCTTTGGTGTGCACCGAGCACAACCTCCCACTCTCTCCCTTTTTCTTATCACTGGCTGTTTGATGCTCCCCACACACACACATTGCCCAGTCAGCATTTGTGTACGTGTGTGTATGGTCTTTGGTGGGTCTTTTGATGCTTGGTGGGTACTATTAATGAATCTACATTAAGAGTTTAAGGAACTGGAAACGACTGACACTGGCCTCTGCAGGGCCAGGGAGATGCTACACAAACACATTTATCTGCAAACACACACACACACACACACATATATTCTGACAGAGAGGAAGATCAGGGATCAAGGTGTGTCTAGTCGTATTCTCCCTGATGATGATGTTACACAGCAGGAGAGGGAAAGGCTGCTTGGCTATGGAGGGTGGAAAGGGTTCACGGAGGATATAACGGGGAGTTATATCCTATTGTTTTGTGCATCAAGCCCATTGTTCATAATTTCAGAGAAGCATTTAATGGACAGATTAGACGGTGCCATTATGATTTACGGCTGAAATATACAGTTAGTTGATAGAGAACCTGTGAACCCTATGCTGGATTTGGCTTAATGTTCAATGTCGTACCGTTAATCAGGCTTCTTTTCTCTGTAGCATAAGATTAAAATAAAAAAACAAGTTAGCCGACATACTTATAAGGAATGATGTCCTCATGCAGCATGAAATATAATGAGACAATGGTGATTTAGAAGCTGAAGAAAACATGCTTGAGGCTGGGTTTGACTTGCCGACATTGGGCTCTGTAGACCTGCACATTACTGCTACGTTACTATGGCCAAGCGCCAACACTGAGCATAATTTCTGTCATATAAAAAAAAAAAATGGAAGCTCTTGAAGCGATAAAAAACGGTTGTTAAAAATGAAAGCTACATAAATGACCAAAACAGGAAAAAAACAACAATAATGAGTCAAACTAGGCTGTTAATGTGTCCCACATTTAGATAAACAGCTGTTTTTTCTCCTGCCACGATAATAACAGTGTTCATTTGCTTTTAGCAGCTGAAACCTGGTTTAAGAGTCAAACGTGTGCTCATGCAGTCGCAGGATGCGCACACAGACAGATACACACACGCCAGTGTGTTAGGAGTAGTGATGCACCGTTGTGAACTGCAGTCCTAATACTGCCACCTGGGCTTTGGGTATCGGCCGACACTGAGTACCGATCTGATACCAGTGTTTAATTAACAAGCTGTATGCCTCACTGCGTGGAAGTGACCGGGATCCTTCTTTTATGTATAACGCAACCTCGGGCTTAAATTAAAAATGACTTTTCCATTTTCGTAAAACAAAATATAACAAATAAATACATTCATATAATTTTACTGAATTGTTATTTACTAAATTAATGGTATCTGATACTAGATCAGCCCGTTGCCAACGGCACCCGATCCAGCTATTTGGGTAATTTATCGGACTGATAAGTGCGTCTTGTCCTCTCTGACCTTTTGGCCCATAGCTTGGCACTACTTTGCTACCATGTGTGTGTGTGTGTGTGTGTGTGTGTGTGTGTGTGTGTGTGTGTGTGTGTGTGTGTGTGTGTGTGTGTGTGTGTGTGTGTGTGTGTGTGTGTAAAACTGCACACCCATCCACTGGTTTCCCTCTCTTTATATCTACAGAATATATTGATCTCATACATAGACTCACACAAACACACTCTCTTCTTCTCCTCCTCCTTACTTTCCATACATCCGTCTCCTGTCTGTTACTTAAAAGGAGAGATGAAGCAAAGGGAGCGGCAGAATCCTTCCGTTGACGTTGCCGCCGTCTGTGGCAGGTGGAGGTTGTTCACCTGCTGGGCGTGTGTGGAGATGTCATAAAGAGTCGTAGGAAAAGCAGCGGGTTGAACAATTTGATGAACGCTTAGTCGATGTTGATGTATCATCTGAGGGGCTCCTCTGAGAAACGCCGCATTGCACTGTCATACATTTCCTGTGGAGCTTTGGGCTACGGTGGATGCGGTGGAAAACAAGGGTGGCGTGAGGTAAAGGTATAGTGCTTGCTTTTTTATCCCACTGTGAAATATTGCTGCTTGATCCAGTCACAGTCGAATCACACGTGTCCCTGTGCCTACAGATGCACCGATGTCTCACAGATTTGATCCTATACATACGCAGGAATATGATGCACTCACAGTCACAGTGTCCAATGAGACGCTTGTCCATGAAATGCATGTGCAAGAATGCACCCTCTTTTCTTCAGCTGTCAATCCCAGCTCCACGTCCTTCTCTTCCTTTCCTTTGCCTCCTCTTTCTCTCCTGATCTCTGTGTTAGCACTCAATTAATGATTCATGTTTTAATTCGGCTCTGTCAAGGTCCAAGAGCTGCATCAATAACTCCAATGTCCTTGTCTCCTATTTGGCGTTCCCAGCTTTTACACTACATCCACAAAAAAAAACTTTTGTCATTGTAAGCGACTCAGATACTGTAAATACGGACTCAAAGAGCTGTTTTTTTGCAGTACAGATAAGTTCCTACTATACCAACCACTTAGTTCTCTGTTTCTATGTCACCTGCTTTTGTTGTTGTCAGACAGTATTTACTGGTGAAACTGTACACAGGTACATGCTTGGCCTTAAACCTGCCTTATAATGTATGTTAGCGCTGCGACAAACAGTTAATCTGTTGATCATTTTTTCAAGTGATCAATTCATTGTTTAGTTCTCAAAATGTCAGAAAATACAACAAAATAAATTGTCATCATAATTTACCAGAGCTCGCAGACGATGTCTAAAGATTGGTTGTTTTGTCTCGAAGCTCAAATTATTCAATTTAAAGTGACAAAACACAAAGAAAAAGCTGCAAATCCTCATTTATGAAGCTGGAACCAGTGAATATTTAGCATTTTTGCTTGATAAATGACTTCAACAATTAATCAATGACTAAAATATTTTTTTGTTTAATTGACTTTCAACACAATCTACACAATCTACACTTCTTTTAGTATTTGTTCTTTACTTACGCAGTGTAAAGTTGGTAAAAGGTGAGGTTGACATGATGAATAATTCCTTACCACTGCTGCAATTTTGTAAATGTCACAGAATTTAGCTTGCCTTTTTATCTTTTCATCTCTCTTCACTCAGTTTTCTGATTTCATTTCCCAGGGCTGCACTACTCAGGGTGTGAGCACACTCAAAGTTTCCCTCATTCAAAATGCATTGTGGTCTTGACAGGTGCTTGGCTGAAGTAGGTTTTTAGAGGTTATTCTTTTCATTCACTCTCCTCATTTCTGCACCTTCTTCTCACCCATTTGGACTGTCTGGCGTTCTGTGCAGTGGGGGGTGATGAAAGGTGATAATGCAAGTTGGTTGGAAGATATTGACTTCTGTTTTCTCCTGTCTCGCTCCCTGTACTCTCCCACGCTGCTGTTTTAATGTGCTTTCTTTCTATCACTTTTATATCTTTTTTTTCTTTACATCTCTCTTGCTTTCATTTTTTATCCAGTTCTCTCTTAGTCTCTATTTCTTTGCCTGCAATTCTCTCTCCTTTCATCTCCATATTCTCCTTGATATACCCCCACACTCTACCCACACCCACTATTTGTCTCTTTTGTTCCTTCTCAGATCCTGGTGCAGTGGTAGAGACTCACAGTGCAGTACCATATGCAGTGATAGGTGGCGTTCTGGCACTGCTGGTTTTCACCGTCATCTGTGTCCTCATCGTCACCATCTGGTGCTCCGTTCGACAGAAAGGTAACGCACACGCACACAAAAGTTTCTTTCACAAGCAAGCGGACATGTCTGGCAATCATAGTATTTTTATCACGTCTTTCACGGGCGCGTTTTTCTCATTTGCGCCACTCTCTGGCATAACAAGCTGTGAAAAAAAAATCATTGCAGGCCCGTTACACCCAGAATCCTTGAAAATAATCTCTTAAACTGAGGTGTAAAATTGTCAGTGCAAAGCAGACAGGATGGGATGCTCCTCTCTCCAGGCGGGCGCTGTCCGTGATGGACGACCTTGGCCAGAATAACGGAAGAGATAGGGTGGGGTGGGAAATGTAGGTGTGGTCCCCGTGTTTTATGACTGTATCTTAGTGTATCAAGGTCCATCTATTAAAAGCAGCCTCCCTGCATTCCCTATCTTTTTAAGTGCCCCTGTTTTGGCAGCCTTCAACTGTGTGCCCCAGCTGCCAAGAAATCATCCAGGAGCAGTGTAGCAACCGGCAACCAGCTATTACTTACCCTATGGCCAGACAAGCCGTCAGTCAGCATTCAGTATGGCCTGACCGCCAATCAGCACATAGACAGGACCATTACAACCAAGCCATGTTGAGACAGAGCCATTAAGGCTTTGTCTTTGGCCCGACGTGACTGGCAGTATGCCAGTCAACTTCGGTAAGGAGAATTAGAGTGTCACTCACCCCTGGAGTGAAGGGACACTCAAGCAGGAAGATGACTTGAGCAGTTCTTGCACTCTGTGTAACCTGTACTGCACGACTCATTAATCATACGGACCCGAGGGATGTTAAAATGTGTTTGATGGTGGGTTTTGTGAGTGGCGCAAACGTGCCATGGTTCTCTTGCACCTAACCTTCCCTCCGTCTTTTTTTCTGCCAATCTCTCCTCCTTCCCTGTCTTCTGTTCTCTATTATCTTCTCCACCTTCCCCTCCTCTTCTGCTTCTTCTATTCACACATCCATCTCCTACCTTTAATTTCCGCCGGTAGGCTCCTACCGTACACGAGAGCCTATTCTTGCTTGGTATTGACCTAACAATCAGTTAACTAATGAATTAATCAGTCACAGGTATGGAACTCAATAATATTGGCGCTGGTTGGTTTGATAATGCTGCATGGCGCTGCAGTGTTCATGACGCTTTGCCACCTAACCTTCCCCCTCCAATCTCCCTCTTGGTCTCTCTCTCTCTCTCTCTCTCTCTCTCTGTCTCTTTTCATTCAGGTTCCTATCTTACCCATGAGGCCAGTGGGTTGGATGAACATGGTGAGGTGCAGGAGGCTTTCCTCAATGGGAACGACGCCAGCCAGGGCAAGAAGGAGTACCTACTGTAGCCCCTCCCCCTCCTTATCCCCTCCTCTTCTGACCTCATCCCCCCTATCCCTTCCTCTCCCTGTCTCTCACCTTATATACAGTATACACACACACAACACACACTTCTATACAAAGCGCCATAACAGGCGGCCTTCTGAAAACGACTGTATACAGATACTGCACATAGCCGATCCATCCCACTCCATCCCGCTTCATGTCCTCCATGTACACACACACACACACACACACACACTCCCAGTGACAGACTGAGAAAAAGAGAGCCTATAGACCCAGCAGCTATTAACGACTGTGCCATATACTGTAAGTCGGAGAAACTGGGGAAAATGGAGAGCAAGAGAGTTGGGGAGAGGGTGAATGTAGACAATAACGAAATGATGCCATAATTATTTTTGATCGAGAGGGAAGCAGGGAGCACAAAGAAAATCGGCACTCTGCCCGTGCAGCCGCCAAAGTAGAAGGGGAATTAGGGGCAGATGACTGCTATAATTCCATGCCTTGAGAAAACCATCTATTTCACAAAGCTCAATCTATAACTGATGGAGACAGTGGGAGCTGCTTGTGAGGAAGGAGGGGGTTGAGCAAGAGCTATTGAGAGCTAGAAAATTGAAAATTTTAAAATTGCCAGAGCATTTTTGCTATAGAGCAACTCATTTATAATTCTTTAACAACACTGGAGTGTTTCAGCCCTGAGTCCCCGGCGGTATCCAGTCTTTATGGACAAGCTAACTGTCCTGTTTTGCTATCCCAGCAAGGTGGCCTTCCAATAATTTGTGAAAAGAAATCATCTTTTCATGATTTTATCTCCTCTCCTCTGCAACAGTGAAGAGAATGGTTCTCTTTTCTTTTAATTAACTCTCCATCTCCTCCTTCCTCTCCGTTCACCTGTTACCATCCTCTCCCCTCTCCTTTATATCTCTCTTTCTCTCTGTCTGTCCCCCTCTATCGCTCCTCCTTTGTTGGCTCCTATTAATGAAAGGATTAGTGTTGGGCTGCGTTCCCGACAAAGAAGAAAGGAATATGACTTGCTACGGCATTAAAGAAGAGCTTAATTATTTTAGAATGTCATTAAGAGGATAAAAAGGTTTAAAAGTCTTAATAAGAAGGGCAAGGGGAGTGAATGAATAAGGAAATAAAATGGGTGGGTATTTTTTCTGAATGCTACCAGACATGCAGATACATGCACACATTCATACGTACAGTAAACATGTTGACAGAACAAGTATACATATCTCTGAACTACTTATTTGTATAAAAAAAGAACAGCAACATAAATTAAATGACTCTTTTAAGAAATAAAAAAAAAAACGTTTACTATTGAAACGCATTATGAAGCAAATATACTAACACAGAATATTAGCCTATAGAGGTGCAAAGCCGAACAAACCACTGTCCAGTGATCTTTAAAGAAAATAAAGAAAAGAATAAAAAAAATGTCATTTGTCTTTATGAGAAACAAGAGGTCTTATGAATTTTTTATTAATTATTATTATTATTATTTGAACAATTATGATTGTTGTTAATGTTATTATTATTGCCGTTGTTATTATTATACTTGTAAATGTTAAAGAAATGTACACTTCCCATGGTTTGTTTTTGGTTCTATTGTAGAGAAATTGCTGTCTTTTTTCACTCTTACCTTTCCTCTCTCTCCTAGTCTTTCTCTCTCTTCGTCTTCTGTGCCTAGTCGTCTTTTCTCCTGTCTTTCACTCTTGTTTATTTTAGAGTCCATGTGTAACTGTTGATATATAGCTAACTATTCTTTATAGGGGAAAGATACAAAGCACGACAAAATTAAAAAGAATTCAAAAATAACCTCTGGGATCGGACTGGTTTTTGTGTGTGTTTACTGTGTAATTAGCAGGTGGTGTTTTTGAAATCCTGTGAAAAGAGAACAGGAGATGGAGCATATGATTCGATCAATGGGGAATAGTGGAGTTATAGCGGGGAAGATAAAGATGAAGGAAATTGAGCCAGTTGTAACTGGCAGCTCATTCAGAATAAATAGAATAAACAAAACAGAAGGTTCTGTGGCACCGCTAATGAATCATAAGAACAGATAACGGGGAAGAAAGGGTGACAAGAGGGTTGAGTCAGATGCATACAGAAAAATATGACTCTGCCATTAACTTCCACACAATCAATACCCGATTCTGTCGGGAAGCACTCAACGTGTCCATCTGTGCACAGGGCTAGATTTGAAAGCCGCCGGAGGTCGCCGGGTGATAGATCGATGTGTTTCTCTACCATCGATGGCAAGGCTCCACGGTCGCCTGTCATAAAGACAGATTGTCAAACGGCAATCAAAGTAATGGACTTGCCAGGCGCTACCAGCATGAGTTGACACTCCGGACAACAAACAATTCACACACATACACACGTATACACAAGTAGACACCAGACATATCTTCAGTTTATGATGACGAGATGACGCAAAAGTAGGGCAGCAAGCTGCTGCTATCGGACCAACCGTGGTCGATGAGTAATAAAGCCAGAATATTGTCCGTTTAAATGTCTTCAAAAGCGCATGTCCTTCAAACAGAGGTTTCACGTGTTGTTTTCCTGTTCGATTCTCAGCACTCTGGTTGTGTTGTTTGCTGCTTTATAGGCTATTGCTATTTCTGCTTCTCCTCACAGGACAAAAAAAAACAGAAAAGTAAACTTTCTAGTTCAAGCACTTTTTGTGTGTTTTCTACAAAGAAAAAAATTTCAATCAAATCCCTTTTCACAGGAAGAATTGTAGGGTAGTTGCTTACGCCGTAACTGATGGTGCATCCTGGGAAATACGGCCATAACAATGATATAATTCAGCTGCTAGACCTAATGATAATCAGACCACCACTGTGAACATAGATGATGATTATCCAATCATTAGACATAAGCAAGAATGACATTGGGACGAGCCAGACAACAGTTGGTCGTATTCCTCCCCAGTTTATGACATACAGGGAATGTAGCATAACCTCGCCAGTAATGACAGCAAGAAGTCTATGAATAACTCACGTGGCTGCTCCCTGATGCTAGTTTCACCGTTTAACGTCCTGGAACGGGTTCACGTTAGATAATTCCCGCTTTATGACCCTTTTATGGCGGTCATATTTCATTTCTACGAGTTGCAGTAGATATCACAGGCCATCCAAACACAAACTCTTTGTATTTCTGCTGGCTACATGGTGGATTAGACACAGTCTTATCCATCTGTAAAATCAACCCTGGTGACCTGAGGATGGTGAACGCAGCTTATGTTCACCGGTCTTGGCATTTTGACCCTAGCGAGGCAAGCAGGGGTGTACAGCATGGCAGCAGAGCATGAGGCATTGATTGAGGTGCTTGAGTGTGTCGAGGCCCACAATCAGGAAGCAGAGAGCTTTCAGGCAGAGAGAACAATTGAATGGGCAGACGCCAGGGAAGCTGGGGAAAATCTTTTTATCCAGATTTCTCTATCAATAATGTCTTTCAGTCAGGGTTTTTTTGTTGTTTTTTTGTTCAACATACTGTACTCTGTGTATTTTTTGAGAACGTAAAAATGAGATGGAAAGCAGAAAGTAACATAACGAGTCTGAGAATAAATGGAAAATAGACACAAGATCTGTGGCAAGAGCTGGAAAGTAGGCAACTGACAAAAATTGCGAGCAACAAATCCAAACCCTGAGAGTAAGGGAGAGAAACGAAGAAGAAGAAAGGAGCTGCTCTACAATCATGAGAAAAGAGAAATGTCATGTCAATGTCCCATGCAGAAAGAGATGGATTTCAACAACACGGTTCAAGATGAACAATCCAATTAGAGTGAGCAAGGCCTTTTTTATTACATGAGTGCATCACGTTGTATTTACAAGTTTAATCAAAACAGCCATGAAGATTGTGTCATAACCAGGTTGATGATGTTTTCCCTACGATGCTGCGTCCTCTCTGGACCACATTTTTACTGAATGTTTAATTAAACGCTGTCACTCATATATCTACATCACTGGTGGTTGGCTTAGCAGAGACTTAGAACGGGCTTAGAATACGACCCACAGGAAGAGCAGTCAAAGAAAACAGACATCTGTGATCAGGATAGTAGTCATCACCGAGAGACTTAATTTTCTCACTGACATTTGGTGTGGGACCTGATAATTAACTGGTCTTTTCATTTACCAGTTATTCATGGCGTCTGTGTGCAAGGTTGCTGATTAGTTAACAGGCAAACAACAAACAGGAACATGTTATGCCTATATTTATTCTTCTTTAGTCCACAAGCTGTTTCAAACACTTGCTTTTTCTCATGCACACAACACACGGAAGGAACATTGTTTTGAAGATG
Source organism: Cebidichthys violaceus (assembly GCF_023349555.1). Lineage (NCBI taxonomy): Eukaryota > Metazoa > Chordata > Actinopteri > Perciformes > Stichaeidae > Cebidichthys > Cebidichthys violaceus. Next base: position 3,720,525 of record NW_027176927.1, read on the forward strand.
ATGACAAGTGTATGTGGAAAACAACAGCCCGCTTCTTCAATTATGAAGAATTCAGACCTCTGGGAACACTTTGGCTTTAAGTGAGTGTTTGGCTGAAGACCATGGAGCTGCCTGCACTGCCTCACACAGGGCCATACGGACAGATTTCCCTCTGGACGCTGCTGCTGGAGGGGGAAGGTGGGCAACAGAAAGGGGAAAGGATGCCCTTGCTTCCCCAACTTGTTTCTTGGGAGGAGTGAAGAGAATCTGGGGCACGAGGCTATACAGCTGGAAGAGGAACATGGCAACTGCATGAGCCCAGGCAGGAAGATTGGTGTTGGGGGTAAAAAGCAAGAGGGCATGGATAATGTGGAGCGGCAGGCACAGCAGAACTAAGAGGGAAAGGGACAAAGCCAGGGAACGGACCCGGTAGGAGTCATGTTTAGGGGGGTATGCATGACTAAAAGGAGTCTTCCTGGGCTTGATGCATAGCAGGTCAAGGTAGATGACCAGCAGGCAAAGCAAGGGGAGCATGAACACTGTCATCCCATGCACATAGACTAGGAACTGTGGGCTGAGGATGATGTCAGGGGCACACACTCCCCAGTGGCTGCTGTGAATCTCAGCGTAGGTGAAATTGTGCTTGTCTTCCACGTAAAACTTTGACAGGAAGCCGCCGTATGGAAGATACTTCCCGATGACCTTGCGGTCATGGTGGTACTTAGGGGGCGGGGAAGGGGTAAGATGGGGTAAAGAGGTCGTCCAGTTGCCATACAGCCCGAGGCCAGCTGTTCCCGGCTCAGTCCCGTCACTTCTCCAGGTGTCGAGGATGTCCGAACCGATGAACTGGGCGAAGGAGGATAGAACGGAGCCCACCCAGCAGAGCAGAACCACGCATAGAGCTCGTTGATGGGTGATCACTGAGGAGTACCTGGCATTCACAAACATGTGGATGTGGACATATTAAAGAATGAAATGAGCACGAGCAGTTTTTACAGTCCTGCACTGCCTCGGCGCTCGCTTCTCAATGACACCAAGATGTCACAATGCCGAAATAGAAATTATTTTCTGACTTTTGTAGGAAATCTGCTTCTGAACGAGGTGTACAAAAATCCCACCTCACTTACACCAGCTGGTTCAAAAAATATGTAATGCTTACTGTCTCTCTTCCGCTGAAGGCTGGATAGGTCACTGTCTATCAAATATCAAAGAGCCTCAGAGCCTATTGATATTTACTCACCCCTGTTTCTCTCAGAAGGCTACTATAAGCAGTGTGTGATAAAAAGCTACCTTATGATCACTGAGCAGCCTATATTGATGTAACAGCATGCCATACAGTGGCAAATCTTGACATGTTTGCTGCTTTTTTTATCATATTGATTTTCTTGCTTTATTGCTAACAGCATGCTTGAAAGTGTTGACTCTTGCCACCCACATATTCACCCTCACCCACACATTTACAAGATACTATTAAAACAGTGTACATTGTAATTGACAGTATGTAATGCTATATCATATTTGAAAAAAAATATTGTATGTATATAAGGTATGCAATCGGTACTATCTTAACATTTGACATGTACTATCCAATTTTTATTGCACTGATTTGTATCCTTTCTCTGCTTAAATTGCTTAAACTGATTTAACCCTCTTCCACACTCACCTGTCCGCCAAGTGATGCTGCAGGTGGGCATCCAGCACAAGGATCATTAACAGGAACATGGTAAACTGCCTGACCAGCAGGGGGCAACACACCAAGGTTATGCAGGTGTACAGGCACTGTGGGGTTCGCAGGTTGAGCAACACGTTCACGGGGATCCCGACTGCACCCCCCGCAGCACCCACCCAGCCCAAGCACAGCCGAAGACAGCATGAGACGCTCCCGGGTTGGAGCCTGGCCCCCTGGGTTCCCTCCTGGACGTCGGCCGCTCTACCACTGCCACTGACAGCCATGCACAACCTCACACTCACCACAATTACAGATACTGATAGGATGCACTGGCACAGAGAGTACAGCCAGATGAATTCCATGTCTGGGGGAGGTAAAAAAGGAGAGAGACAGACACTGAGAAAGGCAAAGGATACAGTTTAAAATGTCTACTGATAATGATGTGAAAGAGCAAAACAAATGCATCGATGCTTAACAAATATAACCTTGTTCACTCCCACTTTAGTTGCCACTTCTGCCCTATGTTCCCACGTGGCACTTTCAACAGACTGCCCCTGCAGCGTTAACTTACATTGTCAAAGGAATGGTCAAACTTAGAGAAGGACAAAGAATAGAAGGAATACAAATGAGAGCGGAGTGACAAAGGCTGGGGGAAATTTGAAGTTAAACATCGGGGTGTGGGACAGAATATTAAAAACACACAGCAAGAGAGGCAGAAAGCACAGATGTGGAAGGATAGAAAATGTGATGAAAGTTTATGCTAGTGGCAGAGAGACGGGCAGGGGGAGCGTAGATATTTTGATAGGTATTGGAGAGCTGTAAACGTGCCTGGAGAGTGAAAAGGTCAGGCCAGACCAGACTTGACAGAAGTTCTCCACTGAGGATGTGAGCACCATGCAAACACAGAGCAACAAGCACCAAGCTGGGTGGCAACACAGTGTTAACGCTCTCTTTTCTCTCCTCTTTTGCTGGTCTTTGTTTTGCCTCTGTTCTCCCTCCGGCCCACCATGCATCATTCACACACTCATACTCTCTGAAACACAAATAGGCCTAGACAGTTATACGTAAATACTCGAACACTCGCACTCAATCACACAAGCGCACACTCTCCCAAGTGAGTAATTTCCAGCAAATTGTTTAAAAAATGATTGACAGCTAATTTTAGTGCATTTTCAAACAAAATAGTCTTGCATAAAGTGGACTGGATGGATATGGAAATAACAGATTTGCCAGAGCAATATGACACCTGTCCATTCCACGTAATTAGTTTGACCTTTTCAGAACGTTCGGTGTTAGTCGTCCCTTTTCCATAATAATCGTGACTGGCTGAAATAACCTCTTTATACCACTTCATAATCGCTTTACACAGTAGTCTCCTGCCTCACCACTTGAAGGGCCTCAGCAAAATTGATTTAGTGAAGTAATTAATGGAGTTTAATCCACCTTGTGTGAGTTTTCAATTCAAATTGGTGGCTGGTCACTCCCAGTGTTATTAATTGCCTTAATTATTCAATCAAGCTCTTTGAAACAACATTCAAGATATAGGGCCAAGCCTTTCAGCATGGTCAGGGCTTTTGAGAGCGCTGAAAAGTCAATGGTGCCTGGATGTTGATGTGATATCAAAGAAGTAAATTATGGATTAAAAAAAGGTACAGTTACCTGCTGTGAAGCCCAACGATGACACAGATAGTTTATACAAAGCTCTGTAATCTATCCTCTGGATGACTTTGCTGCCTTTTTATTTCCCTCCAGGATCTCTATCCCTCACTCTCTCACTCTAAACTGTCTGCCCTCACTGACAGAGTATAAACCTGATTCATAAACCTCTGCTTATCCACCTGCCTTCTACCTCTCTCTCCTGTCTCTGCAAACATATCAATTGTGTCAATGTTGGAGCATGGCTGCCCTTTCCATCGGGGATGTGCAAAGGGCAACACCACCACTGCCAGCTGGGGAAAATGTAAATAAGGCTCATATACACATATGAGCATAGACAAATACACAGAAATAAGTTTTATTCTTTGCACCGATTTTTTTTTTGCTCATTTGCTCAGACTCCTCACATTTCCTCTTAATTGGAGAGAGACAAGGAAAATAAGAGGTAACTCTTAACTCCGAAGGTAATTTGCTTTTTGATGGAGTGGATTTGAGCTGGAGGTGATAAAGAAGAGTCTTATTTAGGCATCGTTCCATGAAACAAAATAAGCAGACACCGGTGTATGAACTATATTGCTTGGGTACCTGCAGGGGGAATACTTGCCTTCAATCAAGAATCTACCTTTAGGCTTATACTTTACATTATCCATGTTATTCCTGTGATCTTAGATAGATCATTCAGTAATACTCTCCAGCAAATAGAGAAATGTATAAAACTCTACTGACAACTCGAGATAAAAGCCTGCAGCCACTCTATTAAAAATCGGTTTAGAATTGAATTTTGCATCCTCAAACTGTTCACTTTATTTTTTAAATGCAAATCAGCTTCATTGAACTGCAGGGCTGACAGTTATGGCCTGGAGAATGTGCATATATCTCCAAAAAATCACCCAAGCATATCATACTACAAATCATTCTCCCACGGTCTGCCAAAGGGGCCAAACTCCAGGCACGGCACACTGAGCCCAATTTAGCCCCACATAAACAAACCCAAAATACAAATCAAATACAGAGAATTGCAGAGTAACCTCTGCCTGCTGCAAATTTGAAATACAGCTTCAGAATGTTTGTTGGTTGATTGTGGAAGTGGGAACCTAAGGAGTACAAAAAGGGGGAACACAGATTACCCAAGCAGAACCAATAGTAAACACTGTTACATTGAATGTTTCCTTCAGGTTAAATATAATACTTGTGGCACCAGAATGTGAGCTATCTCAAAATGAACTAATTTGCCTCTCATTTTAAAAGAGCATATCTAAAAATCTAGATGTATTCAAGGTAATAAGATAATAAAAGCTGTATTTCAGTGAATGTGAAAGATTAACGAATTTGGTCTGTGCTGTGCCTCTCGAAGTTTTGCTCATTCACTATTATCATGTGTTCGGGAGATGTGATGAGCGGCAGCGATGCGAAAAACAACGCTCCGGTCTCGCGGTAATAGAACGAGATTTGCCCGTTTTAACATCAGTTGGAAACCCCGTTCCACCCTCTTCCCTTCGCTGTCCACAAGCAAGGTAAAGCGCTAGATTTCTTCCTCTGTTACTTGACGCTAAATTGCTATAAATCTGAAGCGTTTCCCCAGAAACGTGGTCATATAGGATATGAGGTACAGATTAACAGATCGGTTGAGCTTTACGCGAGGTTGTTGGACGTTTTTATTTGTTCTTACAACGATTTTACTAGAATGAAGCGGTTACACTGTAGCTCTGTTTGTAATGGCTGCCCCCATGCTACCGCGTTGTGGCCCGCTAGCTAGTGGCTAGCTGGCCCAATTTAGCATTGTATGTGTTGCCGAAGTGTGTACATTACCTAAATTGATATCACTACAAAGGGTAACGTCACTGTGATCAAAGTTGGGTGTTTAGAAATGGTTAGTATTCCCAACTAAATGGGGTTTATCTAGCAACGGGTCCGTGAAAGTTAGCTTGTAGCGCTTATTTCCCTGGTGCAAGAGACGCTGCTACAGCGTGTAACCAAGATCCCTAACGCTTAGATCGGCACTAAATTGATGGTTTGGTGCTGGTTTTGGTGGCATTTCGGTTATAGTAATCTCGTTAGTAATTACCCACACGTATTAGTCGGATGTGATAACACCGAACAACTGATGTCGTTAAGCCTCTCGCGTGTTCTGTGTAATGTTAGCTTTCAACACGTTATTTCATCCGCACAGTGAACAGCGTCCCGGAAAGAACAAAACAGCGGTTACTTTACTTAATGAGTAACCACCACACTATTCCAGTGTGTCTGTACTGTTTTTAACATCACTGAAACGTGTCTCCCATCTTTATTCAGATGCCTGGTGTCACGGTGAAAGACGTCAACCAGCAGGAGTTTGTCCGTGCCCTGTCGGCCTTCCTGAAGAAGTGAGTATAATGTTTTCTACACGCTTTTTATTGACATTGGGGCAACATATTGTAAATGTAGGTTTCGGTGGACTTGATTTCCCCCAACATGTAAAGTGGATTAGATTTGAATATTGTGTCTAGAGCAGCAACTGTAGTGTTAACAATGTATGAACTGACTGTCTCACTGAAAACAAAACTATAATGTTAAAAATAGCGTGCACTAAGAATTAAGTCAACAAAATATCTTGTTTGTAACTTGTTGCTATTAGCTGATCTAGGGTGCAGTGCTTGTGTTAACATAGTTGTGAATGAGAGACTGTGGACAGAGCAGATTAAAATGTCACTTTTACATGTTTATGCTAGTTAGAGTGTGTGTTGATATATTGGCTTTATACTTTACATTACAGTCATTTAGCAGACGCTTTTATCCAAAGCGACTTACAATTCAGTATCTATCTACACACCGTAGACGCAGCTACAGGAGACATTTTGGGGTTAAGTGTCTTGCTCAAGGACACATTGACATGAGACTAGCAGAGCAGGAGCCGGGCCGCCCCTCTGATTGAAAGGCGGCCCTGCTCTCCACTTAGCCACGGACACCCAACTTGCAACGGTTTAATTGCACTTAGAGTAATGAGTGTAGTTGCCATCAACTTGAGTAACAGTTGATCTTCACCTCACGTGGTTCACTTTACTACTGTTATTAACGAGCTAACGCTAACTTGTCATCTGGATAACTTGTAAACACCAGAAGAGCTACTGGAGGGACGTTACGTTCCTCACTTAACGGAACAACAGTAGGATTCTGTAGTGACTTATCCTGCTGTTGAACTCCCTTCCTCCTCATCAAGGACTCCAACATGTTTACGTTTTAGGTGCTGAATCATCACCGTGGCGCTCCCGTGCCATGTTGCTTTTGCATATCTTGCAATTAACACACTTTTTTGATTTATTTAGTGTGAAATGCTCCCACACCTTGGATGACTTAGGTCGTACTGATTTCTCTGCCTCCGCCGTGTGTTTCAGAACAATGTTATGGGTCTCTCTGATGGTCTTTCCTCAACCTCCGCGCTCGACTCAACTTTTTTTTATATACTCAAACATCTCCGCGACTTATTGGGTGGCGTAATAATCGCGCGACGCAACGAATCGATAATGAAATTCGTTGCCAACGCTTTTAATAATTGCTTTTAATCGATTTTATCGATTCGTTGTTGCAGCCCTAGTGCTGTGTATGTTGAGAGTTCCTCCACAGCCGGCCCGTTCTGTGGTTTAGTACACGCTGACACTTCCCTCCTTGTCTCCAGGTCAGGAAAGCTGAAGGTGCCTGACTGGGTGGACCTCGTCAAGCTGGGTAAGCACAAGGAGCTGGCCCCCAGTGATGAGAACTGGTACTACATCAGAGCCGGTAAGTCCAAAGATTGCTTAATTGATCCATCTGTCCATTTCTTCTCTTTGATGCTAGAAATACAAAGCTTTATTTGGAAATGAGTATTAATTTGTTAGAGCAATGCATTTCATTCACATGCTGGTGTTGGAAGCTTCTGTTGCCCCCTAAATTTGATGTCACTAGAGAGATGTTTAGAAGCCTGTAGATTTCACACGGTAGCGATGGCTGTCTGAGTGCAGCGTGGGCTTATTTGCTCTAAAAATGTCAGCACAAACCCTGCTGTGATTTGATACACGATTGAATGGTGGCTTTTTGAATGCCTTTCCAATCTCTGGAATGACTGACAGCCTTTGTAAAGAACATACCTTGATTTAACTTACCTCAGATACCCCACTCTTCCCTGGTGATGTCTAGTCATGCAAATAGTTTTGGGTTTTTTACTGCAGTTTTTTGTCTGCCATGAGGCATGACTCGTAATAACTACTGGTGACAGTACCAGGGCTTATATTCCAAAATATTTTTGCATTCAGACCTTTTTAGGTGATGCATGAAAAGCAAAAGATTTTGATAGGAAGATAATTTGTGCTTAAGACTCTCACTGCTTGGTGATGTACAAGTTTATCTTTATTCTCCAATGCCTTGCTTATGAAATATGAAACTGCACTACTTATTCATTTTCCTTTCCTGATTCCTTACTGAGGAAAAAAAAAAGTCCATTTCCCCAAACGACTCTTCTACCATGTTGAGAGGGAACACTGGAGGCAACAGTTATTGACGCTGCATCGTAACACCTTTGTCCCCTCTGCTCCCACAGCATCCACAGTCCGCCATCTGTACCTCCGTGGAGGTGCTGGTGTTGGTTCCATGACCAAGATCTATGGAAGTCGCCAGAGGAACGGTGTGTGCCCTGCCCATTACAGTGTAGGATCCAAGAACGTGGCCCGTAAGGTGCTGCAGTCCCTCGAGCTGCTGAAGATGATTGAGAAGGATCCCAATGGGTGAGTACCTCTCTTCATTGGATCCACTAGATAGGATCTGGCATTAAAGGGTAGTCAGGTTAATTACTTTGTGGCAATTAAGTGTTCAGACGCACAGTTGTGTTCAGCATTGCCTTGAAGAGGTTTTGTGTTGTTTTTTTTTATATATATATTTTTTAATCTGCGCCTTGTATACAATACCAAGCCGCATTTCTTGTATGTGTAACTTGCCAATCAACTGTTTCTGATTAGGGCTGCAACAATCAATTTTAAAAATGGTTGTTGGTTAATTTCATATTTGATAAATTGTGCTACATTATGAGATTAAATTACATTACGGTCATTTAGCAGACGCTTTTATCCAAAGCGACTTACAATTCAGTATCTATCTACACACCGTAGACGCAGCTACAGGAGACATTTTGGGGTTAAGTGTCTTGCTCAAGGACACATTGACAACAGACCGAAGGTGTTTCTCTCCGTTGGTTTTTAATTCAACCTGTAATCATGCATTTCATTTATTTTTTGTTGTTGTAAAATAGTGTTAAACAAAAGGATAAGGACTAGGTTTTGTTTGTTAAAATGCAAGAATTCATATTTTTTTGATTAATCAGTGTAATAAACGGATAAATCAATTATCAAACTAGTTGTAAGTTAGTATGTTTAACAGTTTGGATGTGGTGTTTTTTTGGTTTTTACTTAATGTGGGCACGGAGTAGTTGACGTCCTGCGTTAGACATGCAGTCACTCATGCTGGCAATACTGCTGTTATTTCTGCAGAACCGTGATGTAAAACACTCATTTGATGTAACGCTGATGACTGTGACTTCTCTAAATTCATAAGATTGAGTTTCTCTCTGCAAGTCTGCAGTAAAGATGTAATCTCCCTGTAGAGGATTGATTAGCTTGGTTTTTATTTAGTTAAAGTCAGAAGAAAATGAGTTTCCATTTAGAATTGCTTTTGTTTCACGGTTGATGAGTGATTTTGCCAACGTGTGTGGACGGTACATCAATATGTGGCTTTTCCTAACTTTAATACTGTGGTCAATGTGGCGTTAAGTAGTTATTGGAGGTGTAAGCATTTTTGTATTGATTTTTGACCAAGTTGTGTAGGTTGAAGTATTCTATTGTCCTGTTTGTAATTTGTGCGGATCTGTTTCTTTCAGTGGTCGCAGACTTACCGCCCAGGGAACCAGAGATCTCGATAGAATTGCTGGCCAGGTGAGAAACTAACCTGTCTCCAATAATTATGTTGAACTTCAAAAAAGTAACTTAATTATGCGAGGACTTTGATTTGGAAAAAGTCTGAGCCAAATCCTACATGGAGGCTTAACTTTTCCTGTTGTTAATACTTCAGTTATTACGCATGTCATGAATACATCATTACTTTGAGTGCCATTGAGTAGATCAGCTGATGCAGTGTACTGATCAAAGTACACATGAATGAGTAATTAATGCTGTTGTAGTAGTGTACCTAAAAACACATGAACGAAACGCATGAATGTGTCGCTTGCTATTATATGCATTTTTACATAAACATTTTCTGTGATACCCCGGTGATGTTAAAATGCCTGACAAACTGAGCATGACTGAAAATAAAATACCGGTTGACAGAAAACAGTGGGAGGGTATAGAATCTGGTTGTAAAATATATATTTTAAAGATGTTTATTACCCAAGGACAGTGTCATTCCACCTGTGTGCGTCTGAAACGTGACAAATCCGTTTACTGATCTGTATGAATACTAACGAGCGATGCGGTTGGTAATACACTGAACCTGTATTTTGCTTCAAATCCTTACACACAAACTATTGTACTTCGGATGTTAGTTGTAACACAAAACAGATTTTCGGTCCTGTTGCACCTTCAACGTGCCACTGCGTTGCTTTCGGTTCATATTTGTAACCCGTGTACAAAAATCATTGAGCCTCGCTGACCCTCATGCAGTACATTTAAGAGATTGAGTTGTTTCTGTCAGGCGAGCTATGTGTAGTCTGATTGTGGCCTTAGTTGTGTTCTTGTTGCAGTAATAGCATCTCCTAAATGCAGCTGAGGTCTGTGTGGTAACGGTAAAGACAATTTTCCTCCATTGGCTGAGAATTAAATCCCACCAGACCCGTCTCCTCTGAGCCTATGCTTGTTTCCTACTGTCTCAGTAATAAAAACGAGGAGTTGACTTGCCACTGCTTTGAATGGTAACCATTGTGCTGTGGAGTCTTAGTATGTATGCTACAGCCTGGTCTAACCTACTGCTAGAATTTAAATGCTGTTGACCGAATATCCTCGCCGCCTGATTCTGGCCAGGCAAAGGTTGTTGTTTTTTTTTCGGTGACTTTTTGTCACACTGCCATTTTATGACGCTCAGACTCACTCCGGGCTGTGCCGTAAGCGTGTGTGATCACACAAATGCCATCCCTTTGCTTTGATGCGACACCTTGTCTGTTTTGGGAGTACACAGCCCCGGTGTCACTTCGGCATGCAAGGCTTTTTAAACCACTTGTCCTTGGGCAAATTTTCCCTCTGCCAGCCGAGTGAGTTATGAGTCTTGTGTGGCACGCTACTGGCATTGTTTGTTCGTTTTCACTTAAAAACAAATCGCAGTTGGGTCTTGTCAAAAATCAGCAGAGTGGCAGCAGTGTTGAAATAATCCAAGGGTAAAGGGGGTAAACATGTGGAGGGAATTTCATGCTTGGCAAGTTTGCCATATGGCACCAGTTTCCTCCATGTTTACCCATGCTAATGAGCAGCATGCAGATGAGCAGACCTGGGCCCCGCCTACCTGCTGCACAAACCGGCACAAAGCACGTTGATGTGGCTCCGCTGACTCCTCACAAATCCCCTCTGTGTTGTGGTTTCTGACGGCTTTTTAGGAGATTGGTGCTTTCTTTTGAAAGCGAGGCGTCTGCATGTCATTTCGGTAGACTACTCGTGGTGTTTTTGGCAGCAACTAAAACAGAAAACAGTCTCTCCTCGTAATCGTATCCCCCAAGCTCAAGTCCCCATGAAATTGCATTTTGATAGCATCTTACTTCCTTAAGTTGCACATTTCCTGTTCAAACTCAATATTGTGGTAAGAAATTTATAAGTAAAGAAAATGGAATATTAAGCAGATGGGAAGTTTCATTTGATCGCTATTGATACAAACGCTATGGCAACATGATGAACCATTAGAATTTTATTTTTATTCCCCCCCCACAGCAAGTAATTGGATTTTGTTTTGAAGACGACAAAAGTTTTCAAAGGCACTGCAACACCTCGTCTGCTCTTGGACTTAATTTATGAATATGCCTCATGATGTTTTTGTTTTTCCACAGGTCGCAGCTGCAAACAAGAAAACTGTTCAATAAATCTTTTTTGGAGAAAGTCAAACATTGTGTGCTCTTTGTTTCCAACGCATGTGATGATGAACCGTAGAGCTTTAATGGTCTGCTCAGTATTTCTGAAGTACTCACCATGTCTGTGAAAAGAAAATTGCTTGATTGGGTCTATGGCCTCATATTTCTTGCTATTGAGCCAATTTTACCTTCAAGGGATGGAAAATTTAAAAGGTGGAGATGGTTGACCTGATCAGCTACTTTCCGCAAAAATACGAACACTTGGAGTTGAGCTGGATTGAGGAAAGCAAGCTACTGCTTCAAATTATCTTCCGCCGGGTTCCGTCTGTGTGGTTAAAATAGGCCGTTTATTAGCCACAAAAACAGCTTGTGTAATTCAGTCAAAGGGGGAGCTAATGACCACTGGTTGTGGTTTCAGATCCTCATATCCTCTAGCAGTAAAAGCTCACTACAGGGTGCAGTTTCATTAAGCGGGCTGAACAGCTCCTAGGAAGCCTTTTCAGTCTGAGCCAATACATACAAGACCCTCAGTCACAACACACAGCTTCCATGTTAATCTCTTGCCCTGCCGCTGTTAGTGCGTCAGATGAGGTCTACAGGCTGATCTGTGATACTATGACAACCATGGATAATAGTTCAGTTAATAAAGGCAGATTAAATTCCCTTAAGCAACGACGTTGACGGTTCAATAGCTGGTAAGGAATGATGTCATGATTTAGCAGTTTAATTCAGGGCCACAGTGCCACCTAGAGACCGAAACGGCCAACATCAGCTTCTTTAATCAACTCCTCGACCGTGTCATTTAACAAACACTCTACCTTTTTACTATTTTCACCATCACTGCCAAGATAACTTTGATATTTGGGAAAGCGGTGTCACAAGAAACCAGCTGTTGGTATGTTCTAAAGTGTTTCTCTTTAACAGTAGGCCTTTACTGCTACTTCAGGAGCTTCTTAATTTATCTCATTAAAGAACCTTAAAGTATTTGGTCTTTAGTTTAATCTAAAATCTTTTCTAAAATGTCTTTAAATATTTGGTTTTCAGTTTGCTCGAGCTGATGCAATGTCTTGTGCTTTATCTAAGGAGATGTACTTTAGTGTTCTGTTGCCCAAAGTTCAATCAGTGAGAGCATTTGACTGATTTAATTTGGCGGTGCTTCTGAAATCCTGCAGATGGTGCCAAAGCCTATAGAATATCTATCATGACTATATGCACTTTGGGTCGATGGCCTCAGAGGTGCCTACTCATGTACTAAAAGCAGTAGCACTTCTTGATCTAATGGCTTCAGCCCGTTTCTAGGGAATAGTGAAGGAGTCACTTATTCTAGATGAGACGGGAGCGTACAATACTACGGGTTACTTGAATGTCTGCTACCGGCAGTTTCTCCCCCCCCAATTCTGTTGAGCTTCATTACAAGCCGGATACAACTCTTCAAATTGTGTTTATCGTAGCGGCTTCAGGAGCGTTCCAGCGAAATGTAATGCGTTGAGCCAATTGACTGTAAAACATCCAATCTGTTTTCTCTCATTTTCAATTTGGGCAAAGTGGAGCTTCATGTGCTGGCTTCTTTTCCTTCCTCAGCTAGCCTTGGGGGCAGCAAAACTACAAGCACAACCAAATGAGAAGAGGGGGAGCAGCGTTCACGCATGTGTCCCCTTTGCGGTAATATAGATTGCTTTTATATCGTTGACTCAATACATGTTGAAATTTGAAGAACAATAACCGGAAGGCATTGTTTACCCAGGAGCAGAGCTGTTGTACAAAGCCTGCTGTGCTCACTGTGTGAGAGTGAGATTATACTTGGTCCTGTGTTGCAACATATCGTGTGTTGCGCCAGATCCCTGGACAACGAGCCTGCTGTGTTTGCCACTCTGTCATCCACTGTGTCTGTATGTACAGTACACACGGCACACATAATGCAGTGTGGTGAGCTGCCCCGCGAACTGAGCACAAAAGTCTCCAATTATTCTGCACGTCTCTCAGGAAATATTAATCTCTGGTCTTTTTATACGCGTCTCTCATCTCCATCTCCTTGTTTTTCCATTTGAAAACCAGCTGTTTCCTAAACACCTGAACCCACAGGCTCCCTCTTCTCCTGGCCCATCCCTCTCTCCCTCCCCCCTTTTTTCTCCTCTTCATGATCTCTCTTTTTCTTCTACCTTTAAATTTGGGAGAGGGAGAAATAAACATGTCCTTGAGTGGTGGAGAGAAATGTGTGGAATCCGCCAGAGGAGGTTTGGCGTGTGTGTGTGTGTGCGTGCGCGCGTGCGCGCGCGCACACACACACACACACACACACACACACACACACACACACACACACACACACACACACACACACACACACACACTCCTCCTGCAGCCATATTTTGTGTTAATGTGATTTCAACTCCCGTCAGTCAACTTGTTTGTGCACCGATTTGTCATTGTGTGCAGCGTAATTATCAGCAGGCTGCACTATGGCAATTAATGCTGTGGAACAATTTCCACTTTAACAAATGCACATCCAAGTGGTTTGCCGTGTGTGTGTGTGTGTGTGCGTGCGCGTGTGTGTGCGTGCGCGTGTGTGTAGGTGGCTGCACCTACTCGCGCTCCCGATTCTTTGGCAGCTCAGCTTGATCACACTGAGAATGGATGCGGACCTGCCTCTCACCTCCTCAGGGCTGGAAACTGCAGATAACTAAGAAATGTCTCTGCTGCACAAGTCTCTCTAAAATAGAACCACTATCAGGAACACACACACACACACACACACACACACACACACACTGTCAACCCACAGCTTCATGCCCTCTGGCATGTTTTCCCCCAGAAGACAAGACACCTCAGAAAGTTTCCCAGCATTCCCAGTCTCTGGCATATTGAATTAACTGGGTTTTCTTGGGAAAAGCTGGCACTGATCCCACAGAATACGCTCCTGGCTCAGCCCAGATAATATCAGCCCTTCCTGTCGCACAACACAATGCTTTCCTCATAAACTACATTTGTTTCTGAGCAAAACCGTGATCCTTTGTTTCTATAGACCATCACAACATTCAAATCATTCAGTTTTGTGTTACATCCTCTTTTTTTAATTTTTTTTTAATACTGATCATAGTGAGCTTGGGTATTTATTTCTTGTCCTGTAGCAAAACTTAAGCCTTAATTAAGTCTTATTGTACAAGCCAGCGGTTAAACCAACAAAGGAGATGCGGCGTAGAGGCCTCGCATGGTTTGTTGGTGCTGTTCGGCGAGGGTCAGCCCTAGTGTGCAAGAATTTGTTTATAGAAATTAGTCTGAGGCCAGAAGGTCAGTGTTTTTAGTAGAGTCTGTAAGTGGGAAAACTCCTGGGCTACAAAAAGCCTGCTTTACACACTCGTCTGTCCCAGTGGGTGGGTTAATACTGATAGTTGGATGGGTTTGTGTGTGTGTGTGTGTGTGTGTGTGTGTGTGTTTGTTTGCAATAATGAATATGTTTGACCTTGTTGACTTCCTGGATAGTTTAATGGTTTCATATACATCCGTCTACTGTATGTGTTGCTGCTGTTCTGTGTGCTGTCAGCGCTAATCCCTCATCCTCTGCTTGGCCTGAGAAGCAGGTGGTGTAAACATGCGACGTGCCGCTCAGCCTGCCTGGCACCACAGGGCACTGTAGCTCGGCCCCTCAGCAGGTGTGTGTGTGTGTGTGTGTGTGTGTGTGTGTGTGTGTGTGTGTGTGTGTGTGGGCGAAACACTAACCATGTGTCAGTGAGACTTTTGGGTCTCTGTGTGTGTGTGTGTCTGTGTGTCTGTGTTTGTGTGTATGTGTCTCTCTCTTCATAGCTTGTGGTTCTGAATCCCCTCCACCTGTCACAGAGGGTGGGGTGCAAAGGGAGGATGACGGGGCCCAGAACAGATGCAGTCTACAAAGCCAGCCGAACTCACTGAAATGCACTGTGTGTGTGTGTGTGTAGTGTGTAGTGTGTGTGTGGGGGCCATATTACTTCTATGATGTGGCCGTGCTTGTGTGCACATTCAGATCAGAGCTTTCAAGTCATTCACACTTTGATGCTGCGGCCCTGCGCTTTTCTTCAGCGCAGAACAAAGGAGTGACAGAGGGAGACAGCGAGACACCAGTGTGACACCGACTGGCTGTGGAGATAGTTGACACAGTGACAGACTGAGATAGGAGGAAGTGTGCGTTTGTAGCTCTGTGCTTCATCACATCTCTATATCGCTCTCGCAGTCTACCGCCTATCACTCCGTGGAGGGAGGAGAAATCTCCAAAGAGATGGCGAGCAGAGGTGTCCGAAACTGGCCAAGCCACGTATGAGCTCGCCCAACAGAGCCGCCTCGACTCACTTAGATCCTCTTCAGCGCGCTCCATTTACAATGATTAGATGAGCTAACGTTGCACTCTGTGACCTTTTTGCTGAGTTCCGTGTCATGTTGGATTTACTGTAAACACGAGCGCTTGAGTGGAAAACTGTTCACTTCAGGCTCGTGGCAGTGACAGACTGGAGGAAATTGATTGTAGGATATCTACAAATATCACAATATTGTGACAGATTAGTGTTGCAAGATCATAGAATGTAATGAAGTATATACATTTACATTGAATAATCGAGATCAACATATTAATTATCTACAAGCAATGTCTACAGCTATTTGCCACTGCGTGATTTAAAGTTAATGGAATGGTTCTTACATGACGTGATAATTTAGTAGCAGTGAGATGTAATTTAATTATTTTACTTCCACGGTCATCTGAAACACACCAGACCAAGACTTATTTAATTAGCGTGGCCTATGATGTGGACAAGACACTAGACCTTTCTGTGTGTGTAAAATCATTGTGGCCCTTAAACATTAGGGCTTACACATGTCAGTTATTAACCAAAAATAACACAGGAAAGCACAACAAAATGTATTTTCTCCCCACAGTGCAAAGTACAAACTTTTGCGATCGCCTGATTTTTACTCCAGAGCCACAAACATGTCAAAGTTTTGAACTCATCTTGTCAAAAATCTCAAACATCGACTTCATGGATTAAGGATGTGTCTTTGCCGGCTTTGGTTATCCTCTTCACGTTTCCTCTCGGGTCACCATGAGGTGGACCTCGTAAACTCTTTGTTGGAATATCTTTTTAGATTGGATTACTGTAAAATGTGGTACTCACATTCATAGTCCCCTGGGGATGAATTGTAGTAACTATGACCTCCTGACTTTTTCATCTAACAATTTATCAACAAATAACTGCAAAACTCCAGACATTCCATCTGTACTTTACGGTGCTAATTAGCAAATGTTTGCAACTATGCATGCTAACATGCTAAACCAACATGATAAGCATTACACATGCTACACATCAAATGCATTGCAAGCATGTAAGTGTGTTAAAGTACAGACTCTGAAGCGATTGGCATGGCTGTAGACTTTGAGGCTACGCTACATATTGCATTCTGCTTTTTTTCTTTTAGTACGCACTGCAGCTGCCGTTACAAAGTATGTTCTGCTGCATGCAGCATGCGCACAATTGGAACAAACTACTTCGTCATGACATGGTGCCTTTGAACTTTGCCCTTCTTGCTCTATACCCAGCGGCTTCTATGAATGAGTTGTCATCAGGCTGTCAATCTGTCTGTGCTCTCTCAGCGGTTCAGCTGATGTGACGTACCTTCCGCTGTGCAAAGGATTGTGGGTCAGAATAGCCTTAAAAGCATGCTGGCTTGCGTGTTGCAAAAATGTGACGGGATGCAGGAGGACATCCTGGTCATTTTGGCATACTGCATTTGACTTGCTATGTCTTGTAGTCAATAGTATGGTGGTTAATCTTGTTTCATTCAGCATACTCCACTTTTTGAGACTTGAGTATCAGTTAAACAAGGAAACTTTTTTCTGACTTCTCACCCTCATCCTTTCATCTGTTTCCCCTCCATGGCTCTTTCTCTCTCATTCAATCTAAACAATCCCTCACACTCTTCATCGCTCTAATGGTCCTTTCCCCCTTCAACCTTTCCTATTGTATGCCTGTGTTCCCCCTCTTCCTGCTATCTTATTCCCCTATTACCCTTCATGCTTTATCCCTTGGCACCATTACTGCCCTCTTGCCCTTCCCCCAGCCTTACCATTCCTTATCGAGGCTGAAACCCCTGAGCCTCTGGCATTGCCTTGGTGTCATGCTTTGCCTCGACTAAAGAGGTTCTCTGCTTTCTACAAATCCCTGCACCTCTTTAAGTCATACAACACATGGAATCCAATGTGGATACAGATGTTTTCTCTTGATATGATCAATGTATGGAGAGATATCATGAATGCGTTAAAAGCAATACATGGAAAGCAAGCATAAACTGAGTTGATTGGCCAGTGTCATCAGTAAAATGTGATAAGTGTCTCAGAAGGATATTCGGGAATTGTTCGTTCAGAGTGGATCAGTACACGTTTAATAACTAACAGGGACATCTTTCTTTTAAGTTAATCATATAAGCTGTGATTATTAGCTGTGGCTTTTGTAGTTTTGGACAATTATGATAGTATTGTTCTCAGCTATTTGATAATTTTTTTAAATATATTGCACTGTTAATATTAAAAGTAGCATCTTTGTTTTGACCAGCTTCAACTTAAAAGGCTTCACACACAGCGATATTTCAGTCATCAATAATATGACACCAATAGCTGACGTTGAACATTTTTACTTCCGATACTTTATTTCCATTTTTCTGATAATTCTTTGCTTGGACTGTAAAATTTTAAATGCCGGAATTGTACTTGTGATGAAGTATTTCTACCTTGAGGTATTGCTACTTTTACAGGAGTAAATTATAAGATTATTGCCAGCAGTTTAGCCAGATTAAATAAATCACTTTATACGAAAGTGAAACCCGAAGCAAGTGCAGTGAAAATATTCTGTCTTTGCTCATGAAAACCATGTTTGCACAACTAAGACAAGTACAGCAGGTACAATACACCAGAAAGTCTGTCTTTAAACCCTGATGTTTGAGCAACACAGTTGCTTGTTTTTCCTCTTTCAGTTTTGGCAAACCTTGGAGCCTTCTAACTGCGCTTGTCTCTTTCCCTCTTGGGCTTTTTTCTAAATCTATATATAATACCTTCAGTAACTCATTACCCGTGTGTGTGTGTGTGTGTGTGTGTGTGTGTGTGTGTGTGTGTGTGTGTGTGTGTGTGTGTGTGTGTGTGTGTGTGTGTGTGTGTGGGGCTTCATTGTGATTATCTCGTGACTTTTCTTAACCTGTTTCTCAATTGAATTTTAGGGAGTAACGAGATGAAGCTGTAGAGCTTCACAGATGTAGCAGTGGGTACTAGATTGGCTGTAGTTACTGTGCATGTGCTATTTGCCAGACTTTCATTCATGACACAAACCCTGGTGTGCTGTTTGTGTGTGTGTACGCATGTGAGTGTGTTTGTGCTGCAGAGGTCAGGGAGCTCATTTTCAGGCTGCTGCTGGCTGCTGTACTCGTCTCTTATACACTGTGACCGCCACGTCTCAATCTAATGTCCTCCCCCCTCCCTACGGACAAACATGCCCTTATTTTCTCAGCATCCACAACGTCTTGACTGCTTCTCCCGTCTCTCCTCATTTTACTTTTCTACATTCCTACCCAACTGTTCTACTTCTATATTCACCCACTTGCCATATAATTATTATCATTTTCCTTTCCCGTAACAGATTTTGTTCCCCCCTCACTGTCTGCATGTCTCTGCGTTTTCTATTTTTCTTTCTTTGCTACTCGTTTCAAGCACACTATTATTCAAAACAAAAAAAACAAAAAACGTGACCTTGGACTCAGGAAACAGTCTGTCAGTCAATGGGCTTTTGTTTTGTTACCTTCCCTTCCTGAAGAGATAAACTAGTCAATCCTTCGGTGTTGTCAATGGGCTACTGTCTTCTCTCTGTGTGTGTGTGTGTGTGTGTGTGTGTGTGTGTGTGTGTGTGTGTGTGTGTGTGTGTGTGTGTGTGTGAGAGTGTGAGAGAGTGTGTGTGTGTGTGTGTGTGTGTGTGTGTGTGTGTGTGTGTGTGTGTGTGTGTGTGTGTGTGTGTGTGTGTGAGAGAGAGAGAGAGAGAGAGGGAGAACCCTAGACACTGCCTGTGTAAATGTGCGTGCAAGAACAGTGCGGTGGAGAGGTGCGGCTGTTAGCAGAAATCTTATTAACTGCTGAGCTGCTTTCAAAGCGTCCTCTCCTCTTTACCCACAATTCTTTGCCAACACATCTCCTGAGAATCTTCTTCTTCCACGAATAAGTGATTTCTCTTCATTGAAAATAGTGAAAAATGCAGATGTGCACATTTGGCAAAAAGAAGAAAAAAAAAAAAAGAAACATTATTTTTCACTTTCACATAATGACACGGGTGACAGTATTGTGCTGGTTTGTGAGCCGTGATTAGGTGCCGTTTGGGACCTGTTGGATTCATGACTTCAGGGTGGGAGGGAAGCTGAGACCAAACGCAGCATCTGACCGCCGACAACAGTCACGGCAATCATACTGTTCCTCCGTGGAAATCCAGGGACACCACAGGGACCCGTCTTTCAAGAGGGCATTTAATTTGACGACCGGGTCCTGGCGTGGCAGAGGTTTGGTACAACATTAGGATAACATTATGCACTAGCCTCTGGGCCTGCTGAATACGGGCAGGCAGCAAATCACAGGGTCATGCTTCTCTGGGTCCTGATAGATAAATTGTTCTCCTGGTTTCTCTCTGTCTCATTTTCTCTTCTCATTATTTCATTTTTCATTTTCCATTACACAGTTTATTCCCCCCCCCATCTCTCTCTCTCTCTCTCTCTCTCTCTCTCTCTCTCGTCTTTCTCTCATCTGGCTGTTCCAGCTGAGGTCAATACCCAATACTCCGCTGTGGCACCAGGACAGAAATCTCATGAATAGCAATGTGCCAAACTGGCGGGCCCCCTGACATTTGGGAAGTGTGTGTAAAACTGAAGTTCATTTCAATATTTTGATTATGTAAAGCAAACTTTATTTAAAAACAATAATTTCTAAATTTCCCATCACAATACTTTTCAGCAGTTTTTTTTACATTTCTCAGTACCATGTCTCAAGTGTGCTGTAAGCTCCAATATCATTCAGACAAACCGGGTATTCAGACGTGTGGCCTATCTCTGCTGTTTTGTAGCACAATGTACAATGTTACACTCACGGCTGTTCATCTCCTTCAGCCGCTGTCTGTCTGCCTTTCCACACCTACTGAAGTTCAAGGTCTGGCCATCTCAAAGGGTCAGCCTGAGTTTTTTCACATGGATCTTGTCTGTTCCAATTAGAGCTTGTGTGTGAGAGGGTTTGCGCCTTTGTGTCTGAGAAAGAACACTGGGTGTCTTTGAGATGGTCTTGATCTAGTTTTACACCATTTTGCAGTCCTTCCAGAGTCAATTATTCCACTTCGATTCTCTTCTCCATCCTCTACTTTTGCCCCAAATGATTTTACCGGCATTTCTCTTCTTCTCCCCACATTTACTCTCCCTCTCCTCACTGTGTTGCTGCCTAACTCTGCTTCCTACATGTTTCCCTCTTAGCCTCCATCATACACCCACCCCCCCATATTCCTTTTTCTCTCTCTCTCTACTCAGCTGGTGGGCCAGCCAGGAGGCAGTGCATGCCGTTTGAGGAGTGTAATCTGCTCTTTCTCCCACTCCCATTTCCATTTCAATCCTCTGTTCACAGCTGGAACCAAGGCGCTCTGCATGCAGATGAGCAAGAGTTGACTTTTTCCAGAATGTTCATTCAGACAAGAGATGGACAGGAGAGGGGAAGGGGAGGGAGGAGAGAAGGGGGGGGGGCAGCAGAGGTAGAAGAATGAAAGATTATGTATTGAAGCAAAGCAGCAACAGTTACTGGCGAAGGAAAATTCAACTTCATTGTCATTCAACCGTACACAAGTGCACAGGGAGAGATGAATCGTGTCAGCGGGTCACAACAGCCTCCACAGAAGAACAAAAACAAGACAAAACGCAGTCTGTCAATCAAACGTCAGGTCATGGCAAGACAAAGTAGTGTAAAGCAGTACAGTGCTGCTGCAACAAAAGTAAGGCGGGCAGTGTGTGAGACGTAAGAGCGGTTGGCATTGTGTCTTTTTTTGGAAGTAGCAGTAACATAGCAATCCAGACAATCAAGACATAATTTATCTACAGTTCTTTTTGAGATTCAAATACCAAACATTGTCATTACAGTATTTCTTAAATACATGTTGATGAAGCTAAGATTTTGCTCACTTAGTGAGTCAAACTGTTTCCATGCCGATCAAATATTACAATGTGCCCTTGTGTGAATTCAAAATCTGATTGCAAGAATTTAGTGTAGATAAGACGAACAGAAAATGTTTTTAGCTCTGTGTTCTTTGTAATTCAAAGTGCTTAGAAGCTTTAACCTTCACCATGATTTCTTTTGAATAATCAATTCTGTACAGGATTAAACGAAGCCGACTCACTCGTGCGCTTTATGACACATTATGATCAGAGACGATCTCTGTTCATTCCTGCCAGCGGTCAAGTGCTTCGTCACCCTCCCTCATATCCTGACAGTGATGACAAATGACCACGAGGTCATCTAGGCCCTTGTTGATGACATCAGAGTTCTGTTTAGCGGTAGAAGCTGAGTCATATTGGACTGACGATCTGTGAATGCGGAGGATTGTTTTTGGACTTTGGCGCAGTCACATGATCCACTGGCAGCATCCATTATAAGGGGCGCAGATACAAACACACTCTCGAACACGCACTCTAATTGATGTTATTGTTGTGGGACGGGGCCCCTAATGCACTCTTGCTCAAGTGCTGTGTAGCCGGCCACTCAAGTTTCAGTCGAATCCCATTTATGGGGAAAAACCATCTGCTGCCAATTGATTACAAAAGCTGATATTGATTTGAACGGGCAAGCTGGGCAGCAGAATTAATTCACTCATAAGGACGCAATGAGGTGTGGCTAAATATGTTGACCACAATACGGCTATTTTAATCTTTAATGCGACTGTCATCGTACAGTCTTTGAATTACTACTTTTTTTTTTGCCCCTTTTTAAATTCACAAATAATAAAAAGGCATGCCCCTGTCTGTGTGGGTGAATCAGCTAGAAATTTATCTAATTGAAAGTCCCCCCCCCCTCCACACGTGGGTGGCTCCTCTTGCTCTGCCACAGCGGTGTGATAAACAGCCTCGCAACCCGAGCAGCCCACAACAGAGCTGCATTAAATCTCGTTACGTCAAGCGGTCTGCCCGGCCCAGCAGACCAAGCAAGACAAACTGCACGGCCGGTCAGAGGGGTCCACCGGTTTGCAAGTGCTCATTTTTGCTTTCATTGACAGCAACCTTCTGTTTTGGCCATTCGCCTTCCTCCTTAACTCTCTCCGTCTCTTGCCCCGGGTCGATTTGCTGCACTGAAACACACCAGTGTCTCCCCTCTCTTTCCCTTCACTCAATCTTTTGATCCTGGCTGTACTCGCCTTATCCCTTCCGTCTTTCATTCTCTCTCCACCCATAAAACCTCTGAGCAGCCCACATCTCTTTTCCTGTTCTCCATCCTCCTTTTACACTAATTGACTCTCCACACCTCCGACAGCCACCTTCTGCTGTCTTTCTTCCCAACCGCTCGTATTTTTTGGCCCCCTCCATTTTTAATTTTCCCTTCCTCCTTCTCTCGCCCTCTTAATGCCCTCCTGTGGAGTCACAGAAGTCTGTATCGATGGCAACACTCTGTGCGTGTGTCACGGTTCCTTAGCCCCCACTGCACATCGCTGGGGCTGTAATGCCATAATTACCCCCCATTATGGGTAAGAGAGGTAGTTTCAAAGGGAGAGAGGGGGGAGTGGATGTGAGGAGAGATGGATGAGGGGAGAAGATCAGTTGGATGCCAAGTGATGAGTGAGGGACAAGATGTTGGAGTTTGACAGAGATGAAAAGAACGAAAGCTGGTTACGGATTAATAATGCTGGTCAGCAGACCAATCGGATTGAAAGACTTGTGTGTGTGTGTGAGTGTGAGAGAGTGACCGTCTGGGAGTGTGCGTCTCAGGGGGGGGGGGACGTCCTGTTCTTGGCTCCTGACGTGGGTGGGGGGGCCACGTCAGTAGAGATGTTAATGGTTCAGGCACCATTGGACACACACAGATGGGTCCCCATCACTTTGGTTACAGCAGACACACAGACAGTGAGCTGCTGACCGTGACTTACTTACAAGCTACAAAATCATAGAAAAGAAATATGACTGTATCTGTGTCTGGCGGCTTTAATTCAGCTTCTCCTTTCACTGTTTCAGAGAACATAGTAGGATCTGTAAAAAAAAAGATAATTTCTGTTAACTTCTTGCAATTTAATGTCACAATCAATCAATTTCTGTCAGAGCAGGTATCCTCTGATGCTGAAGATGGCATTATGGATAGAAATGGAAAAGGCTAAATATGTTCACCGTGTATATTTGGGAATGTACACAGCAGCTTTAGGTTAGAGGATAACATTGCTTTAGGTCGCATCAGAAAACCCACCCGGATAGAGTAAACATGCAAATGAGAATGGGCTGACATGTAACCGCACCATTTAAGTTTGACAGAGGTGCTAACACTTTCATATTCCTGCTGTAAGCCCCTGGGCAGACACGGAGAAAATGCAATTGCCTGCAATTCATTCAGTGGTTGAAAGATGATTAATATTCTATAAAATGATTTATGTATTCATATTCAAAGCCTGCAGGTTTGAGTGCAGAGACGACGCCAACGTTGAGTTGGTGTAGGCCCGATAAAGTCCACATAGCCCAGCGGGCATGGAGGAGTGTGTGTGTGTGTGTGTGTGTGTGTGTGTGTGTGTGTGTGTGTGTGTGTGTGTGTGTGTGTTTGTAAGCAACAGAAAGTGCAGTGCAGAGACGTTGGAGACTTTGAAGGCAAAAAGCTGATTCCTAATTAATTTTCCTCTGAATGCTACATTTACATGCATTACAGAAAGACGTATGAAGAAAAGCCAACTGTGGTTCAAGAGCTTAAAAGAGTAAGCTGCATAAAAAGACTAACAACATGAAAGTAGATTCATTCAGAGTTTTGTAGGAAAGTCCTATTCATACTGAATAGGAAACTCATTAAACTCGTTAAACTGTTCGTCTTTTTACTTTTTACGGTAAAGTAAGCTAAGCAGATAAGCTTCCATTTGTAATTTCACATCAGATTGTTGCTGGCAAAATATACTGAGAAGACTGCATAATGAATTAAGAAATAAGATCTGGCTTCATTCCTACACCCAACATGGCAGGGAATTGAATTGTAATAAGATGTGGATTAAGATTATATTTAAAATAGCCACTTCTGTTAAGGATGATTACAACAGTCTGCCTCTTAATGATGCTCGTCTCTTTTGAATACGTTTAAAGGGAAAATCTTCCTTGAAATTGAATTCACATTGGGCTCGTCTGGTGATTTTTTTTTTTGACAGTACAAAGTTGGTGTTTACATCAGTAGTTCACTGTTTTTAGTTAGGCTGGCAATCACAGCATCATGATTTATGCCAGGAGACACAATGTAGTCCGTTGATGGTGTGATATGAGCCTCTGACCAACTGCAGAACGAATAAGTCACTTGAAGGAACTGTATCCACAGTTGACGTAGTATATCAACCAGCCGTTATTAAAAGCTATCCTGGTATAACAAGGATGGGTCAAACAGACTGAACAATATTATCACAAATCTATTTCCATGTATTAAAATGGATGGCAAACTGTTTTGACACTGATGTTATTAAATAGTGATTTGTAAGAATAAAACATGCATAAAGCTGGGCTAGTCTTTGAAGAAAACAAAGGTGATATTCATCGGATTACAGCTGTTGTCTTGGGCCTCGTAGTACAAATAATACAAAACAAATTTATATAGAACAAATAGATTTATAAAAGGCATTATTTGTGCTGTGCTGAAAAGGATATTGTGCGAGGCTTGGGGGACAGCTCTATGACAATGAATTAGTGAGTGACTTGAGGGGATCAGACACTTTTTTGTTTGAGATATTAGGCTACATGAGTTTTATTGGAATGCAGAGCTTACAGCTGTGAATCAGAAAAGCGTCCCCATATCCCAGCTTAATCATTGCTTTCGTGTTCGGAGTTGAGTGAAAGTTGAGTGAATAAATGAGTTGTTTCCTGTTGAATATGACCCAGTTCTTGTAAACTGTGCTGCCAGTTGACCACGCAGATAACCTTTATGATGCAGTGACCCGCTCCATAGGCACAGAGGCGGGTGTGTGACTCCCATATTGTTCAGCACCATTTCCTGCAGCATGGCCCCGTCTATAGTGAGCATGACAGAATTCCCTCCCACAGAGTTACTGTGAGAGTGGGTGGTATTGTGCCTGGCATCCCGTCAGGCACAATCCACTGCGATAGACACAAGCACACAGTAAAAGATATGGTCCCGGGGAAAGTCTTCGGGGGACAAAAACAAAGAGCAGCAGCTCATTTGATCCTGTTACAACCAACACAACAAATGCACACAGCCTGGTGAGCTCAAAGCTTTGTACCAGTGATTGTTGTTTTGCCCAGCGAGTGATCCAATCGATTACATCTAAGGCAGGTAAAAACCAATGGGATAGAAAACAGATAGTGATGTTAGGATGAATCACAATGATTAGTTCATTTCAGTGACTTCTATTGATCATCGGAGCCAATTGGCTGCAAATGTACAGCTGTCCACATAACACACGGTAGGGTCAATTTCCCAGAGAATAGCTACATCACTGCCCTGTGACTCACGCTCCGCTATGTATCAATGCCCGGAAAACAGCTGTGTGATCGTCTGTAGCTCGGCCAAGAGGCAAGAGAAGGAGACTGAGTGAGAGCCTGGGGGGGAATAAAGATATAGGGAGAGATTAGAGTGGGCAGAGATGGAGGGCACATATAGAAAGAGAGACGAAAAGAGTGAAACAAAGGGATAGATCAAAGAATCATGGGGGGATGCGAAGGATGGATGGAGCTTCGGCAAATCTTTCATTCAGTCTTCCCTGCAATGCCGGGCCCCGACATCAGAGTTTGTGCAAGATTACAGCTTACCTTCGCTTTCTATCTCTCCCACTTTCTCTTTCTCCCCGCCTATACTTTGCTATTATTCCCCGAGGCTATGTGTTACCCATTCCCTGACTTTGGAATTAAAGTTCTCCCCTCCTCCACTTCTAATCTGTTCTCTTCATTATTCTTTCATTACACATCTCTGCTCCCTTTGTAGTGCTTCCATGTATCTGTTTCTCTTTATCCCCTCGCTTTAGGCTGACGTGTCAGATATTCTCCCTGTCAGGTAGCCTCATTTTTGACATGGGGTGTGGGGGGTGGGGGGGGGGGGGGGGGGGGGCGGGTGTTAAATCACATAAAACAAGGGACTATAAAGTGAGCTGTCTGATTTATATTTTGCAAGGTGTGACAATTTGCCTAAAAGGACCTTCAACGAGTGTCCTATAACTGCTTGGTTTCATTTCTCTTAAGGTCTAAAAATGCTGACAAGTTTCAGTGCGAGCAGGTGGTGCCCGCTATATAATCTTAACAACCGTGGAGTTGCTTGAAATGCCATGAAAGGTCTATGCTGCAAACAACAAAAAAACCTGGCAACGTCTTTCCTTCAGTCTGTTGGTCAGCTCACATCTTGTCCTTGGTCAGCTCACCTATAGGAGGTTCTGAGTGAAGTGTCTCAACAGCTATTACATGGATTGCCATGAAATTTGATGCAGACAGTAATGTCCCCCTGGGGATGAATTGAACTTTGGCGATCCCTTAAAGGGGAACACCTCTGATTTTAAACATCAAAGTCAGTTTACGTGTCTTGGGGAATACTACCGCATATGTGAAGAAGTTGTTTAAAGCCTTTTGTGTTTCCAGCGGAAGTTGCATAAAACTTGTTGAATTGCCTCAAATGATGTCACTTGGGTCTGTCAAGTTGCATTGTGGGTAATGTAGGTGCCAGGTTTTGACAGGGATGAAGAATAATTAAGAAAATATCTTTGTTTTTGTTGCATCAGTTTTGATCCTTTGAATTTATTTGTCCAGATGCCTGCAAAGTTATGGACATTCCCGCCCACCTTAGCTGTATTTCGTTTTGAGTAAATTAGCAAATGCATGCAAACATGTTAAACTACAGTGGTAAACGCCTGGCTAAAAAGGATTTCTGGCTTCCTTCTCCTCCTATACAGTACAGGGCCGGTTGTGCTAATTGACTCTTGAAGCAGCAGACACATTGAAGGACTTTAGGTTGGTTTTAAAGTGTCATCTTGTACCAAATTGCCCGATTAAGTAGCCAGAAACGTCTGTGGAATGTGCCAATGGAGTGGCAGATGAGGGCTGTGGTTCCCATTTTTTTTTTTTTAAATTGGGGACCAATTTAGCAGGCATCCATCATAGGCCTATCGGTGTATTGCACTGCTCAACTTCCATCAGAAAGCTTACTCCAAGGCGCTGAAAAGGTTCCTCCAGCTGATTGTCAAACTTCAGATTGAGGAGGAACAATAGAGATTTCATCCTGGTTATGGGAGAGTGGATCAGCCTTGTATTATTGCAAAGATACTGAGGGTTCATGAGAGTTCAACCATCCAGTCCACATGTGTTTTATGGATTTGGAAAAGGATTGTGAATGTGTCCCCCTGGGTTTTTTGTGGGGGGGGGGGCGGACTGTGGGAATATAGGCTGTTGGGTGACAGGGCCGTTGATAAAGTGTGCTTCTAACCAGAGTTAGAGCTGTGTCCATACTCTAGTTAATGGGACCTGCCAAGGTTGTGCATTAGCGCCAATTGTCAATTAAGATAATCTCTATATGAGGTTGCGGCCAAGGAGTGACAGTGACCTTTAGAATGCCTTGTGTGAAGTGGTTGTGATGAGCATAAGGACCCCCAAGGCCCATGGTCCTCTGCCGGAAAATGGTGGATTGCCCTCTTCAGGTTGGCAGCCAGCTGCTGTCCTAACCGATTCAAGGGGTTCAGCTGTGAGACTGATGCTCTTTTGTGTTAGAGGGAACTTGTTGTGGTGGTTCAGGCTTCGGAGGAGGATGCCCTGTGGATGTCCCCCTCTTGAGGTATTCAGAGCATGTTTATTTGGAGGGAGACTCTGAGCCCACTGGAGGGATTAAATCCCACCTGGCCTCGGAATATACCGAGGTTGTGGGGAGGTGGAGGACATGGCTGGGGAGACGGACATGCGGGCTACCTTGCTTAGACTGCAGTTGCGATCTAGACCCCAATGAGCTGCATGAACTGGGTTGATGGACGAGTGAATTCAAACTCTTTCATCAGCAATTGTTGGCAATATTTAGAAGCAAACAGTTATATTCATGTTCTTATGAAAGATTGGAATTCAACAATTGCCTGTTCATGAATAAAGGTTGGCTTGTCTAGGGAATTAATGGAAGACTGTTGTTTACACAAAGTGAGCATACAATTCAAGACATATCATTTCTATGCCAAGTATGGGGTTCATGGTTCTGAAATAATAGCATTTCAACAGTGCTCTGCACTCAGTGGATTATGTCAAAGAACACAAAACACAGTTTGTCTGATAACGATGGTCACCCTGTCATTTTAAAACTATACTCTTGTCTGACACCACTTTTACAAATCAGGCACAGGGCTACCTCCTCCCATGTTTAAGCCCACCTTTACTCCACCTTTGCTCCACCTGTGCTATCTAAAAAAGCTAAACTCTGAGACAATAAGCAACCATTTGTCACCAAGACCTACTTCAGCAAATACTCTGGAATTTATGTCAAGAAATCTTTCTTCCACTTTATTCTTCACTCCTTCCTGCCTCTGTTACTTTACTACATTAATCCTAATCTCTTTATATATTCCCCTCAATTCCCCTTTCCTTTTACTTTTTATGTCCTCTTCTGTTTTCTTCATTGTCCTCCTCCATCCTCATTCTCATCTCCTCCCCTGCAGCTCCATTAGGTAATGAGCCAATACGGTAAATTACAGCCACTGCTACTGTACAGTGTGTATGACAAAAAGTCCTTGTGTAAGAATGCCCCTCGCTCTGCTAAATCAGCATTAGCCACAGCTATGCGGCATGACACAGGTCTGATGTAAGGCAGTGTGCGGGTTACGCAGCGCTTAGTCCTTCACCACAGGACAGGAGACTTGTAGCGGATCTCATGTCTTTACAACACGGAGAGATGATTATGACTGGGTCGATATCAAGGATGAGAGGCTGTATTGATGTGAGATAGTCAGTGGAAAGGCTTTTTTCCCTCCCGCTGTCATTGCTGGGAATAGACAGAGAAGAAGAGAGATTCAGAGAAAGAGACGGTGTGATGGTAAACTGCCTGCGCCCCATCAAACTCTCAGTAGCTGATGCAAATTCCCGCCAGTGTCTTCCTCTAGAACAACTGTGTGTGTGTGTGTGTGTGTGTGTGTGTGTGTGTGTGTGTGTGTGTGTGTGTGTTCCAGGCAGCTCAACTATCAGTGTTTTTGTGTGTACGATGCAGTGGAGCAAGTATCGCCTCTCCCCTTCGAACGGGGCTGAGAAAATATTAACCAGCTGTTTTTGGACCAACTATGTTTGGAATGTGTGTCTTTGAATGCAACTGCTCTGCAAGGGACTATTATTACCTGCAGGGTGTGCCGATTATTGAGTGGCAGCCAAACAGTCTCCAGTAGAAAGAAACTCCAAGGAGATATAGATGTTTGTTTTGTGCACTTAGATGGGCAGTGGTTCCATTAAGCCATCTTATAAGGGATTGACATGTTTATGCTTTCCAACTGCTAGTTTATGGAGCTTCAACTTCATAGATCACACACTCCAGGCACTCCGACTGGTATTATCGCATTGCGAATAAGCCACTTAGCCCCTCATGATAACTGTATGTCTGAACTTTACCATGCCCAGTAAATACCCAAACAGATTCTAAAGAGATTACATGTCTAGGAATGAATGGTATGTCTGTCAAGGCGAGACAGTTTAGTCCACTGTCAAGAAATTGCCCCCGGTTGTTTTGAAAATTAAATTCATCATTTGAGACAAATGCAATGTTGAAGGCCTAACCGGGGCAGGAAATTTGTCTGTAGAACAAAGTAGCCAAATAATGGCGATTAATACTCCAACCAATTAGTTTTAGGGTAAGATCAAGACATCTGAATGATGATTAGTAACCTGCCAGATTAATGTATTAGCCTTAAGCTATAATGGATAAAAAACATCTTTTCCAATTTCCCACTTAATCAACAGTTAATTATTCAACTGCCTATTTTATTATGGTTTTTATTAAGAATTTTTTTTCCCAATTCCATGCTCCACAATTTCCAAATCATAAAAGAGATTTAATTTAAAGCTGTTAAGTTGGCCATGTTGATATCACTCTAAACAAGTCCAAAGACTGTTCTGTGTTAATTGGGACATGGGAGCTTATTTCCGTTCTTCTCATTCTTGGGTGAATTTTCACCCCCATAAAACTCAAGTTATTTTCTAGGGTAGGTTTTTGGGTGTTGCAATGAGACAGCCTCATGATAAAAATCACTTTTAACTGGCTTTAAAGAAATTCTGCGGGCCCCAGTGGACCCACGCGATTAGTCAAGCAGGTCTTTTCACTGCAAGAGAGGTGGAGAGAGAGAGGGAGAGAGAGAGAGAGAGAGAGAGAGAGAGAGGGGAGGGGTTGTATTGGGGGGAGGAGAAGGAGGAGGAGGAGGAGGAGGAGGAGGAGGGGGGGGGGGTCACCTTTTGTGCAAATACATCAACCAAGAAGACTGCCACCAGCATCAGATTTCTCTGTGTGTGTGTGTGTGTGTGTGTGTGTGTGTGCGAGAGAGAGGCACTCCTTTGCAGAGAGAGAGAGAGAGAGAGAGAGAGAGAGAGAGAGAGAGAGAGAGAGAGAGAGAGAGAGAGAGAGAGAGAAGTCCAGAAAGCTGTGGAGCATTGAAAGAAGAAAGAAGAGTCGCTGCTGCCAGACTTCCACACTCTACAACCATAAACAAAGTGATATACTTTTCCTTGAAAAAGTTAGAAAAGCGGCCATGGACGGGACCACATTCGGACGCACGTCGCTCCTGTGCACCTTGCTGCTCTGGGCATTTCAAGGTAATTCTCTTTGATACTTTCCGCTACTTTATTTTATTTTTGAAATGATACCCCGCTTTAGTAACTTTACAATGCATTAGACGCGGTGCTGGTTAGTTTTTCATGGCTTCAGGCTGCAGATTCTTACTTTACTCTTTCGCGGACTCCCGAGTTTTAAGAGGTCCGCTGCTCACCGGACAGACCTGTCCGTACGTGCCGCAGTCAGAAGCGGCTCATTGAGTAGTTCTACTTGCACACTTAGTTGTTTGTTCTGTATTTGGTTGGTTGATGTTGAGCAACCTGTTACCGGCGGAGCAGATAAGCCAGAAACACGTCGATAGCAGGTGGAAAACCGGATTTAACCAAAAATCGACATGTAGCCGATCGAACAAGCCCTGTTGGTTTCAACAGTAGCCTAACTGGTGAAAAACAAATAGTAGCCGTCCGGTTGCGCAGCCCCGACCCCGGTTTATCTCCGCTGACGGGATGTTTTAAAGGGTTAATAGTGGCTCTTTGTAGTTGTGCGGTAAGTCTCAGCTCCGCACTTGAGTGCACTTTAAAAGCGCACACCGTTATTTCAGTCTGCACCCCGCTGCCAATTCAATAACACCAAAACAGCAGCATGTACCTCTGCGATGCCGCCACAATAAAACATATTGAACTTTCAAAATAAAACACGGATTGAACAATCGTAATGTTTATGTGTAAATAAAGTGTTTGTCAAATCTTAAGAAAAAAAAAAAAAAAAAAAGACCTTCCAAGAATGTTTCGGATATTCTAAACATGTTCTTCCTTAACGGTGAGAGATGTGAAGCTTTTATTTTGCCTGACTCTGGCTCATCCACGCTGCTATGTCTGGCTGCTGGGTGCAGTTTCCAGCGCTTTGATGTCTGATCTGCGGGATTTGCGTCTCCTTTGCTGGCAGCGCGCCTCGCCCTCAGCACCCCTGGGTGCTGCCAGAGAGACTAAGCCAATTTATATTCAACTTGACTTTAGCCTCACATGATCCCCGTCAAAGTAAAGTTTCTGATTACTGACCATATATCCATTAAAGGAGTTGCTCTAAGCTGCAAGTTTAGTATTGACCTGGTTTTGCGTTTGCCGTAGAGGTTCATGTCCAATTCACTCCCTCCAACTGTCATGTATAATAGATTACTTGCTTGATGTTGATATCTGTGTGTCTCATGTGTTGGACTTGAAAGTTTGTGTGGGTTCTATTTGACTGCGAAGATCAAATTTGCTGGAATGCGTTGTGGTCATCTTGTGAAAGTTATTTCTAATTCCTGGCCTGTGCAGAGAGTCTGAGTGGGTTGAAGCAGGATGAGCTGAAGGGCGGGGCTGGAAATGCTCTGCACCCCCCCCCCCCCCCCCCCCCCCTTCTGTTTTATAGCACTTTATCTCTCGCTTACTGTACTCACTGCATCCTTGTATGATTATCATCATTTCACATCGATGTCAAGCAACCTCTTTTCATTTTATGCAAACATAGCGTTCTGTATATCAGCCTCCTCCTCCCAAGTTCACCTGGTGTAACTTCTCCTCCCCTCCCCTTCCACATACCGCCTCTACACCACCCCGGATCTGCTCTTACAGAGCGACTGCCTCCTCCCTGGCGTCAGAGACAGTTGTGCTTTGCTGGCTGTCTGTCCTTCATGGAGCCTTTTAACAGGTGCCTACTAAAAAAAAGTGCCCTGTAATTGATGGCCGCAGTGTTAATCACATCCCTCTGTACAGCTGCGGTGCTTTTGAGCACAAAGGCTGAGTTCCAGGTGCCCCCCCCCCCAGGCTGAAGTCTGACGGAAGGAAAGTCATTATTTCCCTTAAGAGCTACAAATGTTGATTTGTTCAAAGTGAAAGTTTGCCAAATCCCTCTGTTACTGAAGTCTTTCCCTCTCTTTCTCCCTCTCGTTCTCTCTCTCTCTCTCTCTCTCTCTCTCTCTCTCTCTCTCTCTCTCTCTCTCATAGTTTTGTCTAATAATAGCAGCTCTTGTTGGATCTCACTGGGATTCTGTCACACAGACCCACATTCTCACAATTACTGGTCACATGCACAGGCAAATTCAAACTATGTAGTCAGTTCTGAGCATAGAAGGGCAGTAAACGGAACCACGGGACACGTAACACCCATGTCATCTCTTGAGCCTGTATTTATGTTTGTAGTTGTGACACATGGATATGTGATGCATGACAGGGGCGCCCCGAAATGCTCAGCATGCCGGTGCCCAGGATCGCCGCTGACCCTTTGACCCGCTGACCCAGACATGTTGGTAAATGGCTCCTCTTCTGTACGCTCCTGAGATGCCATTGCCTTCTCCATGGCGGGACAAGCATCGACGGCAGAAACATGCTGAAACATAACTTCATTTTAGGTGTCTGAAGCTTGTTGAACCACAGACTCTCAAATTAGAAACACTTTTTTTTTTTTGAGCGGATGTTGAGGAAAATACATTACAGCATTAAAGCCTCACAAAACTACAAAGAGATATAAGGTAGTTGAAATACAATCAGTGTTTTTTTTCTGAGTATGTTTTTTTTCAAAGCAATAACTTCACTTTAATGCTGGCACTGCTTCACTTTCTTTTGGGGGGTAAAAAGAACAAAGAGACATTAAGATACAAAAGGAGAGTCAATGGTCAGATGAGTTTGCGCTAAACTGTAGAAACTCCAAAGTGGTCAGGAACCGGCGGAAAGAATCGCAGCGACAAGCATCAGCTGAGTTCAAGGTGTTAAGGTCTAACACGCAGCGTCAGCCTCTTTGTCGATTGCCACCTTAATTCCCACAGTCATTTCCTCACTTTTAATTTCTCTGCCCCCCCCGCCAGCGCCACATCAAAAGTGCACCCCCTGCAGACGTGTAATTATTATGGTATTAGGCCAGAAAAAGAGCCATTTAGCCATGAGGAGATAAAAGCCAGGGGACCTCTTTTCACAACTGTCCTGGGGCATTTGCTTTTAGTCTCCTGCAAGCATACACATGTGTGCATTCCTAAATGCACAGATGGCAAATAGTAACAGGCATGCACATATAGCATGCATTCACGGACCAGGAAGGGTGCACTCCCACAACCTCACATTATTAACACACCTGCACACATAATATGTCACCTCACCCGGAAGCACACACATGTAGAGCCGCTAACTACAGGATTCTGGTGTTGCGCAACACTGGAAGCTCGTATAGCAGTGAGTGACAGATTGATAGTGACTGCTTTGGGGGAGAGCAAGTCCATGTCTGCCCCCTTGTTTTTTAGGCCTCTGGGGGAGTGGGCCTTGGAATGGAAGGGCTGTAATTATTGGGGTGGTTCATTCCCCGCCGCGTGCTCGTACATATGTGTGTGTGACAGTGACGGAACAGAGCACTGAGACGGAATAAGTGGCATTCCTCCGGACATGTCCGAGCTCGCTCTGTAATGTGTGTGTTTGTTTGTCATCACTTCAAAAATTTCTATGGACAAGGGCTTCCTTTCTTGCTTTAAAGCCCCCCTCTCACCACAAGTCACAGGCAGTAATCCATCTACAAACAAGTGGCCCCAATGCGGCCTCCATCTCACCATCAAGAGGCAGTGTTATAGGTGCAAAGCTGTGTGCATTCTTTGACTGGGTTTCACTCGGGGGGGGCACCAGTTAAACATTAGTCAGTTAAGGTAAATACCATGTTGTGGTTGGCTTGTGTTAGGAAGTCCATTTAGTAATCATTGAGCTCTGCTAAGGGGATTTGAGCTCGCCAGCCTTTTCACACATGCCCACTGGTGTTTATTATTTGCAGTGAACGACACATTAAAGTCAATTACAGCAATGTGATAGCACACTGATGTTGGCTGATGAGCCGGCAATCAGCAACCGGGCATCAGCAGATGATAGGTTGCATTCACGTGATTGAAGTCAAGTTAGTAAGAATGATGTGGTTCACACCGGAGACGGGAAAAGTTTATCCCCCGGCTTTTTCGTCCTTGAATCCCCCGCAAGAACTTCAAAAGAGCTGCAGCCAAAGCTGTGATTACACACACTTCCACAGCTACGCATACATAAAACAAAAGGTGTGTTTCACCGGATTAGCTTCGGTCTTTTTTCCCCATCTTCGTCTGTCTGTCCATCGCTCCACCTCGGTCCGTCTCTCTTTCGCTCCACCGTCAATGACACTTCAGAGTAGGTTTTTTTTTCACGTCCAGTTTTGTTAGCTCGCTGTGATTTACCTTGTTGTTTTTGCGTTTGTTGACCTCTGGGCTTTTGTGCATGACGCACAGTTAATAACCCTGCATAGCATCAGGAAGATTGCCTGCTGTGTTTCAGTGGGAGAAGGCTGTGTTTGCATTCACGCCCATCCCCAGAGACGTTCCTCTGCAGATTTATGGCCACTATTGATGATTTAAAAATAAGAGAAGCCCCTCCTCCCCCGCTTGGCATGTTCACTCTTTCTCTATTTGCATAGAAAACATTCCAGTTTGGTGTCTCTCTCTGCTTGTCTTTGAGTCTCGACTTTAAGTTTCATTGTTGTGAAAAACCTCCATACACACTGTCATGAATATTTAGAATGAGGTGTAAAAGAAGCTGTCTAGAAGTTGTTTTGGTTTCATCTGTTGCTTGGAGGATGCTGGCTTGTCATTAGTGGGAGTTGTAGGGAGGAAAGGAAGGAAGCGGAGAGGAAGGGACAGACAAAGAGAGATCAAGGGATGGGATGAGAGATGATTACAGCTGACTGTTGTGAAGCCACCGAGCAGTCATGTTGTTCTCGTCTCGAGGGAGGAAGATGACGGTGATGGGTAATTTCAAATGCAGCCTTGAAAAGCGTCTACATGTGTCTGTATGGGTGTCCTTGTCTCTACCTCTGTGTATGGGATGGTGGGGGAGGCAAATCAGGGTTGGAGCAAAATTGAAAATTCACAAAGCTCTTTCGGGAGACGAGGTTAAGTGCTGCCAATCCATTTAGCAGGAGAGTGCTGTAGCAAGACGCGGATAAGAGCCTCCATACCTCAGCGTGTTGTTGTAGGAATAGATAAAGCAGCAGGATTGGCTTGAGCTTTTTTAGCCACGCGTTGTACAGATCTGTGTCATAAAACGTCAAGGAAATATGATGGCCTACATGTTTTGTGCCTGCCACAGAAAATGGCATTTATACTACTACACCCTCTTGTGACCAACTGTTTTAATCAATCATGTAGCGCGCGACTGTGGGGGTTGAAACAAAACAAAAGCGATACAGGCAGAGATAGCAGCAGTGAGGATCAGACAGGCGGAGTACGTCAGGATTGACGAATGCCAATTAGGAATGGGGAATGTCATGGAAAAGCCTGGATCTGTGGCCAAGGAGATCATTTTCCTGGCAGTAGAGAGGAAATCCTAACCCCTGCGCCCCTCCAACCCTAAACCCTCCATCTGACTGTTGGCTGGCGAAGCGTCCTCTGGGAGCCCCGCAAGCTGTTGCTTTTCAGACATCAACAGTTGCCTCAGCAGCAGTTGTTGAATGCATCCCTCCAAAGAAGCCACACACGCACGCACGCACGCACACACACGCGCGCGCGCGCACACACACTTGGGTTTCATTACCACCTCTGTCTTTCAGACAGTGTCTTTCCACACCAGTGGCTTTTCCTGGTGTGGGGAAAGGAGAGAGTACAGCTATATGTTTGCTGTGAAAGCACCCCTGATTTAACTTGCTTGTCTCGTTGATTTTTGAGTATTTATTTGACATGCTTCTTCAAAATGACTGTACATGATTTGAATCACTTCCCATGCTACTGAGTCTAAGCCTGTGGACTGATATTTGAATGCACCTCTGACCCAGTAGTTCCTTCTTCTGAAGGAGTAGCTCCAGAAATATGACGGCGGAGCCTCAAGGGATTCTTTTCCTCCCTTATCTGGATTGTATTAATGATAACCAGAAGATGAGGGTGACGTGAAGTTAACTCGCCTACAGAATGTTCTGTGTTGACGTGTGTGCACGCGTGTGCGTACATTTACTCAAACGACCGCCGCAGAGGTTGGCCAAAAACCACTGCCATTACTCTTCTCTCTTTTAAACCACCTTTCATGTCCAATCTCCCTTTTCCATCTGTCAGAGAACATTCCTGCACCCACACCCCCCTCCCGACTTTAATCTAGTTAATGGTTAAGCAGCGGTGGTTAACCTCTCCAGTGTGGCTGGGCACTGTTTGACAATGAGATCTTATTGCTTTAACTGAACCGTGGGGACCTGGGAGACAGGAGTGGGAACATTAATCCTCCATGAAGGGAAGAGGAGGAGGAGGAGGAGCTGCAGATGGTAGAAGGGGGGGGGAGTGTTTGTGCGTGAGGTGGTACCAAATATACTTTTCAGCTTATGTCAGTATTCTGTGTGTTGGTTGTTCACCATGACTCCATGTCTGCTTGTGTGAGAAAAGGGGGTTCCCCACGTTACCTGAGAACGAGGCCAGAGTGTCATCGTTGAACAGATCCAGTGTCAGTTTTCAGGGCTCGCCCAAGGACATAACTCGTCTTTGTTTTGTTGAGGTTTCGCTTACCTGAGCCCCCTCCGAAACAACGACCACAGCCCTAAAGTTCCCATCTCTCCTCTCTGCCTGTGTGAACTTGACTTTGAAAGAGAGTAGAGGAGTAAAGTTACCATGCTCTGACTGTTAATGTTCTTCCCAAGTCGCATTCTGTTCTTAACTTTAGTTTGAGTCTTTTTTTTTATCTTTAAGTTACATTTCTCCCTGGAATTCGCTTTACCACACCCTGCTTTACGCCCAGCTCTGTAAATCATCCCTTTTATCACTGTGTTTTTTTTCCCCCTCTACATCTCTCGCACTCATCTGTCTCTCCCTCCCTCTCACGTGTCTCACCCTCCAGCCGTCATCTGTCTCTCGTCCCTGCCAGGGACAGACACAAAATACATGCATTCTCTGGACCATGTGTTGCCTAATCATCACAGTAGCCTGAACAGAAGGAGCCACTGGTAGCAGGGTGTCTCAAATCCCTGGTGATTCTGAGCAGTAGGGGAAGGGAATTCCTTCTTTTTTGACTGACGGTTCAGTTAATGACAATAATCAAGCCAGAAGACTCACAATCACTTTCCAGCGGTGCTACAATATTAATACATTTGCATCTGTACAGTGAAAGGCACTTGACTTTGCTGATCCAATAAGTAGAGTGCCTTTTTTATATTTGGTTTTATTGGGAAATTCAACGCCGAATCTCCTGTGTTGTTCATCAGTTGTGTCCATATTCCGGTAATGCAAGGAGAGTCAAGTTTCATAGCTGCATTTTCCTTCAGCCTGGCGGGAAAAAAGTACAAGCTTGCTCCCGATCCATATGAATATTTAATCCAAAATCAATGCCTTTCAATTGGGTTATGACTCCATCAGGCTAAATGATTCCCAATTACATGTCTTTGCAATCTGCAGAACAACAAACGTGATGGATAGTTATTGTGGGGATAATGTTAGACTTACAGAGTTCCTAACTGATTTAGCCTCTTGTTATTAAGGGATAAAGTAATTATAAACCCAGTGTTTTGGCCCGAGAGCATCTTGCATTCTGCCCTGGGCCTGTTGCAGCAGCAAGACTAAATTTAGTTAACAATTATTGGTACAGAATGACTATGAAGCAGAAGCCAACTGAACATGCGGTACTTGTGAAGAGCGACTACGTTAGAGATTCGGGAGTGCTCAGAGAGGCTGAGAGGTCTTGGACAAGGCAGCTTGGAGGACCCCCTTTGATCCCATTCCTCACCCACATCACACACAAACACACTTCAAGATTTGTCTCTGGAGAATGATGAAAGATGCACCGACTCCACATGTCAATTAAGCACTTTGGGAGTGTGTGCTGCCCTGTGTGTGTGTGTGTGTGTGTGTGTGTGTGTGTGTGTGTGTGTGTGTGTGTGTGTGTGTGTGTGTGTGTGTGCGCGCGCCTGTGCGCCTGTGCGCCTGTGCATTGAAAGCAGTGTGTGAGGGTGGGGATGGTTAATGGCAGGGGCAGAGAGGACACATGTTCAATAATAAGGCCTGACAAAGGGGGACAGGCAGAGGGGAGGGATGGAGCTCTCAGTATGTCACTGCTTTTCATTATGTCTCACTCCTACTTACGGCTGGAAATCTATTTCATTATATGAAAAGGAATATTTTACCAAATTGAAATATATCACAGCATGGCCAGTCACATAAATAAGTATTGAATTTCCGTTAGTTTGGCATAACTACTTTTGACTACGGCTGCAAATAATGATTCATTTTTATGGATTTGTTTGCTTAATATTTTATCCTTTAACAAGTCGATTGTTTGGTTTACAAAAAATAAGTTTTCAAATGTGTTTTGTTGTCCAACCAACAGTCCAAAGCCCCAAGACATTCATTTAACAGTTATGTAAAACATAATGCATCACAATTGAGACACATGAGCCAAGAAATGACTTAAATAATTAATTGACTGTAAAAATTGTCACTAATTAATTCTGTTGACTGTGATTAATAGACTACTCGTTGCACCTATAATTTGCACCACTTTGTAAGACAACATAATATAATCTTCCATCACAATATGTTATCATTGAAAATCAATGAACTATAATGCTGAAGTATCACTCACCGTTAAAGCAGCATGGCTCAGCTGCATGGCAATTGATCCTGTGCATCCTGGCCTTATAGACTGTAAGAGTTAATAAGTGCTATACTTGACTGATATCATCTATTTTCTTTATGGACTGGCTTTGAGTGTTGGAGGCAGCACAGAGAGCCAAGTACATTCCACTCCACTGTGTTCATCTCGAATCATTAAGTGCCTCGCTTCATACATGCTGTAGCCGTGGGACTCCTCACTGCACCACTTTTTACATGTATTTTTCAGTGAGGTCTTTCTCTTTCTGCACCTGAACAAGGCTACATTGTTGAGACGTTCCTGTAGGCTGTCGGAATGCAGGTATTAATGCTGGGCAGATTATCCACACGGCAGAGAGAGAGAGAAAGAGAGCGAGGGAAGGAAAGGAAGGAGAGAGGAATGGAGACGAGGTGTAGAGTGAAGGGAGTGAAGGAGGGCAGCACGTTGAGGCGCAGAAAATGGGAGAGCTTGACGAACTCTCGGTGGTACTCTTTGACGTTTAAACCGTGTGTGATTGTGCACGCACGCATGAATACATGTATGTATGCAGGTCCTTAAGAATGTCACAGTGTGTGTGTTTGTGGGTGTGTTCATCCAGATACTTGTGAGAAGGGGTGTCTGGGTATTTGAATGTGTGTCTGGAATGCAAACCCTATTAACTGAACTAACACCGCAGTGTGTGTGTGTGTGTGTGTGTGTGTGTGTGTGTGTGTGTGTGTGTGTGTGTGTGTGTGTGTGTGTGTGCGCAAACTAAAAAGCTAGTTGCGTGTGTGGGGCAGGACCCGACTGTGTGTGGGCACCCGTCAATTGAAGCGGTCAGGTCTGTTAGGAGCATGTGAACATTTACTTCAACCCCAACATGAACTGGAATCCGGACTTAACGGAGGTTATAAATAGGTGTGTGTGTGTGTGTGTGTGTGTGTGTGTGTGTGTGTGTGTGTGTGTGTGTGTGTGTGTGTGTGTGTGTGTGTGTGTGTGTGTGTGTGTGTGTGTGTGTGTGTGTGTGTGCGCGCGCGCGCGCGCGCGCGCACGCACACAATCCCACATCGATGGCAGTACCAGCTGGGGATGGGACAGTGGTGGAGCCCAGCACTACTCTCGGGGGGCCTCACATTCACATGCCTTGTACCACCTCCCCTTATTAGAGTCTTTATGTTAAACTGAGGTCTACCAGATTAATACATTATGGCAAAAGAATTGGAGGTCAAGCCTTTATTTGAGCTTTACTATTTATTTCTCGATTGTTTTCATCCTCTATTTCTTGCTTTGTCATACATTGGTGGTAGTTTCTTTCCCTGTTTGCTTCGTGTCATTTTGTGGTTGTGGCCTCTGGTTCACCAGCTGGTGGTATTTGATCCAGGCTGTCAGAATTGGAGCCTGCTCTCCTTGGCAAGGAAGTTGGCAACTTAAAGCCAGCCAAAAAAAATCTACCATCCACTGCCTACACCCTTTTCGGTAGTCCCTCACCCACACACACTCCCCACCTCGCCCCATCTGTTTGTGTGTGAGTGTGTGTCTCCGTTTGGCACCGCTTTAGGGGCAGTTGGTATAACGGTTCAAGAGAGCATCAAAGCCCGGCCACCATCGGCATGACGGTGCTAACAAAGTCAAAGCTCAGTATGTAGCAGTGACCCCTTGCTAATGCTAGCTTCATGGGAAGATCGGTGAGAGATGCTACATGCTATGGTGCAGTTTGAGCAGACGTGGGCCTTATGCTTACATCGGCGACAGCCAAACAATGGCATACTTGTCTTCCTGTGGCTGCCCACCTGTTCTCTCCTCCCTCGCTTCGGCTGTGTCCAAGTATCCGAACAAGACCTCCCGTCCTTCATCCAACACTTTCTCCTTCCCCCGCCCACACTGTGCTTCAGTCCGTCTTTCTTTTTCGTTGCCATCTCCCATTGGGAAGGGTTAGCTTTTTTAGCAGGACAAAGGAAATGGTGGCAGAGACAGCGAAAGAAGAGAGACAGCTGGACGGTCATGGACTCGAGATCGTGTTGCATGTGTTCACTTACAACACAGTCTGCACCTCTTTCTCTCTGTGGCCTCATTTGTTCCTTTCACTGTCTCCTCACCCATCCCTGTCTTTTGACACTTTCACCTTCTTCCAGTTCCCCTTGTGTTCTTGGTTTCTGTTCTCCCTTTCGATCATTCCATGTCTTATGCCACATCCCACTGTCTCTCTCTCTTTCTCTCTCTATCTATACTGTTTCTTTTGTCTTGTTTGTGTCAGTCCGTTCCCACTCGACTATGTGGTCAGAGTCCCTGTGGTGGATTATCAGTCAGTTGACTCACAGAGGGCAGCCAAAGCCTCCAGTACAAACATGAGACAATATCCAAATGATTGGCTGGTTGGCTCCGGACTACAGAAACAAGCCCCCATATCAGCTTGAGCCAGGCTCGGTCCACAGGTCTGCCCATAAACCATATTAGCCAGTAACACTGACACACTGCAGTGCTTCTGTTTGTCTATGACAGCTGCTTTGGATGTAATGCTACAATCCAAAATGGAACAATTTATCAGATAAATACAGAAGCTGCTATCGCCGGTTTTCACATTACGGTATTATGAATGTGGGTGGGAAGAGGAGTTTAAATTTCAGAGATCGAATATGTTTTTTTTCCTTAGTAGCGGGTGAGGGCATGTTCAGTCATTAGTGAGTTCAGAAAGTTTGGTTTTTGCTCAAGTTTTGAGTCTTCATTTCCTGCATCTGTATTCACCAGAAAAATACAAATGGAGAAAACCGTGAACTCAGTCGAGGCCGTTCCCTGCTCTAGAGATGGTTGTGTTTTTTTATATAAATCTTGCCTAGCGTACATTTTGGTGCATAGCTCCCATATGTGGCTACTTATTCTCAAAA
Source organism: Cebidichthys violaceus (assembly GCF_023349555.1). Taxonomy (NCBI): domain Eukaryota; kingdom Metazoa; phylum Chordata; class Actinopteri; order Perciformes; family Stichaeidae; genus Cebidichthys; species Cebidichthys violaceus. Next base: position 3,763,285 of record NW_027176927.1, read on the forward strand.
TGTTATGAATGAAGCAACCACTTGGTGTGATTTATGACAACAGAGAGTGGTGAGCATCTGTGGTTCTAGTGCGCTAAATGTATATGTTGCCTCTTCAATGTGGGGAACACATTTTCCCCCGATCCACTGGGTCTTCCGATCCCATCTGCCTTCACTTGTGCGTGGCTGAAACTCAAGCTGGAGTGTTACCTCCATGTGTCTCCCTGCCTCGCTTGTGGTTCACAGGTCATTATAGAGAAATGGAGATACAGGGCTGGCTTCTCCCCCCCCCCCCAAGCTACCTTTCTGCTTGTCCATGAAGTCATGGAAATTTCTGGAGCCCTGCCGATGATTGTCAGCTTCCACGTCTCCTGTCACTTGGCTTACTTCTCTTCCACATTCCTCAGCTCACACTTCTTTCATCCTTCTCACCTCTACTTGGATTTGACAGCCCCAAACCCCCCTCCATTCTCCTTCCTGTCCTTTCCTCTTTCCCCTCAGTCTCCTTCTTCCTCTCATATACCTGTAAGGACATGTTTTTTTTTTTGCCTGCCTCTGCAAACCCTTCTCAAACACCTTCCCCACCATGAATGTCAAAATTTGCCCAAGGGCCCCCAACCCAACCGCAGAATGTGTGTAATTCTAAGTCAGGCATTACAAGAGCACGCTGCTCTCCATGACATTTGGTGACACATAGACTCAGCGGACAGTCTTTGAGAAGAACTCACTCCGGTGACTCGCGTCACAACAGCGAAAATAATTCTGGAAATGTAAATTGAATATCTTACTCATGCTCAAATCAACTGAGCCTTTGATAAATAAAAAAAACAAACAACATCTTTCATGATCAGGCCTGTGATTTTGCACAGTGTTATGAATAATGAATGAATGATGCTGATGGGAGGTCCAGCTATGCAGCGCCGCCACTGCCGCCTTTGAGTTCATCTAATTGAAACAAGTTCAATAGTATCATGTCCGCTTTTATCTCCATCTTGTTTCCTCTGTCTTTCCATCCCCCTCTCTTATAATGAAAAGCACAGGCTGATGGCTATGAATATCTAGTCAAATGATCACAGACATAATATACGGGATGCGTTTCATTTCACCCTTCTCTTTGCATTTTTTCCCTTTTTTCATTTCTTCCTCTCTATCCACTTTTGTTAAATTCAAGTGACATGTTTTTCATGATTTCCCTTTCTTGTGTCACTTACAAGAACGCTGCTAGGCAGGTTTTTGATCTTTTCCATCTTTATCTTGCTCAGAATGGTGTCCTGCCCACTACCCTCTATCTAACCCCACCCTTCTGTCCTCACCTCCATACCATTCCCCTCCTCCTCCTCCCTTTTCTTCTCTAACCACCCAGCCATGCTTTCTGCCTCCCTCTACCTTCGTATGCTCAAACGTCTCTACATTATTACCAGATGCCTGGAGATGGAGGAGGTGGATGAGATGGTGCCAGGGTAGTGGAGGTGCTGATAGCTAAGCTTCGATGCACCTACGAACTTCCAGAAGCCTCCTTCTTGCACACATGCACAAAGATATACATGCACTCAACCATCCTGCTTAGCTTCCCACCATATGATGTTTTATTTTGTCCATTATTGTAAACAACCAGCACTTTGCAACGCCTACCTGGACCATCTGCTCCTGTAAACACCTACAACAAGACATACAGTATGTACTTGGACAGAAACCAGAGTTTTCCTTTAGGCTACTGCTTGGTGAACAACGCTTTACTGTATTATACTTATTTCTATGTAAGCCAGGGCTAGATTAACCCTACATTTAGGTTTTAAGGCTGGTGTAAAAGCATAGACCCTGAGTCTGAAATAAAGTCTATCTTATCATAGACATGTACAAAACATCAGAGGTTCCTTATCTTAGGATACAGTCTAATTAAAAGGGGAACCAACCTCTCTCCATACTCTGTGGTATGCAGTAGCCATGATTAAAGCAATTCAATGAAGGACAGCCTGACACACTCCTCTTGTGTGCTTCATTTTTTTCCCCCTTTGATTCTGGTATGCTGGCCATCAACATTGCATCTTCAGTTGCAATGCAGTGCCAGTTTTGCCACTTTTTTTTTTCTTCCCTCCCTCTGTTCCTATCAGCATCTGTCATCCTTGTAATCTCTGCCTGTCAGACTCAATCTTCTTGTCATCACTTGTTTTGTTTTCTGAGTAATTCTGACTGTTTTTCTTGATATGGTATCTTGGCTGGACACATGGTTTGTTCGTTTACATGAGAATGGAGGCAGGGAGGCACAGTATTTTAGGCGAGTGAAGGAGATCCTCTTCTCTACGTTTGTGGCCAGTTGTAATGGGGAGAAGGGATTTTCAGTTTTCAGCCTTGTCGGCACTAAAATGAATAGCCGCTTTAGTTGCTTCAACCCTTTCTGAACTGCTCTGTCTTTCCTTATAGAGGATCTGTCATGTTCTTATTACCACACTCTTCACTTGGTCCCTTGGCTTTTAGTAGCCAGTAAAAGAGGTATAGGCGTCAGTAACTTTAAGGGGCCACAATATTGATGAAATGTCAGTGGGGAAACATAGACCTTATAGATGTGTAAATGTGCTTTATTTAAATCAGGGTGAATAATTGTGTATGTGTGTGGATGCTAAACCACCCGCAGGGTCACGGGCCCATCTGGTGTGAGATCTCATGGGAGGCCAACAGCACCACACGGCACTGACGGCAGCGTATAACCTTGGCTATGCTCATTTCAAAGGAGAGGAGGAGTTGATGGTATTTTTGTCCTGTGTGTTTTCCTGAAAAGCCGGACATGGGCACTGTGTGAGCCCTAAAATCTGTAGAGAGAGAGAGAGAGAGAGAATGAGCTAGTGCTTGGTGGTTCATGTGGTTTGGTCAGGGAGCAGAATGTGGATGAGGCATTTTTCACTCTACTACTATGTCTGACCTTTTCCCCCCTCTCTCCCCTCATCCTCTTCCTCTCGCCCCCTCCCATTACTTGACGTTGTCTCTTTCCCCATCCATGACGACGTCCCACTGTTTGTTTTTGACTTTGGTGTCTCTTCAAGCAAACCCACCAGCCCTTACCTGCCTCACCCCCCCCTCCCCTCCTCTCCTCCATCTTCATCAGCCCACAGTGTCTCTGTCTTCCACCTCCTGGAGCTGCAGGTCCGTGCAGGTTGAGACGTGTGTTGTTTTGTCTCTCTCAGGTTTCACACATTCCAGATATTATCACCTGGCTCCGGTTAGCTTAGCTGATACCCATCTGCACGGGGGAAGTCAATCACTTAGCAGACAAAGACGGATGTGAGCTCTGTCAGGCCTGGTGCCCGCAGATGAAAGGTCCGTGCCAGGCGTGGCCTTAACAGCATAATACGTATGTCATGATGGACGACTTTGTTCTCCTGTCAGTTGTATTTTCTATTTGGCTTTGCGGAGTCACCAGCAGAGTGTCTCTGGAATCGAGTCAAAATTAATGTTGAATATTTAAATCTCAGCTTTATTTCCCTTATTATTTCTTCTGTGGTCTCCCATTCATTTTCTAATCATAAAACAATCCAGGCAATGAATAATAATATAATGAAGCATAAATGAATGTGAAAAATGCAGCCCACTGGGTAGCAGATTGTAATTTTATGAGGATTGGAATAATGCACCTTCTGAAAGTCCCTGGTGAGCCTTGATGTGTAAATGAGTTAGACGTTTTTGGTGTGTTATTCAGAAAAATGTGAAGATGGCTTCATAAAAAACAACTCCGAGCTTGGAATTGAAATTATTCATGGTTGACGTTTCCTGTAGTCTCGCTCTGTCATTTTCAAGCTCTCCTTCTTTTCAGCCTTTGTTTTATCAGGTAACTCGAGGACAGTGTTTTCATTGTTTATTTCTGCGTCTGTGCGTGAATCTATCCACGTCTAATCCAGCCTCGGGCTGCCTCTGTCCCCTGTGGGCTCAATGTCAGCAGCCGGACTTTGATGTCAAGCCACAATTTATTTGTCCGTCTCTGCGGACTCCCCTGCTGTCCACATAATGTCAGGCAATCAATAATAATGTGGCCTACCTATCTACCCCGCCTGCCCACTGCTTTAGTTATTCGCCCCCTGGCCTGCACTGTTCCAATCTCTGACCTGCCCCTAAATAAAAAAGCCCTCTCCTGGCCCTTGTTTCCACTTTTAACAATAATGCCTGTCTAGCTATGACAATAACCTCTGTCTGTTACCGTGGTAACATACAGCCCCCCGAAAGCATAGACCAACCACTACTCCTTTCATTTAAAAAAACCAAAAACCCCAAACTGCTCCCTGTATGGAAACAGATCAAAAGAGGATGTGTTAAAGATAGAGGGATGCATACAGAAAGAGAGAATTAGATGGATCAGCTGTTTGTTCATGAATATGTTTAGTGGGCCCTCTTCTGCGCTCCCCCTCAAACCACCGTTGTATGTCTGTGGAAGTAATGGAGAACGGGAGAGGACAGGTGTGCCATTATAGCGCAGATTAGCGAGGAATGCTGGAAGGTTAACACAGACGGGAGTTGGCTAACTCCAGTGCATATTTGTGTGCGCTCGCGAGCTCATATTCCCTCGGGTTTACGATAAAATATGTGTGCATAATACGTGATCTGCATGCCACTCATGATATGTGTGCTTGGTCTATCCATACGCTGAATGATATTTGAAATATGTTCACTGGGTGTGTTAATATGTGGTGTGTGTGTGTGTGTGTGTGTGTGTGCGTGCATACGTAGCTTTCTTCCGTCTCCTTGCCCTTCCCATGTATGGGCGAGCGTCAGCCTCTCACTATCTCCTCGTCTCCAGCTTATCTGCCGGACTGTCTCGAAGTGTTGATGCAGAAAATAGAAACTACTTTGTGAGAACGCATTCTCTGTTCCTCTCCCCTGTGTGAAATATGTCCCATTCAACGTTCAACAAAATACCGCAAGACACAAAAGATAATGTAGCGTGACACGGAAAATGATGTAGGATGCTTTTAACTGGATATCACAAGGGTGTTTTATCTCTCCATAATGAGCTATCTGCATGAGAAAACTGTTGGCATCAGTTTGAGGCAGAGAGACATTTGAGGAAGCTGTCCGCATACAAATGAGTGTGGTGCCACTGTATCTATATCTATAAATATATCAGCAGTGTATGCACACTGGCGTGTATGTTTTTCTCCTTACAGCTAGCATCGCACAGTGTGGTTGTTATTGGGTCTTTCCAGTACCCGGCCTCTCAACCAGTCAGCCAGCCATGTGGTCCCTCTCCACTCTAATTAAACTCACTGTGGTTCCAAGCTCCAACCAGAAAGACACAACCTCGGTGCCAGACTCTGTGTCAGCTGCTGCCAAGACCTGTACATTGGCGTGTGTGTGTGTGTGTGTGTGTGTGTGTGTGTGTGTGTGTGTGTGTGTGTGTGTGTGTGTCAGAGAGGGAGAGAGAAAATTGAGAGGGCTCATAACCACATTTACCTCTCATTTCACTCTGTCAAGTAATACTATAGACGAGTCTGCCAAGAGACAGGAGGAGCAGCAGGGAAAAAACAAATAGAAATGTGAGAGAGGAGACAAAGACGGATCTACAGTAGATGATTTATTCAAATGGTTGTTGGACAGAGGGAGTATAGGGAGTTTAGTGGATTTAGAAATCAAGAGGAAGAAAAGAGAGGAATGCAGGAGAATAGTAATTAACTCTGAATTATTCTATCTCTGAGGGATCAGGGGGATTAATAGAGGCTTTAGTTTGGATTTTGCACCTTTCACTCTGTTTCAGCATGGGAGTCTGGTCCCTCTATGTAAACGTGTGTGTGTGTGTGTGTGTGTGTGTGTGTGTGTGTGTGTGTGTGTGTGTGTGTGTGTGTGTGTGTGTGTGTGTGTGTGTGTGTGCGTACCCCGCATGTGTCTCACTGTACTCCAGAAGGCTCCATGTGTCTGTGCCAGTGGGCTTGTGACCGTATCTGCCAGCCAGCCAGCCAGTGATTTTGTGTGTATTGATGTGTGACTTTGTACCCCCCACTTACTGAAGTTCATCCAAGCATTATGAGTTAATCCGCCATAATAGGCAAAAAAAGACAAAAAGTGGGGGAGAGAGTAAGGTAGGGGGAGAAGGAACACGGGGAGGAGGGGGGGGGGCATCAAAAGGTAGTGAGAGTAACAGTCGGCCGTGTGTGAGGTATTCCAGGCAGGAGACTACAGATTTAGGGCCAGACAGACCGTTCTAAATCTCCGGCTTATACGCTGTTTTGGGACAGCGAGTGTTGATAGCCCAGGCAGGCCGACAGCTCATGTCGTTCAGATGAAATCATGGCTTTGAGCGCCTCACCATCGCCATTATAAATCCACCCAAATACGATAAGGAAACACTGATTTAAGAGGGAGACAGGGAGCAAACTTTTTTTATTTTTTTTCATACCAATGAATCAGTGGTGGAGTATGACGAGCTGAGAAAGAGAAGTTGGAGTCTAGTGGTTTAGCTGACACATGGAGGTCAATGGTGGCAATGAATTAGCACAAGTTATGGAAAGAGCAAAAAAAACGAAACATGGTGAGGGTTAGTCATATATACCCAGTACACACTGAATGAGTTGACCTTTTAGTCAGGGTTTCCCGTATCTCTTAACCTCCCACTGAGTGTTGCCACTGTCAACACTGTATAAGACTGTTTGCCCAAGACAAGAGGGGTTAGGGGGAGGGAAAGGGTGGGAGTAGGACCGGAGGGCAGGTGCAGGGGTAATTTTGTGATGGCGGAGGAGTCGAGGTAGGTTTTATCCAGCCTGTCTGGAGCCAGTGACCCGTTCTGTATGTACACAGTGTCTTGTGTCTCTTGATCTATCTCTCTCTTAACTTTTTAACTGTGCCATTTCTTTTGTTCTTTTGTTTTTTTACTCTGGCCTTCCTTGAGTTCAAGATTTCCAAGATCCTGTTAACAACATGGACTTGAATATGTTTTGAGGAGCGTGTGCACAAAGAGCCACGCTCCTTTTCAAGCTCTCATTTCCACGCTCTTGTGCCCTTTTCTTTCTGCTTTGCCCTATCGCTCTGCCAGTGTGTTCACGCCTTCCTCTCTATCCCTCTATCTGTCCCTCACACACGGGCTTTACCGTTCTGCTGAGCACGGGGGCCTGCTTTTTAAAAAAATGGAGCAACGGATGGATAAGAAAAAGGCAAAAGGGATAAGGGATGTAGAGAAAGGAAAGAATGGAGGGGCAAATCAACGCGTACTCCAGTGGCCTGTTATCTCATTACAGCGGCACCGGCTTGTCACGCCCGGCTGACTGGCCCCCTAAGGAGCGCCCTCACCCCCTTATAAGACCCCCTTTATTCAGCAAGCGCTCTCGTATTTCAGATTGGGCACAAAGAAGGGCAATTCTCTCTGGTTTCTGAGCTGTCCACACCAGATTTGTGTATCCTATAGCTCAGGCAAGGCACACAGTCGAATGTACTAAAGGGGCACGGCCACATACACAGAAGCCTTGTTAGTTGCTAGTTATGAAATGATGCTTGCGGATAATGGAGGCTAATAGGAAGAGTGGATATCCATTTGCTCCACCATTTTCTGCCTATTCCAGGCCTCTTGTGTCATCCCACGTGGGTATCAGAAGAGGGCTTCAAGAGGCAACTGCTGTCAGCTGAAGTAGTGGAAATGGTGTTCCCCTCTCTGGCTTTTCTCCCTCTTCTGCCAAAATGAAGGCTCATTAGAAGTGAAGGGAGGGCCGGTTCTAAACGAGATGGGCAGAGTGCTACTCAGCACTCCTACAGAGAGAATGAGAGAAAGACAGTGAAAGAGGACACAGCAGAGAGAGAGAGAGAGAGAGAATGCAGAGTGATTTTGCTCAAGTGGAGCAAAACATGGGATAAGACTACAAGCAAGAACAGTTTTTATTTTGATTATTGCATCAGATAAAAGCAATTTGATTGTAAGGCTAAGTGTGGAAATGCCAATTTCATGTGAAATTGACCATCCATGCTGACATTTTCTGTCATTTTGTAAAGATCCACACTGAAACTGATAGGTCTTCTTATCTCTTTTCAGTTAGCAAACTGTCTGAGACTCAGCTTGTTAAATCTCCCTTTGTCGCCTGGTGATCTCACCCCTCTTTTTATGTTTTAATACAGACAAATTAGTGATTTGATTGCGGTTATATACTGATAACCAAGCAAACAGTCATTCCTGTGCAGCTGCACTGACATACGGATCAAATGATTGATTTACTTTCACGAAGTCATTTGACAAAGTCAAAACAAAAATACAGCCTCGCCCTTATGAACGACATTAGCTCTCATGTAAAATGAGTGACCCTTTTTTTAAAAAAAAAAGCTCAGATTTGAAACAGCCTCTTTCTGTGGACAGAAATCTAAAACAGAGAGAAAAAGATCTGTGGGTCTGTTTTCCATCTGTTCATATAGTGATTTAATCTCAAATATCTAAGTCATTTTAAAAAGAGGCAAGATCCGGATGCAAGCTACAGCGGCATCTTGGTGTTATTTACCCATAGTCCCGCTATTACCTCCCTTTGTTTACCTCAGCTTGTGCAGTGTGTGGATAACCCATCCACCCAGGAAAAGGCCTTTTGTCAGGCCAACCAAACACCTGGGTGCTACAATGCAGCTTGAGATGACTGCTGAAAAAAAAAAAAAAAAAAACGACGCGACTGTGCGTTTGAGGAATTGGGCTGTTGAGATACGAAGGGCAAGCAGGTGTGTTTGTGTGTGTGCTTCTCTCGGTTTGTTACTGTAACAGTAATCATACTGTAAATAGACTACTGTAAATAGAACTTGAGACATCCATCCCCGGACTCATGAGTATGAAAATACACACGGGTTGGCAGGTCAGCTTGTTTCGGCCTTTACTAAATATACTGTGTGTGTGTGTGTGTGTGTGTGTGTGTGTGTGTGTGTGTGTGTGTGTGTGTGTGTGTGTGTGTGGTAGTAAGGTTTCAGAGCAGAAATCTGAGACCCGCAGATACACATGTTGGCCTGCTTTCACCTTTTCCTCACCTTACAACTTATCTCAAATTGTATTTCCCCTCCGGAACAAAAGTGTCCGGGCATGTATATTTTATCTTAACCAAACACACCGTGTGCCATTTGTATTCTCAAAGACACACACGTATACAAACACTGTAATGGACACACTCCAGTGGGTGGTTTATTACAGTAAATTGGACATAAGAGCTACCTTACGCTGAGTATTTATCCGCACTGTGTGCTAGGAAATGACTTGCAGAATGAATTGATTTAGGGATGGAGGGAGAGGGGAAGCGAGAGAGACGGCAGAGGCGGCAGCACTTTGTCCTAACCCTTTTAGTGAGATTAGCTGTAGCCTTAATGTCTCTCCCTTTTATTTATACTCTGAGTCAGCCTTTCTCGTCTGACAATCTGTCCCGACGGTAGGAAACAGAGGCGTCAATAAGTTTTCATTTTGAAAATTTAAAACCATTACAGCAACAAACGGCAGCGAATTGAGCACGGACTGTTCTGCAACAGCAGTGACGTTGAGTAAAAACAGAAGGGAAGGACAGTGAACCCTGAGGATGTCCTCCCACGAAAAACATGCTTACTTTTTTCTTTCTATTCATCTTGATATGAATGACATCCAAATGGAATGGATGGAGTAATAAATACTGAAGTACATAACCTAACATTCTCGACATTCGCAAAATGTAGAATATCCTCCATGACCATAGTTAGGAGATTAAGTTTCCGCAGCATTTTGAGAAACCACTGGTTGATACTAATGTTACCGGCATACTGCCATACCAGTGAAAACTGTTTTAGAATTCTTTCTGGTGCCGTTGGTGAATTCTGAGAAAATGCACCCAATGATGTCTGAGTGCATGGAAGTAGGAAGATCTTAAGAAAAAATGCCAGATGCAGTGCTTTTGGAGCTCTTGACAGTCATCCAATTTTTATTATGTCATCAGAAATAGAATAAAAAAATGTTGGAGGGCAACAGTGCCATCCATCCATCCATCCATCCTCCCATCCTCTTTTCAGGGCTGCTCCTTCCCTGAGAGGAATTTATAATCTTTACTGCTTCTCTCATCACTGAAGGCACCTCATTAGGACACCCCATTATGGACGCCAGCAACATTAGCGGCAACATACGCAAGCAGATTGCCTCTGCCAAACATTGCATATCATTCTGGCCCATTAAAGCGAGTCATTTACCTTGATAAACGGGCAGCGGCAGAGGGGAATTGAAAAAGAAATGCAGGGGACCCTCTCCTTCCCTCCATTTTTCTCCTTGCCCCAATTTGAACTCCTGCGTCTACGACAGCTTCTGTGCACAAGTTTCCTTTCTCTGGCTGGATGCTCATGCCGGCATTTTGCATCAGCATCCTCTTGTGTCTGCTGCATCTCTTCCGCGAGACCCTCTAGTCTTCTCAACTCAACCAAACTTTTCATTGCATCTGCTTAACACTACCCAACTCTCCCTTCTTTTTTTTTGCCTGCCTATCCCTCCATTCCTGCCTCCACTCTGTTTCTACATTTTATTTTTCGCCATGGGCCGTTTTAAGGAAGGAGGGGAATAGTGAGAAAGACTGGGAGAGAGAGGGGGGAGAAAAGGACAGGCTGTGTTAATTGGAGTGCCTGAGGCGAGAGGGTTGGAAGGAAGAGGGAAAGGAGGCCCAGATTCAGGGGCCCTGAAACATTAAATATTAACACCTTTTCTCATCTCTGCCCCCTTGGTGACATCTACTGATTGGGTTCTCTCTCTCTCAGTCGATCAGGATACACGCACACACACACACACACACACACACACACACACACACACACACACACACACACACACACACACACACACACACAGTCCTTTCTCTCTTTCACCAAATTGAGTTCCTTCTGAAAATGAAAGGCATGCAGGAAGGGACTTGGTGCGGTAATTGGCCAACCTACTCTGGTTTGTGCCCTTTGATTTGAAAAATAATGAAATTCCTCTTGATATTTTTATCCGATCCTGCATGTCGTTCACCGCTATGGCCTTGCTTTTTTTTTTTTTTTTTTTTTTCTTATCTTTGTTACCTCCACTGTGTTAAGACCCAAAAGTGAGCTCTAATAGGAGCAAGACTCTGGCCATTGTTTCGCTAACTCACTGTTAATGGAGTCACATATAATGGCACCAGATTGTGTCGGCTTAAAGATATTAGCTTTACAAATGGCCCAGATATTCTATGTGAGGAATGATTTCAATTTTACTCAGCTAACTCTAATGGTGAAGGACAGTTGGAGAATACTTTGGTTTATCAGCGAGACCATATATCAAAGCTACTTTTGCAGAAGCACTTACGCAGCACTAAAACTCACAGGACTCATGCATTCATAGCTCTATTCATAATCTCTTTATAAGACGTCTTGGCTTTGTTTTAGTTTATTTTTTCATCCAGAGTGGGGCGCAGGACCGCAATGTCAGCACTACAAATTCATAGTCTACTCATGCACACTGTCTCCGCTTTTTCCTTTTTTGTTTTTCCTCCTCCTCTCTCCTACCATCTATCCTTGTCCTCATTTTCTTCTCCCCGACTCACTGGCTCATGTTCGAAGACAAACACACCCACCTCTCCCATCCCAACACCCCCACACACACACACACACAAACACACACTCAATGACCACACAGCTCTAAACTCAACTGTTTGAATGGGCTTGACTTCTCGCCCAGTTGCCAAGACGACAGGACCAACGAGGGGGAATCTCCTGGTAGACAAAAGAGTGTGTGAGGGGCCGACCTTGTAGCCCCACTTCACACTGTTTGTCTTGAGCCCCTAAACTGCCATGAGATGACACAACACACACACACACACACACACACACACACACACCAGGAGAGCTGTGATTTATCTGTCGCAACTGCGCACACTGTGATGTCACCTCTCTGCCCTCGGCTCTAATACAACAGACACTTTAATACACAAAGAAATCCACACACCCGCTGCGTGGCTGGACAGACATCATTTGCCGACTCATTGAACTTTGCGATGACTTGCGGCTCTGCATTTTATTGCATTGAGTAGGAAGCAGATGCTAACATGGTGTGGAAGACTGATGTGTGCCCAGGCTAATTGAAAGTGGCCTTACGTTTGAGTCAGCTGCATTACGTCAACGTGAAATCCCCGGGAACATCGGTCCTCTTCTGAACTCGTGTCCTTGTTCTTCTGACGTCGTCCTCTGTCTCTTCTTAGTCATTTAACATGAAGATCAACTTGTGAATCCCAATGAAGTTAAAACGTGATTGAAGTGCTAATCGCATTACCCTCATTTAAAACTTTAAATATCAGACAGGAAACGGATCTAAAGCAGGAAGGTTGATATCAGAACCTGACCGAAGGGACAAATGGAGCTAATACAAAAACTGAGGAAAACTGAATATGGAGCAATAAAAAGGTTACAGGATTCTTATAAAACAAATGATAAAATCTGTTTTCCCCTCAGTCTCTCCTTCGCCCCGTCTCATCCCTTCCATCTCGTGCTGACGCACATAGCTGGTGGTTTTAGTACCAGTAAATAACCAAAGTGGTAAAACACAGTCTCCTGTGCTAGAGTCACATGACCTCCACAACCAGCTGCAGTCTGAGTGTGTGTGTGTGTGTGTGTGTGTGTGTGTGTGTGTGTGTGTGTGTGTGTGTGTGTGTGTGTGTGTGTGTGTGTGTGTGTGTGTGTGTGTGTGTGTGTGTGTGTTGCTGCTGCTGCTGCTGCTGCTGCTGCTGCTGCTGCTGCTGCAGGGTCCCAGGTGTGAATTTTACTTCTACTCAGGTGGTACATCGGTACAAGCCCTGACAGGAAGACAGACAACCCCCTTCATATCCTGTTATTGCGGTGCAAGGGCTTAGCGTGTGGCATCTGAACATCCGGGATCGGTCTATCTCACCTTTAATCAAGATGCCTCTCCGCCCTTTGCCGACATACAGACATCACACATAACCCTCGTAAAAAAAAACATGATTAAATGAGGGCTCCCTGTTTCACCTAACAATAGAATTCAAGCACCAAAGATGTTATTGTGTTTGACGCCAATTAGAAGCCCAGATACCATCTTTGAAGCACAATAGACGTCGTCTGTCTGCTTTGGGGAGTCCTGACTGCAGAAGCTTTTGACTGGCTTGTGAAGGGTCAGATGAGATTTACAAGACTGAGGATGATTCTCTGATTGCTGTGATTGCTACTTCAGAGTTCCGCCAACCAAATATAACAAAAACTTAAAAGTTTGTCAAGGGTTCCTTGTGAAGCATGTGACAGTAGGAGTTGTTGGAAACTCGCAAGAGTTTCTTTTCACTTAAAATTCTTTTTGATTAAGATGTCTTCACAGACCGGTCTCCCCCCCCCCCATATCAGAATCAGCAGTCATATAGCAATAAACAGGAATTTGTCTTGGGAGCAGTTCAATGGAGACTCTTATTATAACTACTTTATCGGTCCCACTTGGGGTAATTTCCTTTCTCGTGGAACATCATAAGCAAATCTAGACACAGTAGCACACAACAGATTCATACAAAGAGCCAGCAGCAGCCGCTGTGCATACATAAGCACCCAACTCTGTTAAAAAGGTCAGCTACAAATCCTTTATGATTATTTGTGCTGGTTTGTGAAGGACAAACTCATTACTAAATCATTTTCTGTGCCGAATGGTGATTTGCATTGTTTGGGACAATTTTGACATTTGAATAGACATATTCATATCTGTGTACAGAAGCACCACATGTGCATGTACACGATCAGACTTCCAGTGCAACAGGATATTGCATGCTTTGTCAGACTGCAAGCAATGTTTGCGGTGGGAACGTATCTATTTCTGTCTGGTTCTCATTGTATGTGTGTGTGTCTGTGTGTTTTTATTTTTTGTCTCCTTGGTTGCAAAAACTTCTGCCTCTACAAACGTTTTGAATCTGTGCATTCTAGAGAGTTGGGAAACTTCCTCTTTCTTTCTCTCTCTCCCTTCCTGTCCATCATCTTTGTGTCTCACTGTGCCTGTCTCCCTCACTCCCTTCCTTGCCTCCTACATGTGGCATTCATTGTTGGTGAGTGAGTGAGTGTGTGAGTGAGTGAGTGTGTGCGCGTGTGTGTGTGTGTGTGTAGCAGCTGCTGTTCCTACGCTGCACCTGTTCGTGTCTCATCAGTCAGGCGTTGACGGACTCCAGGCCTTACATGGACCCACCCCGACACTGGTAGTCTGACCCAGCCTGCCCCTGCCCAACCCCCACCCCCAAACACACACACATTAATCATACAGTATATCTACTGCTATTCAAACTATGCAAGGGAACATAGTTTTCCTTTCAATGCTTCAACAGAAGTGCACAAACCGAACTGAACCGTTTTCATGTCTCTGCAGTGTCCGACCACAACTGTATTATTTGCAAATGCCAGCAACATCCAGTAGTTTTAACAACATCAGCAAACACCACCGTCTTCAGAAGTGAGCACCCACTGAAGAGCCTCTTTCTGTTTATTTTTCCGCCTCACAGCTGGCCCTCTTGGGCGCATTTCTGAGATGGATCGAGTTTGAAATTTATAGTTTTAAAATGAAACTCACTGAACAAACTGAATTTCCTGAGGAGTGTTCCAATCTAGCAGGGCAGGCGGACTAAAGTGAGCGCTGAGCGAATGTGAAAGGCCCGTAAACACGAGATTTGAATGGGGTCCAGTCCGCAATATTAACAGGTCATTGTCTGTGTGAGAGCTGAGGTTAACCTGCCACGCCCCGCTGCCACAACTGTACTGACTATACTGTACATGCACTGAGCCTCTGGCTCATGATAACAGTGAGTCAGTTACGTTGTGTCTGTGGTGATAGTAACCATCACAACATGTGGTGGGAGTGAAGCCACATTTATACTTGTGGGTATGCTTTTATAGCTCAGCAATTCAGTTCAGTCATTTATATCGCCACAGCTTTTATGTACCACAAAGTAACTGTGTTTACATTCTTTCACTCACTATGTGATGGAGAGTGAGACTCCTAGTGAACCCTGCCGGAGAGATAGCTTCTTAAGAAGCAATATGTCTGCTTTTGCTGAAAATTATTTTCAAATATTTATTGATGTTTTCCTCACTATCAACACTGGCATTTGAAACTTGCAGGAGTAAACATAACAAGAGCTAAAATGATTAGTCTAAAGAAAATTGATCTGCAACCATAATATAAACACTTGCATGGGTCTCATTCCTCAATTGTGAGGATTTGCTGCTTTTATTGTCTTGTATAATATCTTTTGGTTTTGGAGTGTTGATCAGACCAAAAAGCAAATTGATGGATTCACATTGGACTTCAAATACATTTTATGTTTTTTTTTTTTACGATTTTCCGACACCCGAAACGTGGATGTAGTTGTTTTTGTGAGGAGCTGCACGTGAGCTCTGCTCTAACCACACAGTACGGGTGCAACTATCGATTAACCCTTGCAACCTGAATGCACAGCCTATGCATGCAGTCTCTGTAAGCCCTTAATGATTACATATGGATGTAGCTATTGAGAAATCCTCATAAGAGGGGCTGATCAGTTAAAAGTGATGGATAAAAGTGAGGAAGCTATTGTTCTGTGTCGTTTCTTTTAATGACCGCGTGCTGAAGGTGACTCAGCTCTTGTGACATTGAAGCGACAGGACGCTGTTTGCTTTGCCAACAGTCGAACACACTAATCCTGTTAGAGGCCACAACCATCAAACACACACACACACACACACACACACACACAGACAGACACACATGGACACAGGTACACACACCTTCTGACATTCCTCGTCTGTCGGATCACGTACTCCTCTTGAACTTTATAGACTCACAGAATAGATTAATTCTTCCGTACTCTCGTCACAGTCTTGGCACTAATGCAGATGTGCACGCTCTATCTCTGCTCTATCTCTGCTCTATCTCCGTGACGCCTGCTGACTGATCGAACACACTTTCTTCTCACACCCCTAGCACCGTCATCTTGTGTATACAGTAGAATTAAATAAAGCCGAGTTACCCAGAACAGCCATTACTTTATGCGGAGGGATGTTTGGGTTCGCAGGGAGACAGTGAAAGGAGGTTCATGGTGGCTTCATAAATAGGCCGTAGTTGGGCGACAGTCATATAGGTAAGACTGAGTTTCCACGCACACTGTTGTTATTCTCTCGCTCTTTCATTTTCCCTCTTTTCTTATTTGCTTTGTGCCTTTGTGCTATCTTGCATTCTCTTTCCATCTTTCAAACACGCACATGCGCAGACAAGATACAGAAGTGAGTTTGTGCACTGGGTATTAAAGAATGCTCTTTGAGAATAAGGGATAAAAAGAGGAGAGTCGGAGAGAGAAAGAGGCTCCTGGTTTGATGTCCAGAATACGACAGTAGGTGAAGGGAGAACAACAGAGGAAAAGAGGACAGGAGAGAGGATCCAGCTGGTTCTTTCCATAATGAGGGGCGCTCGCCTCGTGTGTGTCAGTGTGTCTGTATGAAAGAGAGAGAGAGAGAGAGAGAGAGAGAGGGTGAAAGAGATGCAGGCAGAGAGAAAAAAGGCAGAAAGAGACACAGAGAGAGTATTAAAGATGGTTTCACATTAACTTTTCAGTAGATGTGGGACTGACACGACTCTCTGGGTCTTCACTCTGCCACGCCGCTTTGACTGCAGACTTGGGTCTTTTTTTTTCACGACACACACTGTACTTAACCGTAGCTTTTTGGGGTGATTCATTCAGTTGCTCATAAATATCACATGCATTATAGATATACTGTAAGAGTGTGTGTTGTGTGTGTGTGTGTGTGTGTGTGTGTGTGTGTGTATGTACAGGTCACAGTCTGACCGTCTCGTTCCCATCTGTCTTTCTACCCGGTCACGCACCCCATCACACACCACCTCACACACACTTTCCCTCTCTTTGGCTAAATCCGATTATCTGGCCTGCGCCAGCTAATGAGACCCCCATGAAGCTAGCAGCCCCCCCCCCCCCCCCCCCCCCACCACCACTAACAGCCCCGGCCACTCTCTTTCTCTCCCTCTCACAGACACACACACACACACACACACACACACACAGTGACACCCAACAGCATGTGTCTCTAAATACACAAACACACTGCTCTTGACTCAGATTGGACAGAGGACTTCCCTAATTATGCTTTAATTGTCCGTCTCTGTCTGTCCATCTGCCTCATGTATAGAACACAGAGCAGCAGCCTGACTGATCACTCTGGACCAAAACATATTGTGAATGACACCCCAAGGGTGAGAGTGAGACAGACAATAAAATCCAATGAGAGATAGGGAGGGGGAGAGGAAGAGGTTTGCAGAGAAAGAAAGATGAGGTGCAGATGGACTCTGTTGATCTACATTTTCAGCACATATCATTGCTTTAAGTGCCTCTCAGTAGCTTTTTTTTTACCCGCATGCAACCCAGCAACTGAGCAAACCCAGTTAACAAAAATACAAACACGTCTAGCTTATAACAGATACGAAGCGATTAAAACATAGACATCCAAACATCCTCAGTGGGATGTTTGTTCTGTGTTGCTGACACTAGTAGGGGACTATTATTATCCCATGAAAGATGAAGCTGTTCTGAAAGTGAGGATTCAGCTATTTTAATCATATTCCATTATGTCTGGCAAAATTGTGTCGGGGACTGAAAAATGTGCATAAAATATGACCCAAGAATAACGCTGATATTTCCCAGGAAGTGAATGTGATGCGTTTTGTATTACTTGCAAGTAACAGCTAAAAAAATGTGCACCCAGCAGATGAAAACATAATTGCCAAATTTCTCACAAACTCTGTCCAATCTTAAAGGAACAGTTCACCTCAAAATACAAAAAACAACATATTTGTCATACTACATATCAATCTAGATTGTTTTTCTGGCAAAAGGCATTGTTGCTGGGATTTTTTTTTGGTGCTTTGAGCATCACACATAAAGTGCCATATAGTCCCATTGTATCCACAATTAGGCAAATCAGACCAAAACAATCTACGTTGATAAAAAGCTCTAGAGTTAAGAGGGAAAATATGTATTTTTTATTTTGGGGTGAACTGTCACTTTAATTTGGAGATTCGTGTAAACATGTGTTTTCCCAAAACCAAATTACTCGAGTAACTGAGTTGAGAGAGATTTGGGCTTTCTGTGCATGTGCCAGTAAGTCACTTGATTTAATGTGGTATGTGTGTGTGTGTGTGTGTGTCTATTTTTCCCATGCACCACTTAACAGGACTCTTAAATCCCGAGTGCCTGCCTGAAAGCGCAGCTCTTGGTTTACTCACACATTCGTACGTTTGCTTGTCTGGCTCGCTGTTTGTGTTGGCGTGGAAACAGGAGGATTTTCTTTTGGGCTACATCTCTCTTGCAGACTCGGAATATGAGACTTGGTTTGCAAAACTAATGTTTCACTTGAGAGCTGAGCTTATAAAACAAAATATTTAAAGTGAGGTGGATGAAAAAGGCAACAAAAAAAAAAGGAAAAATGAGAGGCAGGATGAAAATAGAGAAGGGAAGTGAAAAAGTAAATCAAGAAGTGAAAGAACGGTGGAAAGAGACGAGATCTTTTAATCAAATGTCAACGCTTGACTGACCCTTGGCCTCTGTGTGGGTTGTGGGTCACGGTGAATCTCATCTGACCCTGGTGGAATGTGTCTCACTAACACCCACAGTGTGTATTTATGACAGCACTCCCTGTTATCTCCTCTTTATGAACTCTCAGCCTTCTCTCTTTTCCTTCCATCCTTCGCCTTCTTTCTTCCTCACAGTGAAGTGATAACAAGGTGGCCGTCCCTCAGCTCTTCTCGTCTCGCTTTAGACATTTTGAGCAAACGCTCTTTCATCTCCCCCTTCTGCATTTCTCTGCCCTGTTATTAAAACTAACCCGTCAAACAGCCAGGATTCCCAGAAGTCCATCCTCCCCACTCTGGCAAGTTTCGCACAACAAATAAATTATTTACGTGTAGATTTTGTAGTCCAGAAATTGATGACATGATTAATTTAGTGTGGGGCTGGGTTGTTCATTAGCTACACATGTGTCCAGAATATAAATATTGAATTGAGTGTAGATCTATGGGCTTTTTAACAGTGTTTGTAGTGTTTAACTGTTGCTTTCCTGAAGCATCCATTATTTTCTTTATAAAAACAATCTAGTTTTTTATTTCTACGGAGGTTGTCATACAAGCCTGCCAAGTGGTCGTGCATATCAAACTGCATAGACTATGAAATATGCCGTCCATATCATGAAAACACTTTTCTTTGAGGGTCAAAGATTTAAACAACGAAATTGTCCTTTCTTTCTCAACGATAGAGCCTCCCACTCACCACACAGTGGACTTCATGTGTCACTGTACCAGGATTTATGACACTGTATGTGCTGCAGTCACTTCATTCGCAGAAATGGAGCTCCTTCCCTTCCTCTAGCTGTCCGTCCTTCCCCTTCCTCCTTCCCCCGCCTTTCCTCTCTGTAATGCAATCTCTTTGTCACGTTGTTTCTCCATAGCGAGGTTGTATAGAGAGTTAAGAGAGCTATAGTGTTCCCTATCCCCGCTGGAACCAGTTTGGGTCCATCTTGTGCCTTAGCTGCTACTCGCTCCCTTTGTTATATGGGACAATTTGTGCATCCTAATGTCTCTATTGAATGGAGAATGCCGACAGTGACGAGGGCCCTCTAGCTTCCCTCTGGGTCCCTTAACAGCTTTTACTGCTGTTCACGGACCTTTAAAAGAATACTGATACTTGTAGCTCGCTCTCCTTTTCAGCGAATGGCTGCCGTTGACTGTTTGAATGCAGACTTTTTGTGTACATGCCTGTCATGTCTGGTATCGATGCAACACGTTAACACATTACTACCATTCCTTGTGGCTTTCTATGCTTGAGGCATTAACCATATTCTTTCTCTCTGTCTTTGTGTGTTTTTTTCTCTGCAGTTTGTAGTGGTGCTGTGACCGTGACCGTGACTCCTAAAGTGGAAGTGTTGAAAGGAGAGACTGCCACATTGCCCTGCACATATACTGTCTCACCAACACCAAGCAACACCGTCGTGGAGTGGTACATTGTAAGTCATTTCCAGATAATAATGTTCTCCATCCATCGACTGGAAAAATCCTTTTTTGGCCATCAAAGCTTGTCATATCCAAGTGTTAGGAATGCTTCATAAATGACTGCAATCTTTTGTTTTTATTATTTTATTCATTTGCTTTTTCTCTTAATGATTGCTGTTTCTTTGTCTTATTTCTCCTTCTTTCATTACTCCTCATGCTTCATCCACCCTCTTTCTGTATCTCCCTCTACCTGTCCATACATCCAGGAGGAGCATGGAACCAGGAAGCGCGTGGCTTTCTCCCAGGGTGGCGAGGGAAAAAGCGATGACGGCACCCCTCTGACTGGGCGGGTCACTATCGGAGAAGACTTCTCCTTGACCATCTCCTCGGTTCAACCCTCCGACGAGCTTGACTTCTACTGCCAGGTCACCGCTGGCACCGCTGGGGTTGGAGAGGCCACCACTATGCTCAAAGTCTTCTGTGAGTCTGCCAGTGTCGTTTCACCTCAAAGAGACCTTTTCAAAAAGGATCCCCTTTACTAACACAGTATCAGTCTTTAATGAGTGGAATTCATGACTTGGTTTGTCACTGCCACCAAAGGTTTATGGCTTTAATCAGATCTGTGTGTGTATCCATGCATACTTTCATTTAGAATTGGCTAATTGTACCTAATGCATGTAATTCATTTTGCAGATTGCTTTTCGCACATACTGTACTCTAAGTTACTCCGTGAAAAACCTCTTTATAAAACCTCTATATATAGTCGGATATCATAAAGTATGATTTGTCACAATTGTCCATGTGTGTCAATAAAGGAGCAGGATTCAGCTAATATTTTCTTTCTATTTGGAAGACTTTAGAACCTTTTTCAAAGCCTGGGGTTACCTATTGCCTTCGATAAGTTCCCCAGAGGTCAATTAACTACAATCTAATCACTCTTGACACAATTGATGAATAGTTCAATCACACCTGTCATGTCTCATATCTCACCTTAATAACGGTCCAGATTTATCACCAAGTCGCCAAGGGCTGACCCTTTCTGCAGGCCGCGGTGTCCGTTTCCCCTCCCTCAGCAACCCCTGAGCAGACATCAATCATACTTAGCATTTAGAGGCATAACCGAAATAAATACAATTCATTTGCATTTTTGATTGGACTGATCAATCACTCTAAAGAGGGAGGATTTGTGTCGGGAGAATGGCAAAACAACCCCTTATTTAGTCAAGCTCCCACTTGGAAAAAAAAGAACTTCCACGTTAACCATTAACATTTATGCACTCAGAGGCTCTGAGGTTTAAAGCACTCTCATAAAATAAGCTATTAATTGTGAATGGACCAGTCAGTGCTAGACAATACCTCAACGCGGTTCTATTTGACAAAGGCCCTTTTAGATGTACTTAATGCCCACAGTTGTAAGAAACTGTCTCAAAAACCAGCAATTTGACCACATTTGACCACTTGACTCATTGGGGGATGAATTATAGTGCGTCTTTCCTGCCTTAACTTAATAGGACTGAGTTATGAGGTCTCCTGAGGGTTAGCAGCCTGGTTTCTCTCTCTCTCTCTCTCTCTCTCTCTCTCTCTCTCTCTCTCTCTCTCTCTCTCTCTCTCTCTCTCTCTCTCAGGAGGCCTACAATAAAGAGAGGAAACAGTGTCTGCTCAGCAAAAACATGATAAAAATAACCCTGCCCATGCGTCTCTGTGTATTGTGCCCTCTTAACTGTTAACATTTAAATGACTTATTGTACGCTAAAAAACTTTATTCGGCTCAATGTAAGAGGCTGCAAAGGCAGTTTTAGTCCACATTGTACATCTAAATGACTGTGCGTACCTATGGCTGCCTGCAGTACACAGCATATGGAAGGGGAGTGGTTGTTGAAATACACCAGCAGTTTTGTGAGCAGTGTAACCAAAAGGACTAAACACAAAGACTTGAGTGTGAGTGAGACAAGAGAGAGGAATACCCATCTACTGTTTATTTTTATAAGCAGTCAACAGCTGCAGGCAGTGATAAGATGACCTTGCATGTGAACAAGTGAGCTAGGGAATAAAGCAGAGCAGCTAGAGGGAATACTTACACCTGTGGTTGTATGTGTGTGTGTGAGCCAGTGAGAGGAGGATTGCTGTTTTTGTTATTTGACTCTTATCGGCTCATGTGAACCAGGTCTTACTGTAATAATGTGAGGCAGGATATTTACTGCTCCACTTAATTAACAAGGTCAGCAAGCATGTGGGTTGGACTGCATGTACGGAAGTGGAGTGAGTGTGTGTGTGTGTCTATATTAAATGTTTCCCTTCTAGTGAATTATAATGAAATGATGATAATCCCCCTACTTTTTTCAGTTGCTCCTGAGAAGCCAGAACTCACAAAGCCGTCAAGTCAGGCCATTTCTGTGGGAGAGACTACCAGCTCTGAGGTTTGTGAGCAATTTCTATGACTGTATGTGCATCCTGTGTGTGAGATTCAGATTTCATGTGAACACTGGAGACACATTTTCAGTCGACTTTCTTTTGTCCCTCCTGCGTTTTCCCATGTGTATCAGATTGGTACCTGTGTGACGATGAACGGACATCCCCTGCCAAGAATTATCTGGTTCAAAGATGACCAGCCCCTACCTGAGGTCAAGGACAGGAAAGAGAGTATGTGTCATCTGGCTGTTTGTTAGAATTTTCTGAACAAATAAAATAAATAAATAGATAAAATAATCTAATATCACATCCACACGCCGACCAGAAGGTAATCTGTGTGCTCTCTCCCCTCCTCTCTGTCAGAGACCTATATGATTTCCTCAGTGGTGAAGGAGGCCTCGGGTCTCTACACCGTCAGGAACACCCTGCACATGCAGCCCAAAAAGGCAGACAAAGACTCTGTGTTTCAGTGCACCGTGGAGTACAGCATGCCAGGAGACCAGATCAAACAGAAGAAGTCTGACACCATCACCATCAACCTCAACTGTGAGTGGAGGGACAATCGTTTTAATTAGTGAGCTTTGCATCTGCTGGCAGGTGGATTTTGTCACCCGTGGGCAGAGCCAGGCTAGCTGCCCCCCCCCAGTCTTTATGCTAAGCTAAGACATAAGAGTGGTATACAAACAGAATACAACTGCAGAATTAAGTAATCTGATTTTATCTGACACATTAAGCGGAGATAGCCTACAAAATAACATGAAATATACTTGAAATGGGCTGAACTTCAGAGTAAATGCATTAGCTTTGTAAAAACATTACGTTATGAGTTTTTATTTCATTATTATGAATACAGTTGTTTTAAAAGCATTATTACATAGTTGTTTAAGTATTGACACATTTTTTTATTTCAATTGGGACGTCTTTAACTCCTTACAATGTTAACCAGTATAGAGTATTTGTCAAATTTATATTTCACCTTATGATGGCGCTATATTTAAAGCCAGTGATCCTGAGAGGAACATGAACGTCTATACAAAATTTCATGGCAATAGTTTTGTTTCACTAAGAGCCAAAAATGTCAACATGCTGGTGGCGATAGAAGAAAAGTCAGGGGATCATCAAGTTATTAGGATTTAACTTCTGGGGACCATAAATGTTTGTACAAAATGTCATGGCAATCCATCCAACCAAAGATGTTCAGATATTTTAGTGTGGACCGATTCAAGAAAATCAATCTATTTATTTATGTTTTATCCTCATGTTACTATTTCACTTTAACAAAAAACACAAGCCCTTTTAAATTAAACATGATCAACAAACATCTATTAGTGTAAACACTGTCATAGAATTTAATATTCAGCTAAAGAAGCGTGATGAGGCAAGGAAAGAGGAGGTACTGGGAAAGTAAAACATCCCCTCTGGAATGCCTTTCACATCTCTGATTGATGACATAGTGTAGTGTAAATGTATCCAAAGAAGGAATTTCCACCTGTTTCATGTCTGTTCTTGTTCATGTAGATCCCTCTGAGAAAGCGACCTTTTCCCTTCTCAACACGGATCCAATCAAAGAGGGCGATGCTGTTACCATGAAGTGTGTGACTGATGGAAACCCTCAGCCTGAGTTTGACTTCACTAAAGATGTACGTGTGCTTGGAAGAGAAAGAGCTTTGTTGTTGTTGTTTACTGCTTTTGCTCTGTATATACCAACTTTTCATAAAAACATTTCATGAATCTTAGTTACTCTCTCACTCAATCTTTATTTGTCTCTCTGCCAATCCCCGTCCTTCCAACCTCAGGGAAAAGCCATCAGTGGTCAGAATGGTGTCCTGTTGCTGAAATCTGTCAAGCGCACAGAAGGTGGTGTGTACAAGTGCACAGCCACAGATTTCGATAACCTGGATGCTGACCTGAGTGGAATCATCACCCTCACTGTCAACTGTGAGTGAGCCAAAGACACACACACACACACACACACACACACACAATTGCAGAATTAAGTAAACTCACATAAAGAACAATTTACCTCCTGTTTGTGCCGTTTTGCCTTTCTTTTCATCAGTTAGTCATATAATTAAAAGGGTTGCAATGGAAAGAGCTTTAATGGAATCCTTTCAGGGGGCCGATATCCAATTCAATTTTTCACAGTTCATCTGTTACTTTAATGTTATCCCAACTACACTCTATAATTTGATCTTATCGCACTTATTAAGCGGAGATAGCCCAGAAATAGCATGGAATAGGCTTAACTTTGGCTACGAAATGGGCTTAACATCAGAGTAATTGCATTAGCTTTGTACTTTAAAAAAAATTGATATTCTGCTGCGTACGGTCGTTTTATATTATTGCATGCTTCTTCAAGTGGCACTTCTTGAACTCCTTAAAATGTATAGTAGGCCTCAGGTTTCATGTGTCCTCTTCCCTCTCTTTCCATTTTGTCTCTGCCAGACATCGACCCAGTGAGTGTGATCCCTGCCGAACCTCAAGTCGTCATGCTCGGAGACAAGGTGGAGTGGCAGTGTAAGACCAAGGCCTCTGCTGTCCACACTGTTCAGTGGAAAAAGGTGTGCTCCATTTCTTTCTCAAACTTAAATCCCTTCTCCTTGTAGTCTCACTCATGATGTATTTCTAGGAATACAGTGCTTTGCTCTTTTCCTCATGTGTCAACAGAATTATTTCTGAGCATTCCTAGATAACAGTTTTAAAACACAAATCTGTTTTATGTTTACAGCACTGGCTGAATGTTAAACAAGAACTCATTTCTTACTGGGAATCCATCTGGTTCATTTTCGATGCAAAGTTCTCAACAACGCTACCTTTCGTCATTGGATAGGACATAGTTCGTAATGTGACACATACAGAACTTACTTAGTGTGCAGCTGGCACTCAACACAACAGCCTTTGGATCAGTCGCAGTGCAGTTGTGGCTCTGCTACACAAGCTGCATTGTGTTGTGTCCAATTGCAGCAACTGGAGTGCATACACTCGTGGTAGTTCCATTTGGTGTCAATAGATATTATACACTATTAAATATTGCATCATATGCTCATGATATATTATATAATTCATCATAAATCCTCATCTAAACAGGGAAGCTTAGTTTATGTTATGTATGATTTCAGTTTTACAGTAGCAGCCAGATAACTTCATGACATGCCACTGTCTGAGTGAACATGTAGACATGCTAGTTATAGACAATTAAAACAGTTTGGAGTTTGTGTGTAGCAGGTTTAAGGTAATAGTTAACGGAAAGCACTCCTTCTGGTCTCTTTTCTATGGACACCAAAAGGACTGCTCGAAATGCATTTTCAACAGTTAACATGTTACACTGGAAAACCACGAATCAGTGTGACAGCGGTGATATTTTTGGTATTTTTTTATTCATCTCCTCTTCTCCACTTGTTATGGGATGTTATGTTATGTTCCTCCCGTGCTGAGCCTGTTTGTTGGAGCCTGTATATCTATTGTTGTGTCTCCTGGGTGTGATAGAAACTCCCAGACTGCTGGTTTTCAGAGTAGAGAACGTGTTTGTTCTACGTAAGAAGGATTCCTATAAGAAGAAGTCGAGATGAATTGCAAGAGGCAGGTTCATCATGGAGGACGGACTTTGATCTGTTATCACTGCGCTTTGGAACAGTGTGTGTGAATGTTCTTCTTCTGCTTTCCCAGCATAGCTGCGCTCCTTCAAACTAGATATTCACAATGCTGTTTTACTCCCGTATTCACGCGCAGAGAATAAAAAGAAAGAATTGTGGGCTGATGGGGTGACTGCAGTTGGTTTTATTTCTGTATGTGTGTATGTGTGTGTGTGTGTGTTTGTCCTCCAGGGCTCTGAGGTGCTCTCACAGGACGGCATGCTGTCAATACAAGATGTTTCCTACGATAAAGCTGGAGAGTACATGTGTGTTGGAGCCGTGCCAGCTGTGCCAGGACTGACAGCCCAGGCTAGTGTCAACCTCACTGTCAAAGGTAACACCCCTGCATAAACATACACATGCACAGGAAAACCAACAAAACTGTGTTTGGACTTTAGTAAAGATTTCAATCACATCAGCATCTGTATATCATATTTTAATATACACACACACACACACACAATTCAGCCACAGTCACACACTCATTCATATACAGTGTGTTTCCACTGCTAAATTTACCAAGCTTTGTACCCTTTTTAAAAAATATGAGTCCTACTGCTTAGGAGCTGCAAATGAAATAGCACTTTATACTCAATTGTAAACAAAGGGTAATCATTTCTTTCCAAATTACCCACCCTTTGCCACAACCACACACACACGCACACACACACACACACACGCACACACACAATAATAGCAATGGTTGGTGTTAGGGTGTGCTGGGTATTGTTTCAGTCAGAGGAAGGAAGTTTTATAGTTCATGGATGCAACTGAGAATAGGTGTGGCTTCCTACTCTGTTGATAATGTAGTTTTAGTATGGGATGAAACCATTAGTGCACTGTTAAAAAACACCATATAGGAGTTTAGTGGAATCAACTTATTTTTTTTGTCCTTAACTTAAGATAAGCATATTTGTTTCATTTATTTGAAGTCAATTATAGGGTTTTTTTCAGACCACTGAATGAATATACTGCTGAAAGTTATCTTGACTTGTTGAATTTAGTTTTTGAACAGACTTCCCAGCATGCATCTTACGAGGGTTAAACTCTCCAGAGCCCCTTTTTGGAGTTTGAAGTCCAAAAAGTATCATAAGTAATTAAAACAATATAAACCACAATAAAGGTTAGTATTGAATTGTGTGTGTGTGTGTGTGTGTGTGTGTGTGTGTGTGTGTGTGTGTGTGTGTGTGTGTGTGTGTGTGTGTGTGTGTGTATATATATATATGTGTACGTGTGTTTGAGCGTTTGCTGTGTTGTTTATACCAAAAGTCCCCTCGTTCACTGGCTCTCACACCCTTTCCAGGAAAGCCAATGATCGAGACTCCCGCTGTTGGAGAGGTGGGGAAGGAAGGAGATATGGTGACTCTGAAGTGCTCAGCCTACGGCTCCCCTGCCCCTCAGTTCACTTGGAAGCCCTCAGTGAAAGAGGTACGAATGTAAAAACACAGTCAAGACAAACGGAGAGGAAAATACAACATCGTTTTTTCTTTGTGCAATTAACACGAATCACTCAGTAAGCAGATTTAATTGCTGCTTTCCTGGAAGGGATTGCACGAGTAAAACTATAAACACAGAAGTAAAAATGTACTTCCAACAATCAGCTATCGCTATTTTTTCGGGGGGGCGGGGTCAATATGTGAAATTTATGGCATGAGTTTTCATAACATCTGAAGATCTTGGTAGGCTGGTTGTTAAACTTCAAAAGCAATAGAAAAAGGAGGGACAGAACCATCTTGCGGGACTATGGAAAGTAATATTTTATTCTCATATTTCATATTGATGTGATATAGTTGAAAAGACTATATGAAGCAGCTTTAAAGAAGCTTACAGGGGGAATACAGCTTCATGATTGAAATATTACTTTAAATAAAGTGAAATCAAACTTTCATGATCCTTCTGAAAGATTTGATCATTTTAGAAGCAAATAGGGATTTATTACTTTTTTACTTAACATCAAAGGGAAGAGATAATGAAGCTTTCACAAGTGACCGTTTTTAAGATCAGATCGTGATGTTTGAGTGAGAATCAGTGGAGGAAATATCTAATATATTGTCACTACAGTGTGCAAAATAATAGGAACCAGGCTTATTAGAAAGAATTAGTGCAAAAATATTTATTGGAAAATATGCCACAAATATAAAATATTTGCAAGCAATGATGAGGGAATACTGTATGTAAAAATGAATGTTTTTCTTCCATCTCTCTCCTTCTTCCGTTGCCAGTCAGTATCAGTGGAAGGTAACAAGGTGGTGAGCACCGTGACCCTGCAAGCCACAGCCGAGGTCATGAAGGACGGAGTGACCTGCGAGGTCTCTAACGAGCACGGAACAGATAGCAAGACCTTCCTGGTATCTGTCAAAAGAGGTCAGTGTCAAGAGACGACGGCACCGCTGACGCTACGTTACCTCCCTCCCTCCCTCCTTCCCCTTCATAACCTTCTTCATGCTTTTAATGATCAGCTGTGATAAAGAGATTAACAAGTGATAAACATGTTGAGCTTTTTTGTAAGTTCAAACTCAGTGAGCCTAGTTATAATCAGAGGTGTGTAGTAAGGAGTTACATTTACTTCGGAGTAGTGTGTCGGTGTTTCTAGTGTTTACTAAATGGAGATTAATGCATCACTGAATAAGATAAGTGGCGCCACACAAACTAGTTCTTATGTAGAGGTTGATTGTCTGAGCTAAATGACAAAACGTTAGCTTGCTAACATTTTGGTAGTAAAAGAAATGCGGAATATGGTCGACGAATCTGAACACTTGACAAAATGCTGTTTAATAATGAAGATAGAGATTTTAAATTGTATTCATAGCTCAAATACTAAATAATATTAATTTATAATAAGACTAAATACCAAAATAAAATTAGCTAGGTTAGCAAAATCTGATATTTCTGCATGAATACTGCTAACTTTGAATCACACATTTGTCCATGTAAGTAGATACTCTTTTAACAAATTTATGAGACCTGGCAAATTAATTCAATATTTTGTTTGAGTCCTAAAACTGTCATTAGGTCACGCTTTTGTTTGTGAAACTACAGAGACTTCCTGTTAGGCTGCTCCATAGATGATTGCTTTTGACTGAATGGTGCTGTAGAGGTCTCCTAGCAACCAATTGCTAAGAACTCAGGAGGGACTTCATACGCAATTTTAATAATTTTACAAATAGCTGGTGCAACCGAATCCAGGTTTCTTTTGCTCTTTTACCAGCACCACATCCTGCAATCTAAACCCTTTCTTCTTTTCCTCCTCTTGTCTCGCAGCAATTGAAAACTCGGCCGACAGAGGTAGAGCCTTCTCCCTTCTCCTCCTCCTCTCCTCCCTCCTTCTGTCAGGACTCTGTGTTGTACAGACCCTGTAATTTAGAACCCCCCCCCCCCCCCCCCCCCCCTCCACTCCTCTCCTTTTGCCCCAGCCCCTCCATCACACACACACACACACACACACACACACACACACACACACCCTTACACACAACTCCCTCCACTGTACTGTAATCTTGTATATTTCCCCTCTTGCTACCGAACACTGTGGATATTGTATATTGTTATTCTTCTTCTCTTGTCACCTTTGTATGATGTCTGTCCTATATTTTGTGGATGCTACTACAACTTTTTGTGGCCCCTTGGGGACAATAAAGGAATCTATTCTATTCTATTTCTTCCTTTCCTCTCTTTGTTTCTTCACTGTGTCTCCTTTTTGGTCACCTCTTCTTTCCGACTGCCCTCTTATTTCTCGCTTTTCCTTTTCGCCGTTTCAACTCGCCGCGTTGCTGTGTGTAGGATTTAGTAACCTTAGCTTTTGTGTCCGTATGCTCTCAGTGGTGTGTGTGTGTTTTGTGGTTGTTGCTTTGCTATGCTATGGGACTGAGAAACTCTCTTTCTCTCAAAGTGCTGCTCTCTGGAAACCCTGTGCTTAAGTCAGGTCTGTATCGCTAACCCTATTGACATGTGTATGGCGTTCGTCTAGACCTGTAAGTCACTGTGTATTTATGTATGTGTGCACACACAGCATTAATGTATTTGTGTTTACAAGAGCTAATGTGTTTGTGTATCCATACTTGTATTACCGTAGCTGAGAGGACAGATATTAGATAAGGGAGGAAGATTTTGTCCATCACAACCTGAAGTTTAACAGTTATTTTTCTTTTTGATTAATCAGGGGATTATTCTCTTATTGAAATGAGGATTCATTTGGTCATCTTAATGTCAGAGAACAGTGGAAAATGTCGTCTTGTTTTGTCTGAAGCCCTATTATTACATTGCTTTTGTTGGAAATGTTGATGATATAGGTGTATTTTGTATATCAGTATGCCACAGCATATAACGGCATGTTTATTCAAGTTTGTTTGCAGTTAATTTAATTAATGTTGCGCCCAGTTTAGCCGCAGAGAAAAGCAGCAGTACAGTTGCCCTCCGTTAAATACACCTTGTGGTGGATTTTGAATGGTAACTGTTTACCAGAACTATGCCTGTGGTACAACTTTAGAGGAATAGTTGACATTTCCCGGAGTCTTTTCATTACTGTGAAGTTGCAAGGCAACCAGCGGAGACTCTAGGAAGTCACTGCTCCCCATCAAACAAATCCATCACAAAAGCCCCCTGCAAAACCATTGATCTTCTCATTAAACTCTTGGCAAGAATGCAAACAAGCAAATATCCCAAAATGTTGAACTATTCCTTTAAGTGACACTAGCCAGCCAATCCAACAACAAGTATTCTTAAAAGCCATTGTTCAACACAGGCCTTCAAAACACTTGCTAAACGTAATATAATGTTAAAGTTTAAGTAGAACAGCATCAAACCTGGTAAATGTAGTGTCATGTCCTCACAAGTATAGTAATACAAGTGTAGGTGGATGGGTGAGTATGTTCAGTGTTGTTTTCTGGCTCTGGTCAGCTGTCTCGTCGTTATCTGTGAGTATACAGGCCCCATTTTTTGGGTCCCATCACTTTTCAGTCATTGCATTCAAAAGTTAGACTAACCCCACATCCCACTCCCCGTTCCTTCTCCTCTCCACCCGTCCATCCATCCATTGTCTTCATCTGGACACCCATCCTCTCCCTCTCTCCGTCCTCCCCCTTCCATCCCGTCTCCCTCCCGTGGTACCCTGAATTAAATTACTCTCCTCCCCATGCCTCCCTCTCTTCTACCCCACGAATCAAACATCACCTACACTCATGATTACCCTCTCCCTACCACTGCCCCTCCAAAATCAAAAACTCCCCCCATTTCTCCCACCTCCTCCACTGTGATTCCCCCCCCCCCCACGCCTTCCTCCCACCTCTCTCCCCTCCACCTTCCCACCATCCGTCCCTCCATCCCTCCCTCCATGTGTCCCTCCATTGCGGTGCTGTAGCTGACAAGCAGCAGGGAGGCTCCAGCGGGGTGGTGATTGCCGTGGTGGTGTGTGTTCTGCTGCTCCTGCTGCTGGTGGCTCTCATCTACTTCCTGAACAAGAAGAGCAAGCTGCCCTGCAGCAAGAAGGACAAGAAGGAAGTGTGAGTACACAAGAGGGGAGTTGGGGAGTGGGGGAGGGAGGGAAGGAATAGGGGGACGTTAATGAGCATTAATGTTGGTAGTGATTACCTCATGTGACTCAATAACCACTGAAGGCAAACTACACTATGAAGCTTGTTCTTTGTAAAAACACTTCTGAAGTAAATTCAATAGGATCTCTGCAATTAAAACAGTGATGATAAAAGAAGTAAAGCATGTTCCATTTTGTACACCTTTTTTTTACAAAATAGATTAATTCAATAAATAGATTAATTGCTATAATGTAATGAATAAATGGATGAATAAATCAAAAATGATAAAAGTAAGAAGTATGCACTTTCTGAGAAATTAGGAGTCTCTTGGATGAGAAAATGCCAGTTTCTCTACCAGTATCAGCGTAAAATGATGTACAACAGAGCTGCTAATAGGCCTGATTGCTCCACTGCTTCGCATTATGCTGAGCAACATGCTGGGTTTCCCCATATTTTCATATCAGTGTGCAGATTACAGTCTGAAAATCTGGAAGTCTCTACTGGGAAATAATCCACAAAAAGATATTGTTTTCTTTTGGTCAGGATGTCTTGATTAGCTGGAAGAGGGTTTTATGGTATTTTTGATTTGTAATCCTTAAAGAGTAAACAGTATGCGCCAATCACTGCAGAGAAATTTGAAAAACTGTAAACCAAATGTTAGAGGTAAATGGTCTCTACAGCAGCAATCAACATGCTTTGGTCATGTCTACATCCATTAGTTGTTCAAGGCAAATAATTCACTTTTCTGACACCTTTTTTTCTCACCCGCTCTCTCCGCAGGGCCAGTGGAGAGGTGAACAATGACATTGTGGTGGAGATGAAGACAGACAAGGCTAACGAAGAAGCCGGTCTCCTCAACAAGAGACCCTCCACAGAACAGGTCAGGCCAACGGATTACAGGCATCAAAGGGTTAAGGGGGGGTGGACCTGGATTTTGGTCAACAGTGAGCTTAATTCCTTCTGTATTCACTCCTGATGCTACAAACTAACGGTATGCAGGGACAAGTCAAGGACTCTTCTGCCTGTTAGGACAGTGCATTGGATGAAAACATAGTTTCCATTTAATCACTTTTTTCATTGAGTCAATGTTTTGGTCAGTCCGCTGAGATGTAGACTTATCACAGAAGACAAGAAGAAGCGTTAAAGTCTGTAATCATGTTCTATGGGAATTTGTTATATTTGGCTGGTAAATGTATTAAAGTACATTCCAATTATTTGGAGAAGCAAGCAATAGCAACGTAAAAGCCGTAGAATAGTCAGAAACCTATTTGGATATATCGCAATGGTCATGTAGACATTAACTTGCCGACAAGATCCTTCATAGCAAATGTGATCCATTTGGCATAAACACAAGCTTTACAGTCAGCAGAAATATCTTCAGACACATCAGTCATGACGATTGAGAGTCTAAAGTCAGTTTTAGTTCAAAGAAAGCAGGTTTGAGAAAGCTGCCCCTGCATCTCAATTGATGGAGTGTGACAGCTGTTCAGAATCCTCTGAAAATGTCATCATAAATGTAAAACATTTCACCGTGAAGTTTATGGTAGTGGCATATTTGACGGGGATGTAAAAGCCAGTTTAAGCGAGTCTTGTTTTATGAGATTTTTGAACCTACTGACAGCCAAACTGTGTGACATTTCACAACTGCAGAGAGATTGCAGACACACTTTCTTTGCTTTTGAAATGGATATAACGAGAAGATGTAAAAGTGGGTCTCTCCGTATGCTATCAAGAGATTTTCCTTTCCTGAGATGTCATTAAAAAATTATAACCCCCGTAAGCTGTCTTCGAAAAGGCTGCAGCCCCAGCCAAACACATATTTATTTCGGAGAATGTCTTACTATACCAAGTACACAACTGGCTTGTAATGCCAGCTGCAGAACACTGTTCGGAAATAGTATTCTGTTATCAAATCTTCTATAATTTCTACAGCTCCCTTTGTTCCATGTCAGCATTCTAATAAAGGCGTACAATTCCCCCCAATATACCATATATGTAAAAGATTATATCATAGAAAAAATGTCAAGATGCATTGGGTCAGTTACTAATTTAGATTTCATATATCAGCCAAGAATATGAATACCCATTGTACTACATGTGTTAAAGAAGGAAAATACATTGTACACAAACAGCAATTAAAATACCCTGACCACTCTCATTAGCATGAGAATATTTTTTTGTAGTTGTTTTAATGCTACTGTGTTAGTTAGCACCAGATAATTGTGTGAATAAATA
The DNA here is from genome assembly GCF_023349555.1 of Cebidichthys violaceus. Taxonomy (NCBI): domain Eukaryota; kingdom Metazoa; phylum Chordata; class Actinopteri; order Perciformes; family Stichaeidae; genus Cebidichthys; species Cebidichthys violaceus. Next base: position 3,797,022 of record NW_027176927.1, read on the forward strand.
TATAGAGGTTGTATAATGCCACAGTAATGTTAAGTTAAAGAATATCCTTTATTCAGTTTGCTTTGAAGCATGTTTAAACATTTATTTTTCAAATTTATTTAATTTCATCCAAGTTGTTTAATAGAAAAATGCAAATGGACCATGGTCACATTTTCATTGTTCTTTGTGTGTTTTTCTCTCACAGTGATGAAACAAGAGCATGAAAGTGACCGACAGAGGGATGAAGGGAAGGAGGAGAACAGTTATGAAGACAACATGGCTACTTTTTATTCACTACACAAGATTGTGGGGGACAACAAGAGGTGGAATATGGACAATGGTTTGTTTTGGGGACCTCGGGAGGCACATGCATTGGTCATGCTTGTTTTATAACCTGGAGTAGACCTCTTTAGATGGAGTTTCTTCTCTTTTTTCTTTTTAGAGACTCTATCCATTTATGCTACCACAGGTTTAAAACCATACTTGTGCAAAATCACAATGTGACATCACTGGATGACATTATTATCACGGCTTCTTTTGATTCTTCCTCACCAATCACATCTTCGGTTGACTCCTCTGCAGAATAGAGCTGAACATCGAGACACGGCTGACACAATCCAAACACAGTGGCACGATCTTTCTTTTCTTCCCCAAATAAATGCTAATAAGCCACTGTGATTTTCTGGAGTGTGCGTCTGCCTGCACACTCAACGTCTATTCTGCCCTGGAGTCTGCACTTAAATTCACTGCTCTCTGCTGGGTATATTGGGAAAAATTATCACACAGTACCATTTCTGCTTTTATTCACCTCAATAACAAGTGATGTTTCACAACAATAAATCCCTCTGCCCACTGTTTGGCACATGCAGCTGTAACATTTCCGCTCAAAGAAGCTCTGCGTTTGTGCTCTAGCGCTGTTTGTTTAATTGCCATTTTGCCACCTGTGAATGTTTGTGTGTGTTTTTTACAATACCCCTAATTAGCTTTCCGTAGAAGCAGCTCAAGCATTTAATAATGCCGATTTTTTTCTCTTAAATAGCTTGCCTTTTTAAATTCAGCTGCAACGCCACCAAATAAGCAAGCTATGAGGTTGTACAAATTTGTTCTTGCCATTTCCAGCATACTTGTATATTATGTTAGTACGTCAATCGTTCACTTTGCTCTCCTGTTTTCTCTGTAAATTCAAATACTACTATTACCCTGTCTATTAAGAAGGAGGTGTAGGCTACTGTGCATGATGTGGAGTTCAAAGTGTCTGTGGTTACTTAGCTGCTGGCCCGGGACAGTAATTGCTACCATTTCTGCTCCAAAAATCCAATTATCATCAGCTTTCATTTTCACTGTAAAATTGGAGGAATTTGGCGAAATGGTCGACTCTCTCAAACTGTGGCCTGCTGTGTTGTCATTTTTTCCCGTGACAACAAAATGGGACTTTTACGGGCTGCAGTAGTTACAGATTCACCTGCTAGTAGAAATCACTGGCACAGGTTCATTGTAGTTTGTTACAAGCAGGGAAGGTGTGGGAGGGATTGGGGGTTGTTGCTGGAGTATGTGATGTACCTTTTATTTTTACCAAATGGAAGAGTTTTTGAGTGTCACAGCAGGAGTGTTTCTATGTTTAGGTAATACTGGCATTTCTGTTCCTCCCTTACACTGTCGGCAGGCCAGAGAGGTTTGGTAGCTGGTTGACGTGCCATTTTACGTTGTTGTACACTGGACCCAATGGCCTTGATTTTTAAAAGAATGTCACCTCAAACAACTATCTCCGGCCACAGGGCTCATTTTATTTTGTAATGTCTGTCTACTGATCTTGCCATATTGACTGTTAGCAAACCTGTGATGGCAGGCGAAGATAGATAAGTGAACTTGGAGCATCCTCTTTTGATTTTTAATGTTTTACATAAAAATAATGTGGTATAAAAGTTGGGTTTTTTTTAGAAAGGGGGATTCTTTATTTTGGAACTACTGAGTTTTCATTTTTTCCCATGCTTTTCCACTCGCTCTGAGAGAAGAGAGAAATGTTTTTGTTTTTTTATTTAGGAGGATTCTTTTTTTAGGAGATATTCTCAGTGCTTTACTTCTCTCTCTCTCTGTACTGTATACTGTGTATTTTGTGGTACGCTGTTGTGACCTCTGTGGTGTGTTGATGTATCTTTTTTATTTGGTTCCAGCTGTGTAGAATTTATAAAGAAAAAAAAACTCAAGAAAAATGATCACAACACTATATTCTCCGTGTTTTTATTCCCATCTCTGCAACAGGCAATTTGTGAAAACTGTTAAGTGATTTTTTCTATTTTTCTATCGTGATCACGAACAGGACTAAATTCACTGTGTATGCTTTTTTAGATACACAAAGTCGAATGGAAGCTAGAAACAGTGCCTGGCCATTTGATAACATTTGGTTATGCTTACACACCATTGAACATCGTCTCTAAAATCTTGACACACCAGACCAAAAGCAATCAAAAAATCAAATAGCTTTTGATGTAATTCATCCGTATTTTTTTTTTTCACACTTCCCAGAAGATGACATCTAAATTGATTCCTAGCTTGCACCAAAGTTAAATCTTTTTGATATAACCGACATTATGTAAATTCCCCCCCACATTGATTGATCCCATGATTTGTTGTGACAGAACAGAAAAAATGAAGGAAGCTCATGTTTTTTGCATCGACTTCATGACGCAGCGTTCGCTCCACTTGCTCTCATGTTAAGAAATTACTTGAAATGAAGCCATCACTCATCTGCAAATTGCAGTGCTGCCTTGTACATTGATAAGTAACAGTTAGTAGGATGACTCTTACTCAATAGCAGCTATAATCATAATTGACCATTTGAAAATGCATATATCAAAACCAAATGTCAATCAAGACGAAAGAATGAAAGGATTCCTCTGAAAATCTAAACATGGCTGGTTTATTCTCCACAGCAAGAATCTCCCCTCCCTGTAACAGAAAGCTTACATAACAGTGCGTTAACCTTGTACCAATTTGTAACAATTTTGCCCAACACCATGCATATACACAGGCTCTCTGGTTACGGGCCAATCAGCGCTATCGTCCTGACACACCCCCTGCTCTGCTGGCTCTTCCATTAGGAAATTAAATGTCTCCCATCAATGTGACCTGGAGAAATCGATCGAAAGCTCTGAATACAAAGCAGCAAAGACAGAAGCTGTAAGAGCGTGTTGGCAGAAAAGGGGAGTTTATGGAAATTGTAAATAACAGTGTCAATGTCAGCCCCTGCTGATGTGATTGATGTGCGGATGTCAGCATCTCCAGGGTTTTCAGACTGTAAAACCTGCAGTGAAACCTTCAAACATTTGCTGTTTCCACAAAGGAAAAAAAACATACACTAAATTCTTATGTAAGGATAGTAGAATGTCTCTAGCATCAATATAATGAATAAATAAATAATTGATTCAGCACCGTTAACACACACAAACACAATTCTAATCTAATGTACCTTAATTTCCCAAGATTTTCTGGGGACAGTTGCCATAAAGACACCTGACGACGTGAAGACCTGCCAACGAGGTAAGATGTGTTTACTTTATGATAAAACCATTCAAATGTATGGTGACCTGTGTTGTGCGAGTTTCTTGAAAAATGCACTATAATCAACTCTGAAAAAGTAATTGTACTACTTTACTAATTACTCAACAACAACAGGAATTAGTTACATCATTCATTAGGCTGCTCACTTTACGTGTTGAAACAGAAAAGGAGACATTGTGGTTTTACAAGCAGCCATTTTGAAGGTATTGACTGACCATCACCTGTTAGCTTAGCACTTAGCACTGCATACTACAGAAGCCCCGTCCTCACAGGGATTACAGGGTTACACCGTGCATCCTATGCGTACAACGTTGAACAAAACCAGGTGATTCCTGAATGTAGGCAAATGGATAACGTTAGCAAGATGGCTAAGAAAATATCACAAAAAACAACCGGATGTTGCGTTTCTTCTCTTTTCTATTCGTAGAGGTGGAGATGATCTATTAAGTCAGTGGCATAGTAACTAATGTTTGCTAACATTAGTCACTGTAAGCTACTGGTCATACCAAGCCACGAAAGGCTGTAGCAGAGTGAACTGAATTGACAAAGTGTGTGGGTGTCTTTTATTGATCTATCTTTCACTTTTTATGTAAAGTGGAAATATGTTATTTCGTCTTTGACAACTTTTTAAAACTTGCTCTTTGGGATGTTGGAAATAGTGATTAGTGACTGTAAGAAATGTAATCATGAGCACAGAATAACCAGGCTTTAAGTGTGTGATATGGATTCAAAGTTTGTGTGTGTGTGTGTGTGTGTGTGTGTGTGTGTGTGTGTGTGTGTGTGTGTGTGTGTGTGTGTGTGACAGAGAGAGAGATTCTGAGAGGATCAGTGCTTTTCAGTCTTGCTAACAATGAGAGGGATTACTGTCATCCCTCCCAGTGTCCTTCCCTTCCTTCCTCCTCCCTCCGTCTACCCACTGTGAGTTTTCCTGCTGGGTTTAGTTACAGTAGCTTTAAACTGATTTAGCCATTTAGTGTCAGCCTATTGAAGGATGACAACCGCTGTCTGTCCCCTCGGCCTGCTCGACCCGGATCTGATGGCTACTCAGTGGCACTTGGCTCGGATTCAGCCCAGTATACACACACGCACAGAAATAGACACACTACTCTGTATGCAGCGCTGTTGAGATGGATCAACTAGGCTCTGGTGGCAGCCTCGCTGACAATATGTGATCCATCATACACAATCAGCGCTCATGCAGTTTGCACACACGACCCCAAAAGCAATGAGGCAAGAAGATGTTCACCATGGATGTAGAGATTAGTAGAGAGTACTGGTTGTGTCAAGGGAGGAAAGGAAGGAAGAAGATAATTGATAAAGAGACTTAAAAAGGCAGAGGAGGGAAAAATCTAGGCGGCGTACAGGGGGAGGGGAGCAAAATGGAGGAGATGGTGTAGGATAATGGGAGTTACCGTCAGGATGAGAGGAAATGAAAGTAGTGATTGGTGACAAAGGACGGAACAGAAGATGCCTTGTTAAGAGGTCATAAATCTGCATGGGCGCTGTGATAAAACAGGAGAGTGGAAAGAAGAGGAAGGGAGGTAAAGAGTGGAGGTGTACAGCAGAGAGGTGGACCGAGATTAATAATGAAAGAGCGCTTGTGTGATAAATGTGTTTATCTACCCCCAGTCCTATGGTTTAATATCCTGTGTGGCTCGAATGTGTTTACTGTTTGGGTGAGATTATGAGAGACAGAACGGAGAGATGTGTACTCAGTAAGTGTGTGTGTGTGTGTGTGTGTGTGTGTGTGTGTGTGTGTGTGTGTTACACCTGCCTGCCTGTGAGAGACTGCATTTATTTGCTGAATTTCTGATATCTGTCTCGCAGCACGAAGGATTTCTTGCATTGATTGTATCTGTGAGTGTGCTGTTAAACCGAGTGGCGGCCGATCCCCCGCCACCCGAGCTTCAGCGAGTATGTGACTGCGTGTCACTCAGGAGTGACAGGCCACCTGTGAGATGTTTGGTTTTTAAGGCACAGTGTGCTTTAATTTTAATTGGTTAGGCTACTTTATGTTGTGTCAGAGGGAATGAGAGGCAAATACAGAGGGAGATAAGAGTGTAAAAACAACTATAAATACCTAGCATTGATGTGTAAAAGCAGGAATGTAATGGAAGACTGAGAGCTTTGTTTATGTGCTTCACTCCCTTTCAGTTAATCTAAGTTAATGGCATCATGTGGTGTCTGGGTTAATTTGCAAGGGTCAAAGGTCACTTAGATTGTCCATGACAAGCTGAGGTCAACTCCAAGATTTAGTTAAACCATTAAGGTCAAGACCATTTCCGTTCAAACATTCCAGTCCAAAATGCTGGCTGGGGATGTCCTTTAATTTTGTGGATCCATGACATTATTTTGAAATTTCTTAATTTAATTCATTTTTCATGAATAGATTACATTTGTATTTGTTTCTTGTTCTTAAGCATTAGGGATAACCAAGCATTGGTATAGGTTTTCAAAATCCCAAGTCCATCAACTGCTGCCATCAATGTTTACACAGGAGCAAATCCGTCATAGAAGAGGAAATAAAGGCACTTTCTCCAGACACAATAGCAGCAACATACTGTGCCCGGATACAGTGCAGCTTGCTGTATTTGTGAAAAACACTTTGTGAATGCTTTTATGAGTTTCTTAGACTACATCACAGACTGCAGGTAAAGTAGAAGAAATAATAACATCATCATAAATAACACTTAGATTCCCACAAACATTCTCATATCTGTTTGTTTTTTTTGTTTATTTACCAGTTAGTTCGATGTAAATAGAAAAAAGAAAACACTATAAGAGACAACTTTATAGAAGCTGAAAACTTTTTCCTGTTACAAATGTTGCATTTTTTTCTATGACAAATTGTTTGTGACTATATAATTAACAATCAGGCTTAAGAGAGCAAATGTCTTTTGTTAGAATTTAATAGTAGTTCACCACTCAAAAACTCTATTTAGTAGAACAGAAAGTCACAGAAGCTACTGGTAAATAACACGAAATCTAGAGATTGTAATATTTGTTTTAAAGATATTAAATAATGAACTTCCTTGTTTTTTCTCTACATATTTTGCAAATTGTATAATACCACTCCTCAAGCATTAATCATGTCATATGGACTCATTTTGGTGAAATAGTGATGAACTCTTTTAACCACAGACTACTCAAGTTACCGCCACATGTATTTTCAATAGTTTCAAGACCTGCTACTATGAAAAGTTACAGGAATACAAACTGTATAATTCTGTATTTTCGGTCATAGAACAAAGTCCCTGTTGTAAAAATGATCCAGATGCACAACAAACGGAATCTCCCTACCTTTAAAACAGTCAGGAAGTAACACTAATACTAAAAGTGAAATACATCCTGTCCTTTTTCTGTCTATTGATTTAAAACAAACAATTTATTTTACTTTGGTGAATCTGAACTAATCTTTTGAAACATCGAAGTCACACAATAACACAAACAAACTAACCGATTGAGTCAGCAGTAGACCAGCAACTTCTCTGTTCTGCAAGGTGTTTTTGTTAAAAGGAGTCTTTAAAGAGAGCGTGGATAGCGGCTTCAGTTCCCCATAGGAAAGAGCTGTCTGACTCTGACGGCAAAGGTAGAGCGGTGAGGTATTCTAAATATAGCGTACACTTACACAGATATTGATCTTTTTTTTTTAAGTGGGCCTTTCTTCTTCAAGCTAGGGGCGCGCTGATCGCCATCTACTCTATGTAATACATTGACTGTGGATAAGTACCTCATACAACCCCAACTCAAGAAATACAAACTAGAGTAGACTAATGGAACGAGCCTGTCAAAGAACAAAACAGCATGAGAACTAGACCATCGATCAGATTATCTTTACTGTAAAATTTTGTGATGAACTGCAACAATGATTTCCTTATAATTGATATGATAGAATACTGTATGTTGTAGATGCATTTGTGTTTGCACATAGTCACACACCATTAAAACAGCAGATATACTGCAATAGGCAAAAAAAATCCCCTGAGGCCAGATAGAGAGAGAGAGAGAGAGAGAGAGACAGAATGAAAGAGGATCAGAGAAGAAAGTCATGTTAAAAGAAGAGGAAGAGAAAGACGGCCCGCAGGAGCTCAAGAGCAGCTGCTGAGAGCTGCTCCTTGGAGAACTTCTGTACATGCTACAGGCTCCTCCCATTGGCTAACATTACAGCACAGCAGCTGTCTGGAGAATAAAACACTCACACACACACTTGTGTTTTTGGTGATGATATACACCCAGAAACGCGGCATCCCCATAACGACACACAGAAACTAAAAAACTAAAGTTGCGCACACACATAACTCTCATCTTGAACGTGTACTTGTGTGTGTGTGTGTGTGTGTGTGTGTGTGTGTGTGTGTGTGTGTGTGTGTGTGTGTGTGTGTGTGTGTGTGTGTGTGTGTGTGTTTAAACCAAGGCTCCTGAAATACCTTGAAGCATGTTGAGTTGCGTAGCGTAATGAAAGAGTAACACATTCTTTGCACTTGACCTTGTTGCCCAACTCAGAATACACCTTAAAACACACACACACACACACACACACACACACACACACACACACACACACACACACACACACCTGCCTGAGGGCAAACACACACAGAGCCAAGAAAAACAGTGGTCGCATTTACATCATCCAGCCAGCTTACATCGCTCCTTCTCTCTCCTCTATCTCTTCTTAGGATTTCCATCACACATGCATATGCGCACACACATGCTGTGAAAGGTGTTTGTTTCCCTCGTGTATTGTAATAGCAGTGACACTGAGAACAACTTAAGGCATCCCAAGAGAACACCTGGTAATTACTATCACATGCTTCACTGACTTACTAATGGAGATTTGCTATAATATCCCAATTATATCCCACCCTGTCCTCCTTTTTTCTTTTGTTAACTTTTTCATGTTGTCTCTTCTGCTGTTGGAATAAACAGGATCTTGTGTGTATCACTTGTTGTGTTGAACAAGGGCGAGAGTATTTGGAACAACCCGGATAGGTCTTCTTTTTCCCTTCATTTATACTCTTTTTTTCCATTTTCAATCTCCCCCTTCGACCTCAGTTTCTATTTTATTCCATTCATTTGCTCTTGTGACCTTCCCCACTTCCTTTACCTTAATGGAAAAAAAACTACCAGCTATCTAGTGATGAGAGAGCCCTGCTTATTACAGAGCCAGAGGGGTCTTATCAAGCTGCTCTGTGCAGTAATAGAAAACACTACACAGTGTTTAGTCGCTGACAGCTGCTGTGCCAGTGTGTCTACCTGTGTCAAGGTTTTCCTTCTCCTGCATCGCCTCTTTGTGTGAGTGAGTGTGAGTGAGAAGGCCCTGGCATTTCTCTCAGCTGCGTCCTTATCTGCTTATCAGACCTGTCCACTTTATTTGATGCTGGATCAGGGAAAATAGCTCTGCATAAGCTCACACACACACACACACACACCACACACACACTCACACACGGCAGAAAAAAGGTATGTGTGTGAAAGAGTGAGAGAGAGGAAGTGTTTTTGTGTGAGATATTAAATGTGTGTGTGTGTGTCAGTGTCAGTGTAAATAATTTACTTCCAAAACTGCCATACTCTTCTCCCTCTTCCTTACACCGCCTGACCGTGTCTGTCTCTTACCACTCTGCTATGTCCGTACACACACCATATATCTACCATATACTGTATATATATGTATATAGATATATATGTGTGTATATACATATATATATATATATATACATATATATATATATATATATATATATATATATATATATATATATATATATATATATATATGTATATATGTATATATATATATATATATATATATATATATATATATGTATATATGTATATATATATATATATATATATATGTATATATATATATATATGTATATATATATATATATATATATATATATATATATATATATATATATATATATATACATGTCCTATACTAATTCTCCACAACTTTGACCTCTGTACAAATGTACAAAGCTGCCTTAACTTTAATACTTTTACAGAATCACAAGAAAGGCTTCTGCTCCTCTGGTCTTGACCTGTACCGTATGAAAGGCTGGCTGAGGGCGTGCTTCTTTTCTGAGCCACATGCTGAAGGGAAGGGGCAGCACGGGTGGGGCAAGAGGGGCAAACATTCCTTACTAATTGTGTGTGTGTTCCTCATCCCGCCCTTCCCTTGGTGTGTTGTATGTGTGTGTGTTACGTCTGTGTTTATGCTTCGTGGTGCAGAATAGTTTGGAAAATTGCCGCCAAGACATGCAGTTGTAAAGTTGACCTTTGACCCGCAGGGTGAGAGCCGGGGGGTTAGGTTTTATGTTTCAAAGGTTAGCTGTTGCTCTACAGTAAGGACGAGGTCAGGGGTCCTATCAGGGGACATTTGTCCAACTGTGATTCTGCTTCAAGGTGCTTTCTGTGTCTTGTAAGAATATACATTTCAAAATAATAATCTGCAACATTGCTCTTATGAATCAGTGCTAATTTTGCTACATTTGCTCTATTGGAAAAAGTTGTAGCGCAACATTGATTCAATCTATGCCCAAGCTCATGAAAGATTTTTACATTTGCCGATTTTAGCCCTCAGGGGAATGTGTCTCTTTTCAAGTAGAAATCCTTTGCTGCACTGGAAATGATGCATTCATCCATGTGGCAGCAGCAGGAGTTTGTTTAAAATACAGACATAGAAGAAGTCGGCTGCTCACTTGTAAACTTGTAACTACAAAAAGCAAAAAAAAAGCCATCTTACCGAGTGTTAATGTGCTACTGATTATGTTAAAGACACAAATGATCAAGCATCAATTCATGAGGCAGGCAGAACATTGTTTAGTTAAGTTTAAGAGACTCTCACTGATAACTGATCCACTAGAATAAAGGTTTTAGTTGTTCACATGCCAAAAATACTCTTTCCTTTTTACTCAAGATAACATTGTAACATGTAAAAGCAGCCAAATCCACTTCATCCGCTTCAGGAGGTCCATGTTTGTTAATCATACATCTTTTGAGTTTGCTTTTCCTACATTCCTACAATAAGGAACAGGATTGATATCTTTTTAGAGGAGTAAAGTTTAACAAACTATTTCCCCAGTTTTAATAGGTGAAACCTGCTCTACTTTACTACTCCTGCTCAACAATAACAGCATGTTGTTGTAAAATATTTACACTTCAAACCCCCAGACTCCCAGCTCTATTACTTGTCCTGACAAGTTGTGTCTGTTCTTGAAATTTAATTACAATTGGAATAAAAACTCCATTCTGACATGAAACCAAAACAATCTCATACTTTTATTTGTGGACGTGTGTAAGAGGTTTTTGTTGTGGAGATCAATTGCTCAATGAATGGAGAGATTCTTGCCAAATGATTTATTATTTATGTTTCTCAGACGTGAAGCAGGAAAAACTCGGCTACAACAGGACCATTGAGATGAAATAAACTATGATCAGCCAGCCATTCACCCAACATGCCTTTTGTTAACTCTCAGGAAAGTAACACTGTCTGTGGTATTTTCTGTATTCTGTAGATGACATGTTCTGCAAGCGGGGAGTTTCCAGGTCTGCAGTGATATACGAGTTGGCTTCTTTTCCCTGTGTGACAGACCTATCAATGAGTCCCGGCTTAGCTCAGGGGAGTTTGTCAGGCTTACCTGGTGTTAGCGATGGGACGTCTCTCTCTCCTTGGGTTGTGTGTGTGTGTGTGTGTGTGTGTGTATTGAGAAAACGTACAGTATACTTTCCATATTGCCGGTTCACTGCAGTGAGCAACTGTTAACAGCATCACACACTGTATATCTATCAGTGTGGGATCATTAGGTGGTATTTTTCTGTCTCCCTGGAGTGAAGTGAGCCCTCAGGTAACGCTTTCTTACAGCATTCCTCACACACAAACACACTAAGACATGCAGGAAACAACATGTTCTGGTATGTAGCAGGAGTGTTAACCAATCCATCGGGATTACAGGTCTTCCACAGAGAGATTTGAAAAAATACAGAGTATAAGAGGGAGGGATACGGCAGCGTGTATCCATGGCAACGGCGCCAGTCCATGGTGTTTTTAGGAGTAAGTGTATGATGATTGCAAGGGAAGGCAAATGGATTCCCTGTGGGGTTTACTTCTTTGTAGCTGTGGCCCCTTTTTGTGAAAGCCATTACTGAAAATGTGTGTGTGTGTTAGTGTATCTGTGAGACATTTTGAGTGTGTCTCAATCCTTCAGTGGGAATCAAGCCTTTGTGCCAAAAAAAAAAGTTATTGTGGCACAAAGGCTTGATTCCCATTTTCCCAAAGTAAATGTATGAAAGACATTTTTTTTTTATATTTCTTTTCCAAAGTGGCCGTACAAAAGTGCAACCTGATCCCATGTGTTTGGCATGTTGGAGACACTGAAATCATTGTGTGTGCTTTAAAGACAGTTTATTGCACAGCCAAGAAACACCTTTCGTACAGCATTGTCGAAATGAATTGTCAGGTATCCTCCATCTTGGTAGAATCAAGTTTTCCTTGCAGGATAAATTTGACTGATTTAGGAAAAAATGCATCTCACTTTATAGCTTTTGTTCTGTTGTCCTGGCTTTACTATACAGAAAACTGAATTAATTCAAGTTTATCACATATATATGGAAATAAGAAAGTACAATCAAACTAATATAATAAATATTATTATTAATGTTCATTTGTATGTTCAAACTGTGTCATAGAAGGGTCAATGATATACGATATATTGATGTATTGAGCGGGAAGCTAGTGTGTAGCGTGAAATGTTCTCATTATTGTGTCCACCCCCTATATGTAAGCACTCATGGCACTGCAATGCACTTTGTGACTGCATTTACCAAACAGCTTGTGTCCCCCAAAGTGCACAGGCTCATTTAAATTCATAGCAATTTCCAATATGAATGCATAATGCCTCCCCCACCTCTGCCTGTTTCTGTGTGTCTCTCTCACAAACACACAAAATCCCAGTTTTACACTGCTTTTATCCCACTCCTTCCACCATAGTTAGTACTACAGTTGAGCAGGTTGTGTGTTAACCTTGACACACACACAACCTCTGAGACTGTGTGTGTGTGGGTTGGAGGCTGATAGCCACAATATTCATTATCCCATAAGCTTCCATAATATCACCATACACACACACACCATCATAAACTCATGTGTTAACAAAACATCATTTTAATCACTTATTCACTCACTACTGCCTTTAGGAGAAACGTCCCACACCTTTACACCCACCGCATCCCCGATATACGTGCACAAATACACACATGTACACACTGCTGCCTCACATTGTGCTCTTGCTATTAGGCTAGTATCATTAAAGCTCTTCAGTCTAATTATCTCCCCTGATGAGCTGCAGGTCTCAATGGGACGACGGGGAGGGATCCGGCATGATTGACGTGGCCTGTGCTTTTCTCAATGAGCCATTAGCCCAGTGAACAGAAACACATACAGTATACACACACACACACACACACGCACACAAAACCTGTGCTAATGCAAGTCAACCCCCCCCCCCCCCCCCCCTCCCATATTAATTTCCATCTTTGTGAAAAGACCTGTCAGTTGTTTGGAAGAAAAAAAGCATGTGATGGAGAGATGAGTGTGTGCGCCGTGCAAACTTTTCTCGGTTTGTGAAGGTGCGTTTGAGTGTGTGTTCGTCACTTTTTCTCTCTCGTGAGCCAGGTGCCACAGGGGAATGCTGGGAATGTAAGCCGGTGATGAGTGATGGCGACAGTTTTGCCAGAGAAACAGAGCAAGGGAGGGAGATGCCTCCCATTTACTCTACAGATTTTGTACCAACCACTGATAAGCACTGTCACACCCCAGGAAAAAGATTTCCCCCTATGGATCATCGTTCATTTTAATTCCCTCATTAATCAGTTTATTCCACGGTGTTTGGGCAATTGAGGATGATATTTGTTTTCAATGTGGGCTGTGCATGCCTGCCTGAGTTATGAAAGTCAGTAGAGAGAAACAGTTGAAGGGAGAATGTTTAGAAATTGGGAAATTATTTACAGTAAATTGGAAGCAGGGAGTGAGGTAGTAAGGAAAGGAGCATTGGTTAACCATTAATAAACATATGATGGCTAACCGGGCTGAGAGAGGATTTCCACAATCTGTATGTGTGCATGTTTGTCTGAAAGGTAGAAAAAGATATGCAGACACGAAGAGGGCTTAGTGGGACTTGTGGCTAGAACGTTTTCAAGGCATACAAATCTCTCTGACCACATAGGTCATCTTATCTTTACAACTGGTCCATTAAATTCTGAGTGAGAGTTTAGGAAGATGCCTCTGACCTCCACCGGCCAATGCACAATGTGTAATTTTGAATGAATTTGTCTTTCAAGAGAAAACACACAACTATGCTGCTTGTCCAGGTGGTTATTGTATTTAAAGTATAGATTTTTCTTTTTCACCTACCTTTTAAAATAACTTAGAACTCTGTAAGAAATTGTAGATTTTAGCAATGCTAGCGACATGGCTCGCATTGCTAGCATTGTCCCTCTGACAGTTAATTAAATATCCAAACAACTATTAGATGGATTGCAATGAAATTACGACAGACATGCATGGACCCCAGAGGATGAACCCTAAAGACTTTGGTAGTCCCCTATAACATTTCCTCTAGCACCACCATTTGACATGTGTGATTTTGAGTGAAATGTCTCAACAGCTATTGCTGCAAAATTTGGTGCAGAGAATCGTGTTCTTGTCATGATGAATCATCATAACTTTGGCAGTGACTTAATTTCTCTTCTTTTGCCATCATCTTTAATTTTCAAACTGCGTGATCACCTCAGGCAGTGAGTTCCAAAGTCTGGGGCCTCTATCGCACAGGATTTCTGGCTTGTTGTGTTGGGTATCCTGCCTGAGGGAATGAGTGAAGTATTTATTGTATCTATTACAAAAGCTAGAAATTACACACACAGTAGTTATTACATTGTTTTGAGTCAAATTCCTCAGAATGATACAACAATGGCTATCCAAATTGAAGGAAAAGAAAAATAGCAACTCTTAAAACCCACACCAATTATCATCACACTGCTCTCTAAAGTGACATCCCAGTTACTAAAGTCAGCCCCTCAGTGTGCCCTCTGTCTCCCGCAGAGGTGGGAGTAGACAGGGACAGGGGGTGAGGAGGGACGAGAGAGAAATCCTGGGAACAGATGGCAGAGTGGCCCCTATGTTCAGCTGCCTGGGTGATTATGGACACAGCTGTCAGTCACTTGGCATGTACGTGTGTGTGTGTGTGTGTGTGTGTGTGTGTGTGTGTGTGTGTGTGTGTAACTGTGTCTCTAACTCCACAATGTGTTCTCCAGTTCCTTTGTACTCAGTGTGTCGGTAAAGTTGCATGAGATTCATGTGTTTATCGCTTCGACATATTTTTCTACACACATTATGGTGTCATGACAGAGCGCAGATCTCAGATCAGAGTTCAAACAAAACGTTGCAAAAAATGCAAGATTCATGTCACCTGTCATAAGTAAAATGTCTCTCTTTGGCATGTGTTTCTTTATCATTATGCTTTACCCCCATCTAGTGGTGCTTCATATTAATGCTGCTCACCCTTTTCTCACATATGCAGTATTCCCAGACACACATAATTACCAGGTTCATTATATTTGACTTGATTTGATTTAATTAGATGTTTAATCACAATTTTTTTTCTCCTTAAAAATGGTGATTACAAGCTTGTAAAACATGAAGGTCAGTTTGCTGATACTGACATTATTATCTATGTTGGCCAAATTATTAAATTTGAAATTATTAAACCTGCATTGTTTGATCTTTATAGCCCATTGGAGGCAGACGAATAAGCTATAATATGACAAACTTGTTAGCAAACAGTTGCATATTTACTCATCCTGTAAATGGGACATCATATTCATTTGGAGTCCCCTGATGAATGTGAGATATCCACTCTTCTTTTAGCTCTGAGGGAAATATATATATATATGTATAGCTCTTTAGCTAAAAGCTCCTAGCTAGCTGTAACTCTGCCTGTCTGCTGTTTGCTGGGCAGGTATAGTTTGCAGTGGAGCTTTTTGCTGAAAACAGCTGCTTGCTGCAGTTGAAAACGATGCAAATGGAAGAGTGAGTCAAAACCAGACTGCAGCTACTTCCTCATGAGTAACCGCTCTCTTATTGCATTGTTATTGTTAATATAACAAATATTAATTAGAGCAGCTTTAAGTACCATTTTTGACATTGTCCTCATTTGTAGTCACATCAACATCAACTTGTCTGACAAATTTTAAAAAACCTGCTGGTTCTTTAATCAAGGAGCAAGACTAACGGTTTTGGTGTTCAACATGTGGAACAACACAAACATCCGCCGTCATGTCTAATTCACTGTCACTGTCACATAGTCAACAGCATGTGTGTAATCATGATGTTCCCTGAAAAAAATCTGCGCTAATTAGCAGCAGCTATTAGCCAGCTGTGGAAACTCTTTTGCTGAAGCAAATGAGGGAAAAGGAGGAATCACACAGGGTGCACTAAAATTCATGAATAAAACATAAAGTTCCTGAACACTTGATATTTTATTTTTTTTGTTAGTTTTGAGTTTGCATACATATTTTCTTTTCACATTTTTCTTTGTAGCTGAGCGTAGAATTTGCATGACTTGAGACTGCTGCATAATGTTTATGAATAATTGTATATGTCTGTGTCATAGTGTTTCATAGTGTTGACATTTAATCTATGAATAAATGTCTCCTGCGGCCTCATGGTGTCGTCTGCACCGGAGTGGTTTGAGTTGGCAGCGTGGTCGTGTGGCGGTCCATCACATCATTGATCCAGTCACTGTACAAGCACAGCTTGGTGTAGACGCTGGGGTCAGCTGGGTTGCTGCAGCCGTGACTGAACCACTGCACACCCTGCAGCTGGCCATCGCACACCATCACACTGCCACCACCACGCTAGAGAGAGAGAAGGGACAGAATAGGAGACTCTGTGGTGGTGGTTTATGGGATTTGCAAGTTAGCAGGTGAGGTTAAAATGAAATGGAAAATATGCAGTGGGAAGCAGAGAAATGCAGCAGTGTGATCCACAGCTTCTTTGTGTTGTGACCATGCTCACCATGCAGTTATCTGTGTTTGCTTGTCCAGCGCAGACCATGCCCTGGCTCCAGAACAGGAACTCAGGGAACGTATTCATGCACGTCTGGTCATCCACAACAGGCACAGATATACACTTCAGGAGTTTAGAAGGCTCATCTGTTTTCCAAGAACAAGAAGGTGGGTTATTACTGATTCATTCAATAAGTACTTTAAATCATTTGTAGTTAATATGAAACATAAGTACAATTTAGTCATTCTGATGTATTCTGTACCATCACTCATCAATCTGCCAGTCACTCGTTGACAAAGGCTTCCTTCCTTCCCCTCTTCAGGTCTATTACCTCCCAGAATTATGCATCACCACTTCTTGCACTGGAGCATTAAGGTCTAAACCTTGTGTAAATACTATTTTCAAGGTCTGCCTTTTTAATTAGTGTTGATCACTGACTGGGCATTTTGACAGGCAATTAGAAAGTCCTCTAATTAAAGAGAGCCATTTCTATTAAAACAGAATGTTCATGCCTTGTTAGCGCTGCAATGACCGGAATATGGATTAGCTTTTTAGCAAGAATGCACCTGCTGATCACAATGTAACATTTCCCTCAGTCATGATGAGACTGTAAAAGTATTTTTTACTAATAAGTATTTATTAGTTTATGATAAATGTTTCCTGCTATGAAGTGAATAGTGCTACTTGTTCCCTGGTGTCACTCCATGTGCATTTATTTGAAAGAGAACTACAAAGGAACTTACGACCAATGATTACATCAAGGATTTCAACATGCAAGGCAAGCTAGCAAACATCCATAACACTGCATTATTGTACTTCAGCCAGACAGGTTAGTTATATACATCTAGTTAGAACATCTTAAATTCAATTTGTAAAACAACACAGACAGCATATTTGGGATGTTATTGTGGTGTCGGACTTCATTCATCACAGAGATTACCTTTTTGCCCCTCAAATACACTGCGGTATCTCTCCTCCCAGACTATGTAAAGGGTCAGATCTCCCAAATCATTATCAAAATTACTATTTTCTCAATACCCTCCAGTGGAATATATCCATCCAGATAGTTAGGATTTTTTTGTCCAGGTTTTGTTGGTTTGTAGATGACTGGCATTGAATTTGTTGCACACTGGATTTCTTAAGATGCATTAACATTCAAGATCTTCTTCCAGATATAACCAATATAACATAGCTGGATAGATGCACAAAATATTCCTCAGAATTTACTGTCCACAGTTCTCATGGGTATATATCTACTGTATGAAACTGTCCACACTGAGGTCTGTTTACATTTTCATCTCAATTATATGAGCAGACCTCTGAGGTTTGAAAACATAACACAAAAAGGTTTTACAAATGTATTCATCATGTTTTTCAGGCCTCAGAGATGCACATAATGCATTTTGATGAGAAACACCAAACACCAACTACTATTACAGGAAAAACTTTACAGGAGGCTTTTAGTTTGATCAGATATTTATAAGAAAGCTGAAGTAAAAATCTTGTAGGACAAGGAATACTTCTGAACTGGATTACTGAACACCGGCTTTGCTTCAGTTATACTCAACTTTAATGTGGGGACAAGTTAATGAGGTGTTAAAGCCACAGTAGCTCTTTTAAATCCACTTACATTGATTCGGGATGGTGGATCCCCAGCCACTGACATGGCAAGTCTCTCCAGGCTGTGGGCAGCGGCTGGGTAAAGGGATGGGCTGGATGTGCTGGGTGAAGCGGGCGGGTTCGGCCAGACGGAGCATCACCAGGCTGTGTAAGGGCGAGCGGTAGTAAGGACTGTGATGGATTACGTCAGCAACGTAAATGTGCTGCTCGGTGCCCTCATTCACCGTCACGTCATGTTCCCCAAGAGATGCAATGGTGCTGTAGGATCTGCAAGAACAGTGGAAGAGAGACTGTGATTTATTAAACTCAGGCAGAAACAGAGTCATGACTGAGGAACAGTAACCTTAATCAGACATGAACAGCAGGATAATGAATGTGGTTTAATTAAGGAGGAACACGAGGGAAATGTGCTGTGGTACTGCAAACAATATCAAGTCTTTGTAACACTGACTATCCAAAACATGCCTTGCTGATTGACTTGTCAAGACAAATTATGTGATGTCCTTAGACATGATTTATTAAGATGCAATAGACACAGCAGTGAAGTGATGCAAAATTATAAAAACAGCTGACAAAAATCTGTAGTAAATAGTCTGACCTAGCTTATTTGTGACTAGCTGCTTTTGTTTTTTTATCTCTCCAGGAGAATTGTGCTGGTCATGCTGAAAAGGTGTCAGCAACTATATTACAGGTAAAATATAAAATGCTTGATTTTGCTTTCATCATCATAAGTTTTAATTTGGCACTAACAATCACTAGTACCTACGTGGGTGCACAGACAAAGGAGGTCACTATCCACAATTTGTCAACGAGAGCTCCACTGCAGGACACTCCTCCACCATGCAGGTAGACCTGCCAGGGTCTGGCGTGAGGCTGGCACACCTTGTAGTCCTGCAGGGGAGACGCTCCTGTAACACAGCGACAAGAACAAAGAGAAACTAAATGGCTATTCTTACATCAATTTGTTATATTTTAGACACAACATGGTAAATATCTATCTGTGAGCCCCAATGCAACCACCAGCAGGAGAAGATTCATGTTGTATCTCTGTTGTTTTTGTAATGTTTCTCTGAAGCTCTGATAGTGTGTGATGTTTGATTAGTCTGGAGTCTTTATACCTGCAAGGTTTTTTGAGGGAAGTGGGAGGAACATACTGCTTTTTTACTATCCAGCATCATTTCCAGTCCAATCTTTGCGATAACTTTATCAGAGATATTTTCAACACCTCCCCTAAACAGTATGTTCAATTGGAGTGACACACCTTGTTTTCAAGGACCAAGAAAGGCCATTGTTTATGGTGTATGAACTTTATAGCTTACCTTATGATTATGATCAGACATAATAGATTCCAGTTACGGTTTCGGTGTTTTGGTTTCATAGCAAAAATCTGCTGTGCACAGATCATTTTAGCTTCGATATGTTAAAGCCATTTTTTATAGTTTGTGCTAAGTGCACTCTAAAATGAATAATGGTGTCATAGTTAAAAGAACAAAGCTTTAATAGCACCTCAACAAGTACTAATAAAGGAGATGGGGGTGGAGACATTATGCCCACTGCTGTTTAGAAAGTTAATAGTTTACCATGGTGCAATTAAAACATCACAGATTGCACAACTCATATTGCACTTTTGGGAAACCAAGATATTTGCTAATAGTATTCTCGTCCCCTTTGAGTCTCTAAAAATAAGTTTATTTTTTCCATTGATAAATAATGTATTTTTGACTTATTACTAAGGTAGTGGCGCAATGGTTAAAAAAGCTGGTTAAAATTTCATGAGCTCAGTTTTTTTTATTGATTGCAGTACAACTTGTGGTACTCAGGCAAAAACAACAATTGGTTACATTTTCACGTGATTGTTTTGTGGACACATTTGACTAAAAGGTCAATTTGACCCCAAATGCCTCCCAAAATGTCATGTATTATTGATGTTTTGCATATTATTTGCTCCTCTTTTGTCATTGTATACAAAGAGAAAAGTCTGTTCATTTATTTAGTTCGATGTAGTTGGTTTGTTGGTGGTAATGCCCAATTGCCAAATCTAAACATAGAATAAAAAAAAAAAATTGTGGATACAAAAAATAATTGTCTCAATGTTAGCAATCAACTGGGATAGATGGACAAATAGATATTCTGTATTATTCTGTATCTGTTAGTTGAAATGTTTAGTCTATTCACCTGTAGTGTCTCCTCTTGAGGGAGCAATTGTTTGGGGTGTTTCCACTGAAATTAAAATACACCACTTATACAACATATATGCAACATATGTTTCATATATGACATATTAGAAGAGAGGCATATAACAGCAATTCCAAAAAGTCTTCCATCTATATTATCAGTCCCAGGGGAAATATTGTTTTTTCAGGTTGTCATAAGTCAAATTACATTTTGATTTCTCAATTGTAGGAAGGTGATATTGATGAAAGTAATTGTCAATATCAGCCCACTCACACATACATTCTTACCCATGTCTACACTCACTCAAGAGGTCCAGATGTGCAACAGAACAAATGGTGACTCCTACTCATTCCTTCCCAGCACCACTGGATGTATACATTCACTTTAAAGTACCATGCCTTTAAAGTATGACAGCTGTAAAAACAATCAAATGAACAGTTCTAACTAAAGACGGAAACGCACCCAAAACCAATCTGAGATGGGAATCCAAATAATCTAACCACATTTAAGGGACACACCGTAAGTTTTGATTGCCAGAGCAGAATATGTAGAGAATGTGATGTAGAGAATTGCTTTTTCTCTGCTTTGCAGCAGCTGCAGATGCCCACGGATGAAATCATATTAGTGTCAAAGCCAAATCTGATCACAGTCGGCAGCTGAGAGAAAACATTTGACACACATTGTGATATCAAACACGAAGTGCAGTTCTTCTCAAATTGATCCACATCCTGAAACAAATGCCAACAGGGTTGCAAACACAAGGATTTGCATGTAGCACTGTACCTTAATTATTTGTGTGTATAATCATAGTTGTATAGTCGCAGTAGTAGTGTTTTGTGTAATTTGTCCTGCGTCCGTCGGCCACATACATATTTTGTAACAACTGTACAAGATGATGCTTGAAAGCAAATACATCTCTCTTGTTTGTTTTGGTTGCAGCGTAAGAGGCCGCATGTTGTAGATTTATGAACTAATTAAAAATCATAACATCCTTGCATCACTACTTGTCAGAATCCTCAAAACAAACCTCAGTCTTTGTTGTGTATTCATCTCTGTCGGTTTCTCTGTGCTCACACATTACATGTTGTTTCTTTTCATCCATTATTAATTGCAACAGAAGCCTCTGTTCTGATAAGAGCATGGCGACTCGTTGCAGATTCACACAGACATAAACATGTGATCCTTTGCATCAGTCAGATAAAAGGAAATGCAGGTCTTATACAGCTAGACAGGAGGAATACAATTTACTATATTAAACTGTAAACTCAATTCACACTTATCCACCACAGACACAAGGTTTTTTTTGTATAAATATTTTATTTCAAGATATGACACAAATATTTAAATGTATCCAGATGAGGGATGACTGAAAACACCAGTAGGTGGCGATAGATCATTAAATTATTTGTATTATTTTGATGGCTGGTTGTTTCTAAGCTCTGAGACCCAGGGAGAAATTTGCCCACCAATTTGTTCTTCTTTGAAAGCTGTTGTTTTTTTCAAAAGATCACAGTCCCTGTTAGGTGGTTATCTTCACTTACTGCCATTGCAGTGGCCCAAATAAGCACCACAAAGAGCAAGAGGTCCGCATTTTTTAAGATGCCTTTTGTAGGTTCTAAGGCTTGGGTGAGGTGAGATACGAGCAAAATGTCAAAAATGGGCCTTATCGTGTGGACCTTGAAAGTTCTCCCACTGTCAGACAAGGTAGAGGAGGTCATTGGAGGTCACTTTTTTATTTTTGGTAAAAGATGTGATACAGCTGGTCTTGTGCAATGCCAGCGTAGGTGCTCATGACTGTGGTAGTATCAGTGTAAAGGTTCCTGTGGGCGACACACAGAAAGAGAAGGCTTTATTTATGAATCCACACGTTTCAAAACTGCATCAATGAATCTGTGTTCAAAATCTCTTACTGTGCCTTCTCCTCCAGCTTCAGGCCCTTGATGTTCTCCAGGTATCCACTGGCCGTGTTGACGGCATTGTCATAGTAGGACTTGATGCTCTCTGTGATCCTGGTCAGGGTGCCCTGCTCCTCCTCCTCAACCTGCCTCGGGATACGGGAGCTTTCAGCGCCTGCACAAAACAGGTCAGAGGTGTCAAAGGGCACCGCGTTTTATCCGTAAAACGACACATATTATTCATCACTGATTTATCCTATTCGGAATTCAATTTCATCATCTGAGAATGCACTTACTGAGAGCAAGGAGTGCAACCAGCACAGTAATGACCAGCAGCTTATTCATGCTGTCACTCGTATCTATGAGGACAGAGAATAGAAAGACACATTTAAAAGCTTACCTCACTTTATCCACTAGGGCGAGACATTGTCATACATTTCTCCACTCATAGGTAGCTGATAGATTTGTGATAATAGATTTGTGTTGATATTAACTGTCTAAGTCTTTTTTACTCTTCTAGCCTTAAAACTAAAACATATTTCTGATGTTGAACATACATGTTATGTCGTACAATATAAATGTTCCCTGAAATTTTGTCATATCTAACATAAAAGTCATGCTTTTCTAAGACTCAAGTAAAAGTGGCAGTACTCACTGTATTCCTCTTCAGAAAACAGAGTAAGAGGCACCAATGGCCCAACCTGTTTATATAGGAGCGAGAATGTGTTGACATGTCGCTCCCAGGGCCAAAGTGCACTCTGTGGAAGATAAACCTGCACTGTTGCCCATGTGTGTTGGTGTGAGTGTGTGTGACATTGCGTCTTGATAAAACAGACGTTATGGTTATCTATGTAAACACAAGAATCTGAATATAAAGGGGTTTTAAACATCATCAAAAGCCACTTATTGGATATTATAAACACAGGGGCTGAAGGGGGTCATCATGTTGGTACATTCACCATTAACTCTGTGTTTGCACGCTACCTTTGAATACACCCAGATCAATTATTTTCCATTGATTAGGTTAGCAGTTCACTAATGCAGCACACTCTTAAACATTGCCCTGACCACAACCTCCACGAGGAGGCACTTGTTACTTGCCCAATGTTGGTGATGCGTTCATGTCACATTACAATAGTCCTAAGTCCTACTAACACGGCACTAAGTCTAGAGTGTGTTGAACACGTCATCCGGCTAATTTGGGTTATGAAATATTTAGGTCATATTAGGTCAATATTTATTTGGCAACAGTTAAAAGACACCTTGCAGCTCTTTGTTTTATGAAAGGTTGTTTGGGTTTATTTTTATGTTCTCTCTTACTTGTCTTTCAATCATCAGTGGGTTAATCAGAAATGGAGAAACAATTGTTTTAGCACAAGATTTGTTTGTTTTTTACACAATTTGAAACTAGGAGTACAAAGTGCAGACCTTTTGGTTTCGTGAATTTTCTGTTGTTTGTGGTGTGCTCATACAATTGTTATTTATTTTTATACAGTAATAATACTTAATGTTTGTTAATTCATTTAAAATGATTTAGATGTTTTTTTTTAATGAATACATTTTTAGTCAATTTGTTCATCTTTATCTTTGACTGTTTTGTCTTTTCAGCCTTGAGGTTGGTAAATATTTGGACTCCAGTGCAAAAACGTTTTTGTTTGCCCTGGCAGAACATCTGTACAGAGGCGTAATGCATTCATTAGGGGGGGAAAACATTTACTCCATTTTTCTGAATTAAAAAGATTATTATCTCAGAATTCTTAGAAAAGCTTTTATTATATAAAATCTGAATCTCCTCTATTTTCGGAATTACTGAGATCCTTTAAGATCTTGTGAGAAACTGCACCTATGGAATGCAATTTAAGTCAATTTTGCATAAATACATAAATAAATAATTAAATATGCCTATGAAAAAAATCCTCAAATACATTAATGAGGCAATACATATATTATTATATAAATTAATGTAATTCCAAATATATAAATGAGAGAACATAATTTGATAAATAAATAAATAATTTTGCCTCCATATACAACTCCAGTGGATCTGAAATGAAGCAGTCAATATGTGGTGTAGACTTTCAGCTTTAATTCAATGTCTAAAACAAAAAAATCACAATAACCGTTTAGGAGTTACAGCCACTTCTACACAATCATCCCCATTTTCAGAGGCTCAAAAGTAATTGGACAAACTAACATAATTGTGAATATAATCTTTATTTTTAATACTTGGAGGAAAATCCTTTGCAGTCCTTTGCCTGAAGTCTGGCACCCATAAACATCACCAAAAACGGTGAGTTTCCTCCCTTGAGATGCTTTGCCAGACCTTTTACTGCAGCCTCCTTCAGCTGCTGCTTGTTTGTGGGTCTTTCTGCCTTCAGTTTTTTCTTAAGTAAGTGAAAAGCTGCTCACTTGGGTTGAGATCAGGTGACTGACTTGGCCAATTGAAGAATATTCAATTTCTTTGCCATAAGTAGCTCTTGGGTTGTGTTCACATTATCTTTTGGGTCATAATCTATCTGCACTGTGAGGCGCCATCCAATCAGTTTAGTATCATTAGTCTTAATCTGAACAGATAGTTTAGCCCTAAACACCTCAGAACTCATCCTGCTGCTTCTATCAGCTGTGACATCATCAATGAACACCAGTGACCCTGTTCCATTGGCAGCCATACATGCCCACCCAAAGCACTGCCTTCTCCATGTTAAACAGATGATGTGGTTTGTTTCAGATCATGAGCCGTTTCTTTCCTTCTCCAAACTTTTCTCTTCTAATCATTCTGGTACAAGTTCATCTTGGTTTCATCTGTCCAAAGAATCTTGTTCCCAAACTGGTCAGGCTTTTTTAGATGTTTTCTTTCAAAGTCTAATCAGGCCTTCCTGTTCTTCAGTGTTACCAGTGGTTTGCACCTTGTTATAAACCCTCTGTATTTAGATTCATGAAGGCGTCTCTTGACTTTAACAATGGCACACCTACATCCTCCAGAGTGGTCTTGACTTCGGTAGATGTTATGAAGGGTTTTTCTTCACCAAGGAAAGAATTCTGCGATCATCCACTTTAGATGTCTTCCGTGGTCTTCAGGTCCTTTTGGTGTTGGTTAGCTTGCCAGTGCAATCCTTCTTTTTAAGAATGTACTAAATTGTTGATTTGGTCAATCCTAATGTTTCTGCTATCTGTCTGATAGGTATGTTAAGTTTTTTCAACCTAATAATGGCCTCCTTCACTTGCATTGACACCTTTTTGGTCCGCATGCTGAGAGTTCCATGGACCAGCTACCAAATGCTAATTTAACATTTTGAATCCTATTATCTGCATCATTTGTCATGAAATAATGACAGAACAGGCCATGAAACCGTTTGTCAGACAATTGTCCAATTACTTTTGAGCCAAGCTATTTATTTATTCATTGAACTTTATTTTGAACTTTTTTTGTCTACTTTTTTTTTGAACATTTGTTTACTTCAGGAATTATTAAAAAAATGTCAAAGGCTTATTTAATTATCTATTTACTTATTCAAATTACATAAATGGCATTCCATAGGTGAGAGCTTTTTGCACCTATGGTTGAGGTATCTCAAGGAGCAGATTGTTTTTCCATGAAAACTTTTCTCGTTAGTTCAAATCGCGACAGCGAAGTCGCAGTTCTAATCTCATGGTTTCGGGTTTGAGAAGTCATTTTCTCTGTATTGGCTACATGTTGATCGCGTCTTAAGTAAACATGATCCAACCTCTCGTGTCGTGTTGCTTTTGACCCGAGGACTTAGGTCAGTTTAAGCACAGCTGTGGCAGCTGTGGGATTCAAACTATCAGACAGCTTGCGGTTTTCATTGAATCCAGCTGATTCAGTGCTGTGATGTCTGCTAAACACGACATTAAACTGCATAATTGAGCTGTCGGTGCTTACGATGACAAAGACACAGATGTATATCTCAGTTTTGTTGTGTCACGTCTAGAACTCTGTAATTACACAGTAGGGATGTTTTTTTTTATAATTAATCGAAATGCTTAGAAAGTTATAATTACCAGAATGTCTGAAATGAGGCAGAAATTAAGAACATCCTGCTGCTCTCACACTGCATGTCATCATTCAAAATGACCTCAGGCTTGGCCAACTGGTAACGTCTATTAACACTAAATAAAATGCATGCTTCATTGAGTTGTGTTCATTGCTCACTGTAACAAAACTGAGAAGATGTCTTCAACACCTTCATTCCAAGTAAATACGACTCTTGGAGGTTTGTGTGGTTTTGCACTTTGATGATTGAAGCACATTAATACATTTAGCATAGGAATGAACAGGTTGCTGGCATTCACCATTTAACTTACTGGGCCCAGACTGAGATTGAGAAGAGCTAAAATATACTTGATATAAACTTGATCTTTCTGTGTTTTCTAGTGTAACACATTCTATTCGAATTACAATTACAATTGTATCAGAATTGCCACTGATCTTAAAGAAACGCCTCATAATGTTTGATTGGAAGATCTTCATGTATATGGCAACAAATTAAGATGGGTTTTTTTTTCTTTTTTTAAATAACTTTGATGGAGATAAGATTGAGCTATGATGAAAACAATGAATGGAGCCTGAACTTTTGTTCGCTCATAAAATAGTATTGATAGGATATCTTATGCCACAAAATGAAGCTTTATGATATCAACTGTTGAAGTAAACCTTCAATTTCTTGATGAAGAAGCACATTTCATATAGTTTCCGTTCATTTTAATGAACACAATCACACATACAGTCACAATCACACAGAGACTTTGGTTAGTGTATCAAACACATAATACTGTACATGCATAATTTGCATATGGTGGTGTTCACTTTGCTTTTAACTCTGCATGATTTGGCACAAATTATTAATTGAAGAGGCAAAGGATTGTATTTGCATTGTGCATCACTCTTCTCAGCCTAAACTGGTGTAGTTTCTATTATCTATTATCTATTACAGGCTACTGACAGGGGCCTTGCTCCAGTTGGTCTTCTTTACTCAGCGGGCAGGAATTTGTCCAGGTAGACCTTGATGTGGTCGATGGTGTTGCTCAGAGATTCGCCGACATGGGGGCGAACGTAGTGTCCATACAGACCCAGCACTGATGTACGAGCCTTGTCCACCAAGGGACCCGCCTCCTGGCCCAGGCCACTGCACAAATCAGGGAAGACAGATTATTTAAAGAAATCTCCATAATAAAAAGATTCATCCACTGCTTGGAAAAACCTTACATTTTATGTGTAAGTGTATATCTCAATAGAAATTGTGATTTCACAGAAACTGTGTAGTTGATGTGTTGGTTTCAGGGTCAATAATACAGGACATTTGCAGCAAGGATAGTTCTCGGTGAACACTCACCTGACAACCTTGACGAGGGCTTGGAACTCAGGCTTGGTCTGCAGCCCCTCAACGTAGTCTTTGGCAACCTGTCCATGCTCAGTGTTACCCTCCAACATAGGAGCAGCAGCAGCCTGCAACTTGCCGAAAGCATTCAGCAGCCTCTTGTAGAACACAGATTTCATTGCATCATACTTTTCAACTAGATCCGCCGCTGGTGTGGGAGCCTGACACAGGCTCATGGAGACTGGAATGAAATCAGAAAGGTAGGATTGTTATGATAGTGTTGTAAAAAAAAAACTAAAATACAGATGGGAATCAGTCAAAGAGCATCAAGAGATGTTAATTTGAAAAAGCTGTTGATGTGAATTATTACTTTGGGAGAATAGTCAAAGAACCAAAGAAAACCTACTTTGCATATCTTCATAATACACCAGCCAGCCATGCAACAGTTTCCATTACGTTATTGCAACAAATGCATTAAAAACATGTTAGATTTAATCATTTTTATAAAAGGGATTGAAGGAAAATTAAAAGCATTTACATTTAAAATAAGTTGCTTCAAATGGCTCTGTGTTTTGTATATTTTCTATTTTTTTACGTGTAAAGCTTTAGTTAAAAATCAAATCCATAAACTGCAATTGTTCAGAATTGCCTTACCCTGCAGAGCGAGGATCAGTGCCAAGGTGTATTTTGTATTCATGTCTGCAACAAAAGAAAAGAAGAAAAAAACTTCAATTTAAATTCTCTGTTGGGTGATTCAATATTCTTTTCCACATTTGACATTTTAACCAATACGTAACGATAAACAAGAAAATGAAACTGGAAACACTGAATGCAAAAATCAAATAACTTGTTTTAGTGAAATCTATTCAGAAGTAGCTTCAGAAAAGAAGCTGCGAACGCTGCTGCAGTAAGAAGAGTGATTACCTGCTGTTGAGTTGGATGGACGGATCCAAGAAGTGACAGTCTTCTCTGAAAGTGAGTTGTCTGTAACTGGGAGCTCACATCTGGACAGGATGATATAGGGGGGGACTGCAAACAAACGTCATCTGATGAGCATACACACACACCTACACACACGTGCGTGCACATGCACACTCACACACATGCATGTTCACCTAAACAAAGTCCAGTGAACACGATATTCCCTTTAAATATTGTATGTTGAAATAAGACTTATGCAATGTTGTTCAAATGAAGGTTTATCTGTACTCCTATGGCGATGCACTTGGAGCCCTACTGATAATACTGCATATAGGTGTGTGTTTGCAAAAAGTCCTAGTGCATGCGTGTCAAAATCGTTACGTCTCACATGTTCACTTGTTGTTACCTGCTGCAATAAAATATATTTTGAGTAGATTAACTCATGCTAATCAACAAAGCAAATCAGAATAATTGTATTATGTCTGCTCAGAGACAGATCAGATTCAAATGAGCAGCAGGTCAACCAACCAGGACATGTCTAGACACACTGTACTGAACCCGGAGCAATGCATGCTGGGATTTCTGCTTTCACCTCTCACCCTCATAACCAGCGACAGCATCCTTGCAGGGTTATATTACACCTTTTTTTTTTCACAATGATTTAAACGTTTTCTTTTTTCTTCTGTGATTTTCTATTATTACTTTCCATCTGTCCTACACTTCTAGATTTTGGGAACGAGTAACACTTCTACACTTCTGCTGTAGTAGTAGTAATAGTAAGAATGTATTTGGTCAATAGCTAAACTGAATGTAACTCATTCAGTATCCCATTCAGTAAGGTGCATGTTTATACTAAGTAACTGTAGATTGACTATTGTCATATTATACATCAAATCATATCATGTATGTTGATTAATTTACCTTCTGATCACATTGTATTCATTGCCGCCATTAAACATTCCCCCTCTCTCTTTGCCTCTCTTGCAAGACATGCTGGACCCATACAGCAACAGAGGCTTATTATCGGTTCTTTCTGTATTTGCCAGATGAAACCTTAGACATGATCAGTTCAGCATTGAATGGTAATAATTACAGATATGCCATGTGGTAAGAATATGCATTTATTTGTCAGCTTTCCTGTAGTAGTGAGGGGGTAGAGCAGTAATATTAGTTGCTTACAGTGGCCTGTAATTGTCGATAGTAATCTGGATCTTCTCCCACACAGAGCTTTTGAGGTTAGAGGCCCACTCAACGTAGCTGTCAGTCACTGGTTGGATGAGATCTTCATAGTAATCACCAATAATGCTCAGCACCGGTCTCCCCAAATCTTGGACTTTAGCTTTGACTTCCCTACGAGATGCACAAGTTCACAAATGAGCAATACATGACATGGACACACAAACATGTTGATGTGCACGCCAACAAAATATCTCAACAATTCTGATAACTGGCAATCATTTACAGAGAGATACAACGTGCTTGCTGATGATTAAATAATGACGATACTGATAATGATACCTGGTTTTCTCCGCAAACCTCTGCAGTAATCCTGAAGATTCAGGTTGTATTGGGGCCGGGGCCTGGGCCAAAAGTGGGCCACATGCTGTGGAGGAGGATGTTTGTCAGTCAGGAATAGCAAAGATGCAACAGGCTCAGAAATGAAAGAACTGAGACTGAGGATGTAGAATAATTACTCTTAAAGCCATACCTTGCAATAGTAAGACGAGTCCAAAAACAAGCTGTTTCATATGCATCTGCAAAGAGAAGCACAACAATCACCAGTCTATTTGTCACATATCTTTATAATGGTAAAATAGCACATTATGTTAGAGGATTTTTATTTTTTTCAACTAAGTCCCTTTATAATAATAAAATCATCACAATATCAAATGAAACCCCTAATTTCAAAATACAATTTGTTCATTAACATCACAAATGCAAAGGATCAAAGGAGATTTTTACCTTTTCCTCCAGCTCTTATCAACAAAAGCTGAGTCAAACAAGTGTTATCGAGCCATTTTATTTGTATTGGGCGACCGCAACAGCGTGAACATTGGTCCAGATCGGATGACCATTCATCGTGTGGTTTTTTTCATAATTTTATTGACGAAAATCTGAGAGACAGCAAAGCAACAGGCCTTTGACTAAATGGTTACAAACAACACAAAGTAGGGTTCTTCTTTCTCTCTTATTGTCTCTTAGACTGTTGTGACATTCTAACAAATACTAAGAAAACACTTTACACAGAAAATGCACGGACAAATGGACTAACACATTGAGAGAGCTTAGATTTAGATTTAAATAATAAAATATTTTATGAGTTACATGAAAGCTAATGGTCGTTGTTTTTATCCATCACAGAAAGTTTGGGGATTAGTTTTTCATTTCTTTGTTAAATGTTATCTGTATCACAATTTTGATCTGCAGATCTTGAACCCTTGATATCTTTTCAAGATCAACATTAGCTGAGTTCACTAACTGTCCGAGTGCCCTTTGGATCAGATATCTCAAACCATTTGGCGGGGGCTGATATGTATACAGGCCAGTCAAAGTCTCTTTTCTGGTCGTAGAACTATGGTTTTTAGAAGAGTGGAGGACTGGGGGGAGGGGGTAGGAGGGGTCAAACAATTTCAGCCAAGCGAACATTTCTGTGGGCAGAGTCCACCACAAAATCAATTGAATTTTCCTAGGGTCCAGGCTTGCTGCATGTTCTGAATGGGAATAATGCAACACTTTTGATGAGATTAGAGTTTATAACAACGACGCACTAACCTGATCTCACAGCTGTCTAAACAGATGGGATCGAGATATTTCCTTGTTTTTGGTTATACACATCTGCACTGTTCTATAGTAGTGTGTTTAAAATGTGTGTGTGTGTGTGTGTGTGTGTGTGTGTGTGTGTGTGTGTGTGTGTGTGTGTGTGTGTGTGTTTCCCTGAAATGAATGCAGCCTGCCAGTATGCATCAGAAAAGTTATATTTATTATAAAACATGTATATAGTTTTGCTTAGAATACAATTGTGTTAAGGATCAAAATATTGTGTATAAAGTATGTGTGCATATACTGTATACATTTTGAAAATGATAGTGCCCCTTCTTTGCTGTCATTTAACAGCTTTGCGATGGCTTTAGTCAGGGAGGTTGAAAACGAGACAATACTTAAAAAAATATTTTAGGAAGTCGATTTTCCACCAAATCCAACAATTGAAGCACAAGCTTCTTTTAACATGTACAATGCACTCTCTAATTAGTTAAATAGCTCAAAAGGATGTACTAAATGACAAACAAATTGAAGTGAAAGTGATTTAAATCTAATGTCAGCCCACACAACTGATGCAATACGATCATAATCTGTGACCTCTGCACACAAGCGGCTTACCTCTGTCACTCTGTTCTCTTAACAGGAACATATTTCAATGAACTGGGACAACTGGTGGATTATTAACCCAGCATAAACACTGACTTTAGCCCAGGAGTTGTGAAATTCCAGAAAAGCAGACATGTTGGCACTTGCCCTTTGGTACCAGCTATTAACACAAATAAACTGTTATCCACCAGATGCTGCTGGCTGTTTTTTTGTTAAGTGATCAGCTTTAGTGCTGATTAACATGATATCGACCCTAGTGTAATTTGGTTAAAGTACTTTAAATCCATTTAATTGTGATCAGGGCAGTGAAAGGAACAACTCCTTCCTATCTCCAGGCCATGGTCAAGCCATACACCCCCGCCCGACCACTTCGCTCTGCTGCCTCGGGGCGATTGGTTGCCCCGTCGCTCAGAGGTCCCTGCGGCCGATCAAGCCGTGACCGGCAGAGTCGCTGCGCATCTTTCGGCGCAGGCTGAAAACTCACCTCTTCAAGAAGTACTACCCTGAGCCTTCCACTTAGCACTTATTGTATTCATACTAGTTTGATGCACTTATTGTATTTGTTTGTTTCTGCACTGTACTTTTGCTCTGGTTTATGCTCTGCTTCATGCTCTTAGATGCTTGTGTAAGCAAGGAGATGCACTTATGACTTCTGGTGACTAGTAGTTCTCTTGAATACCTATGTTGAATACACTTATTGTAAGTCGCTTTGGATAAAAGCGTCTGCTAAATAACTGTAATGTAATGTAATCAAATCAGTCAGTGGTTGGTTGTTTAATAAACTCATCAAGGTAAACTTATTTTTTTGATGTTCGGGGATGATTGTGTTTTTTTTTGTTTTTAGTTTTAAATCTTTTTTATTAATGTGTCCCAAGATCCATCCATTTATTATCCACTTATATTGCGCTGGGCTGTAGGGGCTGTAGGGGCAGCAGGCTTAGGAGGGTATTCCAGACGTCCCATCTCCTCAGCAACACTTTCCAGCTCTTTCTAGGGACCCCGAGGTGTTCCCAGGCCAGACGAGATGTTTAATCTTCCCAGCGGGTTCTAGATCTACCCTGGTGCCTGTTAACATTTGGACATGCCCAAGAATCCTCTAAAGGGTTGTCCAACGCCATAAAATCGAATGTTCGATCCCCGGCTCCGCTAGTCTGTCGATGTGTCCTTGGGCAAGATACTTAACCCCAAATTGCTCTCGTAGCTGTGCCTACGGTGTGTGAATGGGTATGAATGTTAGTTAGAGTTCTGATGGGCAGGTGGCACCTTGCATGGTAGCCCCTGCCATCAGTGTATGAATGAGTGTGAATGGGTGAATCATGACATGTAGTGTTAAAGCGCTTTGAGTGGTCAGAAGACTAGGAAAGCGCCGTACAAGTACAAGTCCATTTACCATTTATCATTACTCTCCAGTCCCTCTTTTTCAAAATGGTCACCATCACCCAGTCCACAGGCACTGTCCCCGACTTCCAGGTGACTGTGATGGGGGTGTCATCCGCCCAGCCCAACAATGTCCAGAGCCATGATTATTTCAGGGTGAATCTTTTCTACCCATGACGCCTTGCCGCAAGGAGCTTTTTGACTACCTCAGCAAACTTGGGGAGGGATATGAGTCTCTGCCTCCTTCACGAAGGACATGTTGTTGTTCAGGAGTCCCTCAGAGTGCTCTTTACATTGCTCCACGATATCCTTAATCAGGGTCCTCAGTTCTCCTCCCTTGTTGAATACAGACTGAGCCAAGCTTTCTCCCTTTCTGAGTATTCCAACGGTTTGTGAGAACTTCCTTGAGGCCATCCAAAAGTCTATAGTCTCCCGAAACTCGCCACATGCTCTGGTTTTTGCTATAGCTACCACGGCAGCTGCAGTCGTTCTGGCCAACTGGTACCGGTTTGCTGTTTTCAGAGACCCCTGGGCCAACCAAGATGAGATGTTTCAATGAAATACAGCCTCAAGAGAAATTGCAAAGGCAAGGCTTCCACTTTTTTTTTGCATTTCTTCACAGCATAGGTTAGTTTTTTTTAAAAGGCCGTTATATCTTACAGGTCTGCTTTGAAGTACTTTTCTCAAGAGGAAAAAAAAAATCTCATTAAAAGGACTTGATCATGAATAGATTTTTACTATAATAAAACACAGATGCACCTCCGTTTAATATCACACTGATTGTGCGGACTTGTTTAAATGACTAACTGCAAGCCTGGAAACTGTTTATGTCTGAGTAGTGCAAATATTTAATCTTAGAATATTCAACCTCTGACAGTTTTCATGCTGGCCTTAAATTTAGTTCCCAAATAATCAAGTAAGATCAGGTTTTGCTTGTTATGCTTGTTGTAAATATGGATTTATTGATTAAGGTAAATGGGTGTTTAATGTAGAATCAAAAAATACAGGACATGATGTCTGTCTATCCTTTGTGCCAAGATGGTGAGCACTTCCAGAAAATTAACCTTGTTTTGAGTGGTTGACGATCGAGTGGGGGTTTTCTGGCTTGTGTGGGGTGTATCTTGGTCTGGTTTAGGTTGTAAAATTTATTTTAATTTATAATATTTTTCTGCCTGTAATATTTTAGATAAATAAATCAGTCAATCGCTGCAGTGTTTGTCCCTGTAAGTGTACCTTTTCTTAGGAAGTTTAAGAAAATGTATCATCTTTTAAGAAAACTGACCTTTCTTGTAAAAAAAATAAGTGAGATCATTTGAAAATAATCTCAACCCATTAATTATTGTATTTATCACTTATTATGAAATGTGACAGTATTTTAGAACTCTGTAAGTGATTTCAAAAACAGTTTGGAGGGAAATGAATTGCAGTCATTTATGTAACATATGGGAGCCATACTTTTATACACCACAATGGTTAATTTTTTTAATTAATTCAGTACATTCAGATGTTCTTATTGTCCTTCCATTAAGAAATACTGATGCAAACACAGGATGTATATTTAGAAAAAAAAAATTGTAATATCACTTTTTCCACTTTGTTTCTTCAAAAGGATTATCTTCAAATTATATAAAACATCTCTTTACAGAGAGGCAACGTAACTATTTCATCTGGTCAGCATGGCAATGTGTCCTTTGACGGGGGTCAGCGGTCCGAGGTTGGGGATGAGGGCGGCCGGTTGTAGGCTGGAGACGGGAACGTGTCTACTGGTTAATTCTTTCCTTTAATTTATCAATCTGCGTCTGGAACCAGTCCCTGAGGAGGAGAAGACAAAAAAACGTGTTACGCAGATTCAAAGTGTGCATGCTGATTGATGTGTGCCGACTTATTTCCCCTGTGTGTGTGTGCGCGGTTACCGTGAGTCCGTTGCGATTTTGCTGTTTTGTATCTCTTCAAAGGTCGTCTTGGCCTTCTCAGCCAGGTTCTTGGCCACCTCAGCCATCCGCTCGCCAAAGTTATTGAACCCCGTCGTGAAGGTCGGATCCAGATCCTGCTCCTGATCCTGATCCTGAGCCTCTGTAGGTGAGAGCGATGGACAGAGACGGACAAAGTTACACAACATGGAAGAAGAACAACAAAAATGTAGCAGCGCATATTTTTTATTCTATTTTTTACAAACATGATACATACCTGTGTATGCGACAAAAGCCAGCATCAGCACGGCAACTGCAAGGTACAGTCTCATCTTGGCTGTGACTCTTTGAGGAGGAAGGAAAAAGACGGGTTGCGGTTTATTTGTGTCGCGCATAAACACGTTTACATGGCACAAGAGAAGCAATTAAGTCTATAAGTAGCGCCCCGTACGTCAGCACCACAGCGACTGGACAGTTCCCTTTACGTTCAGTCCGTTCTTTACAATTTAATGATTAACAACTAAAAGCTTAATATTCAGCAATCTTTGTGGTTGAATTAAATGTCGCCATGACTAACAAATAAGTCTCCTCAGGTTATGGCAAAACGTTTCGATAAATAGGCTACATACAGTATCGTTGTGTCAAATGAAATGTCAATCATACCTGGTGTCCGTTTCAGAGGAGGAAAAAAAAAGAGTGTGTTTGAGCGTCTGAATGTGTTCCTCTTTATAAACCCACTCGGTTGTAGGAGGGTGACGCATAACACCAGACTTCAGTCAACATGTCCACGTGGAGACCTTGAGTTATCACTGCCCTCTTGATTTGGCCAGCACCGATATAAATGCATTGAAAGATACTGACTATGATAAAGAGCCACTGAGGAAATAAGTTGTGTGCGTGTGCGTGTGCGTGTGCGTGTGCGCGTGCGCGTGCGCGTGCGCGTGCGCGTGCGCGTGCGCGTGAGAGGAGCTTTTTGACTACCTCAGCAAACTTGGGGAGGGATATGAGTCTCTGCCTCCTTCACGAAGGACATGTTGTTAGGGTTCAGGAGTCCCTCAGAGTGCTCTTTACATTGCTCCACGATATCCTCAATCAGGGTCCTCAGTTCTCCTCCCTTGTTGAAGACAGACTGAGACAAGCTTTCTCGCTTTCTGAGTATTCCAACGGTTTGTGAGAACTTCCTTGAGGCCATCCGAAAGTCTATAGTCTCCCCAAACTTGCAGCTGCAGCCGTTCTGACCAACTGGTGCCGGCTTGCTGTTTTCAGAGACCCCTGGGCCAACCAAGCCCAAAAGGCTATGTCCCGAGATGCTTCAATGAAATACAGCCTCAACAGAAATTGCAACGGCAAGGCCTCTGCATTTTTTTGCATCTCTTCACATTTCTTCACAGCATGGGTTAGTTTTTCAAAAAGGCCGTTATATCTTACAGGTCTGCTTTGAAGTACTTTTCTCAAGAGGAAAAAAAAATCTCATTACAAGGACTTGATCATGAATAGATTTTTACTATAATAAAACACAGATGCACCTCCGTTTAATATCACACTGATTGTGCGGACTTGTTTAAATGACTAACTGCAAGCCTGGAAACTGTTTATGTCTGAGTAGTGCAAATATTTAATCTTAGAATATTCAACCTCTGACAGTTTTCATGCTGGCCTTAAATTTAGTTCCCAAATAACCAAGTAAGATCAGGTTTTGCTTGTTATGCTTGTTGTAAATATGGATTTATTGATTAAGGTAAATGGGTGTTTAATTAATGTAAACAATGCAAAGAATGGAACTGCAGCTTTCATTTAAATGTATTTTTCTGCCTGTAATATTTTAGATAAATAAATAAATCAGTCAATCGCTGCAGTGTTTGTCCCTGTAAGTGTACCTTTTCTAAGGAAGTTTAAGAAAATGTATCATCTTATAAGAAAACTGACCTTTCTTGTAAAAAAAATAAGTGAGATCATTTGAAAATAATCTCAACCCATTAATTATTGTATTTATCACTTATTATGAAATGTAACAGTATTTTAG
The DNA here is from genome assembly GCF_023349555.1 of Cebidichthys violaceus. Lineage (NCBI taxonomy): Eukaryota > Metazoa > Chordata > Actinopteri > Perciformes > Stichaeidae > Cebidichthys > Cebidichthys violaceus. The sequence continues at coordinate 3,834,251 of NW_027176927.1, forward strand.
AACTCTGTAAGTGATTTCAAAAACAGTTTGGAGGGAAATGAATTGCAGTCATTTATGTAACATATGGGAGCCATACTTTTATACACCACAACTGTTCATTTTTTTAATTAATTCAGTACATTCAGATGTTCTTATTTTCCTTCCATTAAGGAATACTGAAAGCATAGCAATGTGTCCTTTGAAGGGGTGGAGGGCCGGTTGTAGGCTGGAGACATAGACATGTCGACTGGTTCATTTACGCCATTTTTGCCTTGAAATGATCAATCTGCATCTGTAACCAGTCCCTAAGGAGGAGAAGACAAAAAAAAACACGTGTTATACAGATTCAAAGTGTGCATGCTGATTGATATATGTGTGCCTACTTATTTCCCATGTGCGCGGTTACCATGAGCCCGTTGTGAATTTGCCACTTTGTATCTCTTCAAAGGTCGTCTTGGTCTTCTCAGCCAGGTTCTTGGCCTTCTCAGCCACCTGCTGGCCAAAGTTATTGAGCCTCTGCTTGATGGTCTGATCCTGAGCCTGAGCCGGAGCCAGAGCCTGATCCAGATCCAGATCCTGAGCCGGAGCCGGAGCCGGATCCTGATCTGGAGTCTGATCCGGAGCCGGATAGTGATCCTGATCTGGAGCCGGAGCCAGATCCTGCTCCTGATCCTGATCCGGAGCCGGATAGTGATCCTGATCTGGAGCCGGAGCCAGATCCTGCTCCTGATCCTGATCCGGAGCCAGAGCCAGATCCTGTTCCTGATCCTGAGCCTCTGTAGGTGAGAGCGATGGACAGAGACGGACAAAGTTACACAACATGGAAGAAGAACAACAAAAATGGAGCAGCGAAGATTTTTATTTTTATTTTTTATTAACATGATACATACCTGTGTATGTGGCAAAAGCCAGCATCAGCACGGTAACTGCAAGGTACAGTCTCATCTTGGCTGTGACTCTTTGAGGAGGAAGGAAAAAGACGGGTTGCGGTTTATTTGTGTCGCGCATAAACACGTTTACATGGCACAAGAGAAGCAATTAAGTCTATAAGTAGCGCCCCGTACGTCAGCACCACAGCGACTGGACAGTTCCCTTTACGTTCAGTCCGTTCTTTACAATTTAATGATTAACAACTAAAAGCTTAATATTCAGCAATCTTTGTGGTTGAATTTTCTCAATTTTGTTGACCCGCAAATGTTTTTTTTTTTTATCTATACGATATTATTTTCAGTTCCAAGAGTGATGCAAATGAAATGTCAAACATACCTGGTGTCCGTTTCAGAGGAGGAAAAAGAAGAAGAGTGAGTTGAGGGTCTTGGTGTGTTCCTCTTTATAAACCCACTCAGTTCTATAGGAGGGTGACATAACACCAGACTTCAGTCAACATGTCCACGTGGAGACCTTGAGGTATCACTGCCCTCTTGGTTTGGCCAGCACCTATGTAAATGCATTGAAAGATACTGATTATGGTAAAGAGCCCCTAAGCAAATAAGTTACGTGCTGAATTGCATAATTTTGTAAGATTTTGTTATATGCAGCACACCGATGAGGTGACTCTCGATAAAGGTCATCATCCACCACAGTGTGCAGTGTCTAATCATCGTTTACAAAGAAGAGGGCATGACTAAAGAGATCAGATGGCTCAATTTACTATCAGAAATGTGTCCCTGTTGCACATTTAGTGTAAAATAAAATCATGATGTGATCATTATGTATCCCTCAGCAACAATGACGTCAATAGATAAGGTGTGATGTGATGCAGGAGGAGCATAGTTCAGCACTGATAGCATTATAACCACTAACCTGAGCTTTTTGGAAGCTCCTTAGGACCTAAACCAAGCACTCTGTGTCAAACAGCCTTATATCCACCATCATCAGTTCCCTGATATATATACATATATATATATATATATATATATATATATATATATACATATATATATATATATATATATATATATATATATACACACACACCAGGGAACTGGACTGCTTCAGGACTGTATGCACCTGACTGTGAAAATAAATTTAAAAAATCATGTTTGTGAGAATAATACACATCATGTAGATTTCCGATGAAATTATTATTTTTCACTTCCATAGTTGCATACTTCATACCTTTGCGGCAGTGTTTCAATCATTATTATTGATGATTCAACATGTAAGGCTAATATTGGATTTGGTAGAGGTAGAGCTAATTTTAGCTGCTTTAAATACTTTAACTGCTTTAATTTGATCAATAACAATGCATCAAGACAAGACCAACAGGGAAAAAACATGCATTTTCATGCACTAATCAATTTTGAGATTTAGTGCTATTTTGCTTCCACATCTCTTTAAGATTGAGGTGGAAAGAAAATATTCTAAAGATGTTTATTTTTCTACACTTTGTCTATTTGCCTGTGTAAAGTTCTCCTAAATTCAACAAACATTAGCATTAGACAATGCCTCATTTGCATATTTCAAAATAAAATCTTAGAAAAGTTGTAATCCAAAAAATGTATTGTCTTGATGTAAGTAATAATTGGGGAAGTTTCATGATGATATCTAATAGTTTTTTTTAACCTATTCACCTGTAGTGTTATACAAAATATATGGAAATTTACAATATATTTTAAATGCCGTTTTCCCTAAATATTTTTTTCCTCATACCAGTTTTATTCCTGTCTATATTCAGAAAGTTTACAGAGAGGTTTGTTCATATATCATTCATAGCCTGATTTATGCAACATTTGATCACTAACAATATCGCACATTTTATTTTTTCATGGTTGTATCCTGAAACCAGATGTTTTTAACCTGGCTTTATCCAATGTTCAGATTGCTGTTCTAGAAATGTATGCAAATTGGCACATATTCAATAAGATAGTGTTCCATTTGTGTATTTGAATACACTTTTTCAGAAAAATTGTAATGCAAAAAATAGTCTCAATGTAAGTAATCAACTGGGGAGGTTCAATAGTTCAATATTTTAACCTATTCACCTGGGGTGTTTCCCTTTGATGATTATACTTTTGTAAAAATATATGTCTTTCAAATAAATTGAGTTAAATGTTCAATACATAACTCTGATATGTAGTTGAATATAAGTACAATAACTTTTCATTGCCATCTTAGTAACATTTTATATTGTGTATTGATTCCTTATTCTTTTGGCCAACTCTGCTGATTGAAGAATTACTTTTTTAATGGTATTTTGTTCATGGGGCAGAAGTCACTATAGCTTTAATTCACAAGCTCCTGGTAGAGCACAAAATGTGCTAAAGAGTTGAAGGGTTAAAACCCTTTAATTCCCTGCTCTACAGTTTGGTAGAGCACATTTTGAGTCACTATATCTTATTAAAAAATGTATTAACTTTGACTTAACCTGATTGAGCCATCTCTACAACTTAAAGGGTAGGCCTTCTTAACCTGCCTCTTCACAGGAAGTTAGCAAGACAAATTTTCCTCCAGACATGTGGACACTATTTGGTGGAAATTTCAAAGGTAAGCAAATTTATTTGACATATTACAGAACATATGGTCTTACTGAAGATAATTATGTAACTTGATACAAAAAAAATAATTAAAAAGGGTAAAATAATTTCTTAAAAACATGCCTGACCAAACGGTTTAATTGTCACTTTATAATAAAGGTAGCAAAGTTAAGCTAATGTAAATCAAAGTCAGTATTTTCTATAAAATGAAACACATCTGATTATTTATTGTTGTAAATATGATACATTTAAGGTTGATTTATCATTTTATGGTAAACGTAGTAGTGATTCTGAGATAATAAATCAACTTTTTTCTAATTCAACAACACCAAATATGATTATTCACTGCTGTTAATATATATTTAATGTTATTCCAGTAAATATTTGATGAAAAATTGTAACATTATATTGTTTTCCTAAATGGTTTTATAAATACATTTTCGTAAAAAGTAAATATGGTAACGATCTAGAATAAGTACGGAGAAGTAATAAAACTACTAATTGAATGGTAACCAATTGACATATTTTGGTATAATAACATATTACTAGCATTATAACAGTGCACGGTTTGTAATTGTAAGTGCCCATCACTCATTCCTGCCTACAATCAGCATATGGGAGGTATTGATCTTTCTGACATGCTGGTACATCTGTACAAGACCCCAGCCAAGTCAAGGCGATAGTACATTCCCCTGTTTGGGTACATTCCCCTGTTTGGATACATCCTGTTTGGATACATCCTTGACCTGTGCATCTCAAATTCCTGGCTGGTCTACAAGAGGGATTGTGGCCTACTGAACGAGAAACCAATGCCTCTCAAAAGATTCAGCATGGCAGTCGCCCATGGTTTGATGAGAGTCAACGAGCCAGCACCCAAAGTTGGCAGACCATCGTCCTGCTCTCCACCACCTCAGAAGAAACTCTACACCCCAAGACCCTCACAACCACAACCAGATGTGCGTTATGACAACTGTGGACATTGGCCCCTTCACTGTGACAAGCGTGGGAGGTGCAACCTGTGTCCAAAGGGTGTGTCGAGATGGTAATGCAACGTTTTCCTGTGTTTGAATGCAAACCAGCAATGCTTTGCAGCATACCATGAGAAACAAAGTAGATATAATGCTCAAAAAAACATGTGTGCTGTCGAAACACTGCGCACATGAGGTGTGTTGAGACTGAAATGTTAGAAATGCAATGTTTTTCTGTGTTTTGCAATATTCCTTTTTGAATCAAAAACCAGACAGCATATCACCAAAAATTGGAAGTGTATCAAACATTTATGCTGTTTATTACTTCAATAATTTTACATTTTATTTAAATACTTTTATTGTATTGATATTTGTATGTATTTTGGTACTTTTACCATAAAGTGACCTCTCAACCGTTTGGTAGAGGCCTGTATTTAAAAAACTGTGGGTTCTGTTGACATTTTTTGGGGGGGATTTTTGTTAATGCAAAGGAATCATTTTTCCATTACTTTTTTCTTAGTGAGGACAATAAAGGGGGCAGACTGCTTTTCTGTAGTGTCCTGTTTTGTTTTGGTGTAATTTTCCATTTACTTCTCTACTAAGTACCCTATTGCCTCACTTGATGTCTCTTTTATTCAGACCTTCCCTTTCTTAAAAGGGAAGTGAGTCAGACAAAACCCTATGTGGTCCATCTTGTAAGTTAGCATGCAACAGAACAACAGTACAGTTGGTTGAACTGCAGTAACCCTGTGACCTGAGTAAGAACCAAGAAGTTTGTGTCTGATAGTTTGATATCTGTTTTCACACCAAGTGTTCTGCTGCAAAGGGCCGAATGCCTATTTGTTGCGAACGACTTGATCTATAAGGTGCTATCACTATGATGAATAGCCTACAATTGAGTTAAATGAGCCTTCACATGCCTCAACACCCACATATCACCTCTGAAAGACTAAATCGCCATCTCTTTTGTCATGAAGTGGCCAGTGGGTTTATGTATGAGCTTGTGCTTGCGTGCATTTAAGCTCCTCTTGAATAATTGTAGGAGGCATAGGGCGTGAAAGTGCACGTCCTGCGTGCTCCCAATTGGCAATAACAAGCCTACAAAAAGGCTGTTTTTGTGTTTGGCCAAGGGCTCATGTGGTGACTGATTTTGTGTGCCAGCTCTGAAGGGGGGTGGGGGGGTGGAAAGAGTAAAGGGGTTGCAATAAGAGGGAAAATCTCTGCATGGGGTGTTTTTGGAGGGTTACTTGCAGTCATGGGCTAGATTGCATCTGCTAGTTTGCTAGACGTTTTTTTTAGGTTGCTGGGCAGTACTCACAGCGCAGACACCCTATAGGAACAGACGAAGCAGAAGTGCTGATCTGGCAGGATGCTTGTGGTTTTCCTGTTTTTCCAACCATGACTGATCCATGCAACAAAGGACAGTTTAAAGTAGCAGTTTCACTTGTCTGTTATTTGCCAAATAAGCACTGGTTCCTGAAAGAAATGATATCATCGGGGACAAACACCCGCCATGGTGTTAGTCATTCTTTCATTTTACATGCAATGCCCTTTAACCCAGATAGAAAGGGTAAACATGTTTTCTTGTAACAGAATGAGGCTGCTGGTAGAGGAAAGAAGCTTAAATTAACAAATAATTGACTTCCAGAGACATATCAATGTCAATTAACTATACATATCTCTACATAAACATAACATTCTTAGCCACAAGTCTTTAAGATTATTGTTTTGGGCATTTGCCTTTATTTCTGTTAGCATACAAAGAGTTAAAAAGGAAATGCGAGGACATTGGGGTGGGGGAGTCAAGTCCAATCCCAGTGTCCAGTCCGATTCCAACCATGGATGTTGTAGTCCCATGCCAACTCAAAATCCCTAATATAGCATAATCCAAGCATTAATTATATTACATTGATTCTCTAATTGTCAGTTCATGTGATCTTTATGAATTCATATTTCATTGTTTTATCTTAGTTCAGACACCTCAAAGTGGTTCTTAAGCAGTTACCATCTCCTTGATTAAAATGAATCTCAGAAAAATGTGTGTTCTGCTCTTGAAACTCACAGCATTTGTGTTTCTTTATGAAGCAAATTAGGTTTACTTTATCTTCCAAAAAGGAAAACACAGCTGCAACTTTGTGCAGCATGGATTCAAGCTGCACAAAGGGGTCAGGGGATAGGAGAGGAGATGAACAAGGGACAAATGGTGTCCTCTACTGGCCTCTGCTCTACACTTCAAAGGAAAAATCCTGCTGAGTTTGAGAAGCATAAACTTTTCTTTTTTTCATTTGAGGAGTGACTGATCTGAGTTTAGGACATTCATCACCATCTTTTCCCCTGAGGCGATCCAGATGTGTAGCAAGCTGAAAATCTCATGATTTGGGTCCTTTGCAACCACTTTGGGTCGTAAAGTTATGTTTCTTAATTACTGTATGACCTGTCAGGAACATGAAAAGTAAATTTAGAAAGACCCATACTGACATTTTTCAATAGATCTTTTTTGGGGCATTTTTGCCTTTCTTTAATAGCTGATGGTGAGAGACATGACATGCAACAAATTATCCCCTGCCAGAAACAAACATAGCAGTTCAATGATATGCATCTCAACCACTAGGAGTATGCACCAAACATATGCTTGCATGTGGGCACACGCTCTACAAACAGCATCTGTGCAAATATGAATATCTCTTATTGACATGTCTGAGCAAAGATGTGTATACAAACGCACTGATGCATAATATAATATGGGCCTAGATAAAGGTAGAAATGATAGTGTCAACATAATGCGTATTCAATCGAGGGCACAGTGTGTTCCCAAATTCCTGCTTGGATCAAGAGAAAGTAATCTGGGAACAGATCTTTACAAGTCTGGACTAGCAAAAATGCAGGCTGAGGGTTGTGGGGTTTGGCTGCGTGACGAGTGCTAATGGAGAAAGGGGGAGGATTGGGGTGGAGTACAGAGAGCTTGAATAGTAAAACAAATTTTTATTTAAGATTCATTACTTCTGTAGGAACGGAAAGACCCAATTCAGCAAGGGGTGTGGTCAAATAGGCTGATAACTTCCTATAAATTCCGTTGTATAATTAGTCTTGTAGTCTTATGCAGCAATTGCTAATGTAATGGGTAAAGATGAAAACGTTTATGAGAAGTTGCTCAGGATGATATTGTTATTATTTAGTCATTCAGTTTATCTAAAACATCTTTGTGAAGTCTCCACTTGTTAGTAACTGAACCTCTTCTTAACAGATTACACTTGTGTTTGATCAGAGAAACGAACAGTGGAAACGGAGCATCTTTTCTAAGTTCTTTATTCACTCAGCACTGTTCAGCACACAGACAGTGTGCTTACAGTGAGCAGCATGGTGGGCATGTGACACACAAGGGACACTATAGTCAGACTAAAGAACAGACAGGCAGCATTACAATAACTGATGCAAGTTTTACATTCTTCTTCTGTGTGAAGCACAACAAGAAATGCAGAGAATACAGAAGGACACTTTAATGGTTCACCTCTCGAAAAACAAGCAGACACATTACTATAGGTGCCCCCCCTCCATCTTTTGATGATATCTATTATTCAGTGCATTTATTGAAAAGAAAGACACTTATGCTTGGTGCATTTAGGAATGATATACCATCCCTGCCTATGAGGACAGCAGTTATGTGTACAACCAAACGAAATGTAAGAAGCTCAATACAAAACCTCAGGTGGTGGGTTGACAGCTATAACAGTTAATTACCAGTAGAAAAGCAAAGCATATTACCAAATATTGTTTCCTGTTTGTGTATTAAAGGCTGTTACTGACTGAGGTGCTTGTGTTCAGTGATAAGAGGTGATAAGAGAAGAAAGGGTGACTCTACAGTCAAGAACCCAAACAGACGTTTATCTGATGGCTGTTCTGTAAAAGACGCACCTCATCCCCCTCCTTCATCTCATCATCCCCTTATTCTGAACAATAGAGCACCCAGATAACTCTGGGTAACTATCAACTCCCACTACCCCCAGGGTATTAAGAAATCAGAGTCTTTCTTTAAGAAGTGGTGGTCTCCTTGACCTTTTCCATGATGTTCTCAATCTGCTCACGGATCTGGGTGGCGTAGGGGGAGATCATCTCGGTCAGTTCGTCGATCTTGCCTTCCAGGGAGGTGCGCAGGTCCTGGACGGTGGCCTCCAGCTGGGTCTTGATGCCCTCAGCCTGGCTCTCCAGCTGCTGGCCCAAGCCTTCAGCCTGGGTCTTCAGAATAGTGGAGATGTCGCTCAGCTTTTTGTTGGCGGTGTCACTGGCCTGCTGGACGTAGGGCTCAACATTCTCCTTCATGGTGTCGAAGTTCTGGGAGGTGCGGGACTGGATCTCACCCAGGTAGGTGGCCACAGTGCTTAGGGGGAAAAAGAAGGAGACATTTAGATTTCATGCAAAGAAAAAAAGTTTGATAAAGTGTAAAACCCTTCACCCCACTTACTTGCGAATCTCCTCAGTGTCCTTGTTCAGGCGCTTCTTCAGCTTGTGGCTATAGGTGTTGATGCGGCCGCGAACCTCATCGGTGTTCTGTGCCATCATGACCTTGAGCTCACCCAGATACTCAGTGCTGCGCTCCTTGGCATCCAGCATGTCCTTCTGGAGTTTGTTGGCCAGAAGCTGCAGGTCCTGAGATAGCTGTCCAGTGGTGGTATCGGTGTAGGGGGTCAGCTTGGTATTGATGTCATCTCTGTATGCTGCCAGCTCTGCCATGCTGTCGGTGATCAGAGTGCTGGAAGCAGAGGGACAAGATGGTCAGACATGAGGACAAATTAAGATTGTAACTATAGTTCAAGGTTGTGGGATAGCAAGATTCAAGGTTTGGAAATAAGACTAAGAGAAAAGTAGGAAAGGGACAACATTGGAGCATGTGGAGGTACTGAAACTGAGGATGTAGTGAACTAATCCCTGCCTATTGAAAACAAGATGGCAAGAGAATGATAAAGTTAACTTACTCTAGCTCCCTGGTGAGCTGAGAGGCCTTGAGCTCCTGCACAACTCCATCAGCCTTTTGGTTCAGTTCAGCGACATACTGCCAGAAACGATCCACAGATTCCTCCCATTTTTGTGTGGTGGCATCAGCCTGGCGCACAACACGGGCATTGCAGCCTGTCATGGGCACAGTGGAAAGGTTGGATAAATATGCAAATCTGATCAAATAATTAGTGTTGTCAATCCAGGACCAAGTTAGTGCACTTACCAGTGATGACTGCCAGAGCAAGGATCAGAGCTACAGCCTTCATGGTTGTTGGATAGACAGATACTCCTGCAAATTAAAGAGGGGAAAGATAAGCAACAATGCAAAGACATAAAGCAGAAATTCTACCATTAGATATTACAGCAAGACTACAATTTAAGCTAATTTTTTTTTTTTTTTTTAAGAAAAAGGTCACTGTTTTTAATAAATATAATCATAAGGTATAACTGAGCAGTATAAAGATTTCAAACGAGAAATACTCAAATTCTAACATGGATAGAATAATCAGAAAGACGTTTCTATAAACGGGTATTAAATGAGAACACACTAGGTCTCTTTGCACGCCGTGCGGTTCTGACACTCACCTGAGAGGTTGAGCTTCCTCCGTGCTCCCTGTACGGTGACTGCGGGTTTTTATACAGTGGCAGGAGACTGTTGCGCGAGCGAGGGGGAGGGAGGGGGGAGGCGGAGGGGGGTGGATGCCCGCGAGCATTCACGTGGTGATGGTGATTTGTCTGCACAGATTCCTGTTTTCCCTCCACGCAAGTTGTCACCAACACCGCGTCCGAAGTTCTCACAGGTTTATATTGTTTGAGGGGTTGATTAAGCAATCTGGATGTCACGAGAATAACAAGGTGAAAGTTTCACGTTCATAGTCATGGAAAATACGTCTCTTCTTTTCACAGCTTACAAAGCCTGAACAACAGTGAACCGTTCATGTGTTGCTGTTAGAGGTAGAAAGTAACAAATTACAAGTTACAAGTTTTTTGATGAGGCTAATTTACTTGTTTCATTATTGTCAGAGGTTGGAATCGTTTGCTTCTTTTACTCAAGTAGTAGTTTCACTACAATGTAAAATATTGTAATATACTCCAATACAAGTAAAAGCTGGTAAGATGATGTTACCGATCATATTTATATACTGTTTTGTTTAAGTTTTAATTATAGAACCTGAGTCTGTAAAGTAACTAGTAACTATGTTTGCCAATAAAGCAAAGTCTTTGAGTATGAAACACAGTATTTATCTCTGAAATACGGATTTGGATTATAAAAAAGCACAAAAAATAGATAACAATTAATACCTTAAATGTGTGCTTAAGTTCCATACTTGTAGCCTACTTCGTTAAATTCCACTACTGAAAACGAAAATAAAAACATTTAACAGATCATTTAGTTACTTAGAATGAGGAACTATGAAGCATGATGGCATGATTTAATATATTCTGCAACAGTATGTGAAGAATTATATATGTGGCGACAGCTCAGCAATGTGTGCCTATAATTGTAATTGAACAAGTGGTGCTTCTGATTCTTCAGTATATTTAGTTGCTAATTCCATTATTTTTATGCACCTTTACTTTTATTATATAATGGTATTGTTACTTTTGCTCAAGTACATATTTTAGTAATTCCTCCACTACTGGGTATTGCATGTTTTGTGTTAAATGACCACAAGTTTGTAGGTTTTTCTTTGATCCTTATCACCAAGTGTTCTCATGTGGATATAAATCCCCCTGGCGCCAGGATGCAAATAAGCCTTTCACACTTGCATTGCAATCTAAATGGTCTGCCGTTGCTGACCATCGACACCCCACCTATCTACCCCTTGCAGACACACAACCCCCCAAGTCAATCCCACTCAGGTACAGTAAAACCACTCTACAAAAGAAGGATTACAGGCAATAAAGTACAGAGAACATGAACTATTTGTATTACATGTGAACTGGACAATGGGCCAAATAAGTAGATTATACACCATGGAGGAAACAAATGATATTTGTTTATGTGCTAGGTTACTACAGAAGACAAGAAATTCACAGGATTTTGCAATTGGTAAATGAAAAGGGGATGTTTGATACAGAAAGAAGTTGGTTACCTCAGCTTATTGAGCAACAAATGTTCAGTGGCAGAGCATAACTGTCATGAGTCATCGGTGTGTTTTGCTGCCATTAGTTATGATATAAAAAAATGTTTTGCTCTGATTCTATCATTGACTGTGTTTAATGACCTTTGCCCTTTAGGACTTGGGCTCTGTGTTATCAACCAAACATTTTACAGAAACCCAACTTTACACAGGAACAAAGTTTAAATGGGTTGGATTGGTCAGATAATTAGTGTGAGAGCATGATAACATTAGTGTGTGATAACCCAAAGGGGTCAACTGTGTGCTAAGCAAACGGAAGACTGTACCTAAATGTATAGTTCAGCTGTTGTGTAATGGACCTGTTCAAACGCTAATCAAACAACAATGAGATTAAAACCGGTTGATCAAATTTGAAGTAAGATACGATAAGATTGAACTCAGTATGATTAGGTGTCACTTTTCTATAAAAAACCTTTGACCTTAATATTCCACAACAATAGTGTGTAGTGTGTGTCACTGCAGGAGGTGTGTCACACACAGAAAGACACTGTATGTTCAGCTAGATAACAAGTCCAGTCCAGTTCAAACACACCAACAAATCAAGATTAAAAATATAATTCCACCGTAAACATTGTCACGCAATGACTTTTTTTGTTTTGTTTTAAGAACATGTTTGATCTCTTGTGAAACATTCACCTACACTTCTAAAACGCATTTCCAGTATGGCAATAACAGACATAAACTACATAGTTTGTGCTTGCATTCTGCAGATGTGATGGACCACAGTGACCAAACTACACAAATGCACCAACAAAGGTCACAAACCAGACACCACAAACCCAGAATGGCGTGCCTGGCTTTGCTGAACCTCCGGGATAAAGAGTCAGAGGCGTGGAAGTGAAACTGAGAGATTCAAGAAGAAGCATGAGGTAATACAGTAAAATATCTGCCACAGTCATCGAAACTACAGTGGCTTCTCCTTTTGCTCCACAATAACAGAGGCAATGATTGATGTCTACCAAGAACAAATGTGTGAGAGGACATCTTTAGATGTTATGAACAAAAGTAACCCCCAGCCTGATGATGGTTTCTGTAAGCTGGATTTGAAGAATTAGGTATTTTTTGTTAAGTCCAGATGATCTCACCCCTCCAAACAGGCAAACATCTGTAGAAACGAATCAGTGAGGTTACTGCAGTTAAGTCTGTGGGTTAAAAGTTGTTAAACTGGGCGTTGGAATTCAGAATAGAGTGTTTTTTCTGCAGCATATCCCCCGTCTATCTCAGAGTCAGCTGATGTGGGACGTGTGCAGGCTGAGCCAATTGTCCGAGCAGGGCTGCTGTGTTTATAGCACCGTCTCACTGCAATGAAGGGGTCACAGGTTTGCTGCATAGCAGCTCATGCGTGTCTATCAACAAACAAAAGTAACCCTGAGTCACATTGCTGCCTGCTGTCATTCCTTTTTCAATGCTTAGGGTAAGAGGGTAAGCTGATGTTGTCCTTTTAGACTGAAGAATAAAAAGCAGTTGGTTGGTTGGTTGGCAACATGTTTCTTAATGATCACAAATGTTTTATTTGGTTGAGTATTAGTTTAAATCAGCGTGAATTACATCTAATTAAAGGATTAGCTTGACATTTTAGGAAATACGTTTGTTCGCTTTCATGCTGAGAGTTGGATAATAAGCCTAATACCACTCTTAGTTTCTTACTTTGAGAATGCGCATTGCACAACTCCTCAGTCTGCTTTAATCATCAAACATGATCACTTGTCTTGTCATAGCAAGTAATCATAAGTGATCTGCAGTCTACATGGATTTGTCTTTCATTTTTTCTATCCAGTATCTCCTGTCTGATTGCACAATGCTGGAAAATACCATCTTGTTGTTGCTTTTCAGAATCGATTGTTTTTTTTTTCTTTGTCATTCATTTACTTAAATAATGATGTAATAACTGGGTTTGTAAAGCCCAAATCAACATTTTTTAAAGCTCTAGGTGCAAAGTGCAAACTCGTATCAAGACAAAATTATTGTAATAGTGTAGAACAAGAAACCCATCAGGTATTTGTATTAATATATCAGGAACGGTATTACAACTTTTAACATGCAGATTCAAAATATAACCTAAAACCTTCACACAATCAGACATAATAGGAAATCTGAGCCGTGTGTTTGTGTGTGCTTGGAGGGTTAATTGTGAGCATAGTCAGTGACAAATGGGGGCAGAACTGAGGAATGTTGTTTGCCACTGGGTAAGGCAGCGTGGGAGCGATCTGGCAGCAGGGATGGAGGCACAAAAGGAAAACTAAAAAACAAGGTGGAAGCAGGACTTGTTTATGTGAAATTCCAGACTTGCCAAGGCAAACCTGAACATGCCCTATCCAAGACCCACAACTTAATCTTACAGGGGCGGGGCAGCGGGGGGCAAGATTTTGCAACATGAACTGAACAAACAAGAAAGGCTTTATTCCCTACTTATTTGTATGTGGAGCTAAAGTTTATTGATTGCTTACTAATGCCAAAAGTGAAGTATCTGCATTGAAAATGGCTGGCCGCTATCTAGCCCTCACCGGCACATCAATATACTGTACATATAATGTAGTGACTCTATATGTTCACCAGGTGGCATCAAAAATTCTTGTTTCATCCATTCAAGTCCAAAAGTGTTTGTTTTTATGTTCATCAACAATATTTCTTTTAAAGCTGATTAAAATCATTAAACCATTTATTCATGTACATGAGTAACCATGTTGGAGATATTGTTATTCTATTTCTCGTTACCCATTTAACCACATTGTAATTGCTGTGTTTCTTGTGCTTTTCTTTATTTCATTTAATGCGAAACATTTGGCCTCCTCAGACCTCACTAACACTCTTTAGTAATTTCAACAGGACTTTGTAAATAACCAACAGACTCACAAGTTTATGTTCTGCCTTTATTTTCATAATATAGAAAGAGAACACAGTGTCTGGTCACAGATAAACACTCAATATTTGTTATTTATCTTTTTGTTTAATACTTTAAATATGTATAGTTTAAGACACTTTCAACTTTCAATACTAGTGAACTTGTGTTGTCATATTGAACATGAACATGTTGCTTGGATCTGAGAATTGTGTTCTTTAGATGCATCTTTTTCTGTTTAACATGAGGTGGAGGTTGACTTAGTTGGCTTTGGTAAAGGCCTCGTAGAGGGAGGTGACCTTCAGCTTCAGGTCATCGGTGTAAGGCCCCAGCTGAGCCTGCAGATCCTTCACACTCTGCTCCAAGCTGGTCTTAAGCTCCTCACTCTTCTGCATCAGGGTGGTCCTCAGGGCCTCAGTGTCCATGGATTCTGCATAGGGGGCCAGCTCCTGTTTGAGCTGCTCCACTCTCTGCTGGATCTTGGCTTTCATGTCCTCGGTGTAGGGAAAAAGCCCAAGTCGGCTGACAGCGCTCAGCTCCTGGTTGACACGCTCTCTCAGCACATCGGCCTCTGTGGTAACTTTGGTGATCAGGTCCTGGGCTGCAGGGGGAAGCTGCTCCTGCAGGGTGACTGCATACTTGTTGGCCACATCGAAACTCTCTGTCAGACGAGCACTAGACAAGAGAGGGAAGCGTGAGATAAAGGTTTACCTTTACTTCATATTATTATTGTGAGAAGGAAATGCATGTCTGTTAGCATGTCAACAATGTTCACAATGGTCTTGTCCGACATACTCGACATCCTGTCCGAGTTGAGATTCTTTGATCATCTGGAGGGTGTCATAAACTTTCTGGGTGGCCACGGCAACAATGTCCATGAAGTTATCAGTCACCAGATCCTGCTTGTCATTGGCATGACAGCCTGTTGAATAGACACACAGACAGTTTGAAGAACAGCTCAAAATATTTCAGCTCGATTTGAATTTAAATAGTTTTTCATGCTCCAAAAAAGAATAATGGTAATTTGTTATCATACTCACCAGTGAAAACGGCTAGGACAAGCACAGCAAGGACCTTCATGGCTCTTAGACCTTATAACAAGGAGATACAAAGCTGGTTAGCAGCGCGGTCAGCAATAAGTACTTCTGAAATAAAAAGCTCAGCTGCTACTCCGAGCCAATTCTTCATCCTCTTACCTGAGTTTGCGAATGTATCTGCAAATCCACTTGGCAGTGCTTGTGCTCAGCTGATGAGGTTCTGTAGCTTATATAGCAAGTCAGACTGAAATTATCTCAAAGTCCAGGTGCCTTGCTGTCACCTTGACTCACCCTGCTATCCTCACCGAAACTTTGTGCCAGAAAATCCATGAAGCACACATGCACCAGCTCAAACTCTTACATCAATGCACATACACAATGAATACATAATCAGTTTTCTACAGCTTGATAATATAAATGATCACATGCCTGATTTTATTTTTTATTTGCTTTACTTGATGTATAAAACCTAAATGTATGTGTAATTCTTCAGTGTTAGAGTCTGACAAAATCCTTAACTTTAACCAGAAATGAACTTTGTCCTCACAAGCCTGTCTGTTCGTATAGGCCTGTCTGTAATCACAGATAACTCCCTGCCAAGACCTCTTTCCTTAATTTCTTTGATGTTCAGATTTGATTAGATACACAGTGAATGTTTTATTGTTTCTATTAACTGGACATGCACAAACTTACGTCACAGTAGCTCATGGTTCTAGCATGTGTCTACTCTATGTGTCAATTTGGCCAAAGGTTCGCAGACTCATACACCTGAAGGACAAAGTAGCTGCTGATTCACACCAGACATATCATGGTCCACTTCTCTGAAACAAATTGTAAATAGCAGCATGTTATTGTCGTTTACTATTGTATGGACAGGAAAAGATCCTACACCGTTTCTGAGACTTGAAACTAGAACATTTTATTGAAAATATTTGATCATTTTTGCCCTGAGAGTCTTTCAAGACTTTTATACAAATGTGCTGAACTTGATATGTATTTTATCTCCTGCTTATTTGTGTATTCAAATAAAATTTCAAATAGAGTTCTAATATGTAGTTTAGTAAATTTGTTCCAAACTACTTATTCCAGTAATTCCTCTCAGTAATAATTTGTACAGGTTAACAGTTTGAAGGATGAAGCAGTTTTCAAAATAGTCTAAAAAAGAGCACTATTTGATTCTCTGCTGCCATCAAACAACCAACACACTAAGGCTACATCCATACTACTCCGTTTCTATTTGAAAACGCATATGTTTTGCTACGTTTACACTGAGCGTCCACACTACGCCGGCGTTTTCGAGCACCGAAAACGGAGGACTTTAGAAACGGACGGAGATCATTTCGAAAACGATGGCTGAAACGTTGTGTGGACGGAGATCGTTTTCGTTTGGAAACATGAACATGGCCTAAGCATGACCAATTATTATTGATACTACAATAACTTAACATATTCTGCATACTCCTCTGCTTTAACTATGCATTTAGGTACACTATATAGCACTATACTGGGACCTCCAAAGATGGGTTGCCACAGTAGTTAGACAGACTGTTGTAGTTGTTGAAGTTGAATTTACACACTGAGATTTATAAAATTGAGTTACATTGAGAATCCTGTCAGAAAAGAAATCATCAGTTAAAATTGAGAATAGGTCACCATAAATCACTTGTTAGCGAATCGCTCCAAATACGGAAACACCACAAAAGTAGCTAATTTATACTATTTGAAATGACGTGACTACAAAGCTTGCAGTGGGGGTCTTCTTTCTCAGACAGAATGACAACACTGTGTGCTCTTAAAATGTCCTTTCTGATCTCATCTTCTTGTTACTCTGAATATAACTCTCACCATCTGCTATGAGTTCCTGTATGAAGGCCTGAAACCTGCCAGTGAAATACAATCAGCTGGAATATATTTTACTATGCCATATTTGCTGAATACTAAAAGTTGACATTATGTGTGATTAATTTGATCTTTTTTACTGTAAAAAAAACACAAAAACATTTTGGTGCCTTGTGCTATTGTATACACGTTGCTTAACCCTCATACAAAGTCCACTAGTGTAAGCATGCCAAGGTTATCTGGAGTTATCTGCAGGCTGTTTACACTGGACTGCATGAGAAGTTAATTGCTGTTTACTAAATGCTTACTAGAGAGGGGTCAGAGGATGACTAGTGCAATAATTATTGTGGCGTAAGAGAGGTTTTATTGTTAAAACATTACCAAAAGCCACATCACCAAATTATACTGTAAAGGTTGTGTCAGTGTGTCTGCATTGTAGTTTCGGTGGCCATGTGACAGTAGCCCTGAGAAGCACCAGAAACAGGAAGAGAGCCATTGTGACAACATGGAAGGGACTCCTGGACTTTGGGCTCTTGACTACAATTGTCATGTGGCTTCAGTATATATACAAGGAAGTGCCAGTCTGAGGGAACCACAAGCCCGCTTAACTCTGAGAGTCGAACAAGCCAAAAGCAGGTGAGAATCACATTACATTACATACTAAATTTTAAGGAACAAATACAATTGTTGCAATGTTTTTAATGCTTCTTGAAAGTTAACTGGATCATTCATTTTTTTCAGCAAGACGCAGTCATGAAAGTGTTTGTTGTACTAGTTGTTGCAGTGCTGTCTGGTAAGTTGCAAGCTTTTCTGTTTTTGACTTGTCTTTTCTGTATAGTCAAAGCTACAATATGGCATTACAACTAAAAGCAGTCAAAATAAACTGAATGGCTGAAAATCTGCACTGTTCTCAAGCTGTGCTTGTGTCCACCCTTCAGGCTGTCATGCCAACCTCTTCTATGCTGACGCACCCAAGCCACAGCTGGAAGTGCTAACGGATGCATTCTGGGATTACATTGCCAAGGCCACCCAAACAGCTGATGACACCCTCCACATGATCAGAAAATCACAGTTTGGACAGGAAGTCAAGTAAGTTGTGTGACACACAGGACCATGATGACTTGGCCTGTTAGTGAAATATGTCACATGGTGATTAAGATCAGTATGGTATTGCACAAACCTCTGATGGTCTAACCATTACTTTGTCCGTCTTCTAGTGCCCGCCTGGCAGACAGCACTGACATAGCCAGCAAGTATGCATTCACCCTGCAGGAGCAACTTCCCCCTGCAGCCCAGGACCTGATGACCAAGATCACAGCGGAGGCTGATGTGCTGAGAAATGTGCTGACCCAGGAGCTGAGCACTGTCAGGGAACAGCTGGAGCCCTACACCAAAGACATGAAGACCCAGATCCAGCAGAGAGTGGAGCAGCTCAAACAGGAGCTGGCCCCCTATGCAGAGTCCATGGACTCTGAGGCCCTGAGGACCACCCTGATGCAGAAGAGTGAGGAGCTTAAGACCAACTTGGAGCAGAGTGTGAAGGATCTGCAGGCTCAGCTGGGGCCTTACACCGATGACCTGAAGCTGAAGGTGGACCAGCACCTGCAAGACTTCCAGGATAGCGTGGCCCCCATGACTGAGAAGGTCCAGGTTGAGCTGAGTCAGAGAGCTAATGTGGTGAAACAGATGGTAGCCCCCTATGCTGAGGACCTGAGGGAAAAGCTGGACCCCTACGCTCTGGACCTCCAGGCCCAGCTCATGTCCCTCTACGAGTCCTTTGCCAAAGCCAACTAAGTCAACCTCAACACTTGCTCCTTCATTTATCAAGATGCTGGCCTTGTTTGGTCTACCTCTGTTTAAAGCATGACATATCTGAATTGTACTGTAAACAAAATTAAACTCATATTTATTACTAGGTGCGAAGCAAACCTCTGCACTCATCAAATATGTAAATACTAAGTTGTTATTGTGGGTTGTGAACTTGGAGACTGTAATGTACTTTTTTGTAATTTCTGTAAATTGACACAAATAAATATTAAAATCTGGAAAATGTACATTTTTATTTTATAGTCTTTCATATAATATGTGAATCTGCAAGAAATCTAATCACAAGAAATGTTTCTTCTACAACCTCATCTGTTTAAGAGCACAGTGTTTTGACAAGCACTGAAATAATATGATTATTACCTAAAACATAGAGGGACTACTATGGACAAAAACCACAGTGGGAAAAGTGATGTTTTTTTTCACAGGAGACAACTAGTATTTCTCCCGTGTCTTAACATGTCCTCGCTCTTGTCCCAGTTTTGTTTTCTTCTTAATCCAGATGCAGACTGTTGTTCTTAATCGGGTACTTGTCAACGCTTGCCATGGAACTGCACCTTCATGGTGTCGACACTAAAATCGAGAAATGTTTGTGAGAAATGTGGCTGACCTTTTTGATGTGAGAGAGGCCTAGACAAGTCAGTTGTGAATTTATCCCATTAGATTTCATATAAAACAAAAAGTGTTTTTCCCTGAAAATGAGATGTATTCTTATTTTATTCTATTTAAAATTATAGATTTGTTTTGATGGAACATTGAAAACCACACAATTATTTATTTCATAAAAACTTGCACAATCTCTTATTGTTGTAAATAGCCTCAGCCTCCAACCATTGACAGTGCCAGCATCCAACGTGGAGGGTCAGAGTCCAATGACAATACAAAAAAATGGGTGGCTCATTCTTGAGATATCGTGAGATATCAAGTGATATCACAAATTATAAACTTCACTCTTTATAAGGATAGTGAGTAATAGTTAATGCACTTATAAGACAAAGCCTAAGATTGTACTTTTTCCTAACCTACAAGTCCCTAGAATTCAATCTCCCCTTATTGTAATTGCAGCAATTTAAAGGGCTACTTTCAGTAAAACACTGCTTTTCAAACTACTGTAAAGCTCTGTGAGACTTTACAAATGCAAGTCTGATCTCACATTTTCATGCTCCATGCTGTTTTAACACCTAATTAGCATTTGTGTGGGAACCCAGAATAACTATCCAACACTGCATTATCAGTCAAAACAGCCAAAGGGCATCGTTAAGGCATTGATCCCAATGGCCACTTTCTAATATAGGAAGTCAGACGCATGTCTGTTCCATTCAAACTACACCTCACACCACTGAGAAGAGGGAGGTGTTCTGTGACGCACACAAGTTCCTTTGAACAAGACACATCTTGCTTTAATCACTGTGGTGACAAACAGAGGTTTACTGTTGTTGTTACTAGACTGTTGCTGCTGGTTTGATAAGCAGATCAGGTCTTGTGGAGATGAAACGATTTTTACTGTTTTGTGTCCATGGGACATTGTAAATGCACTTAGGCTGTGTTGTCTGCTCCACTTTGTTGTTCCCCATCAGCTGGTCTGATTTTAGAACAGGATTGTTTTGTGGAGATGATCTTGGGGAGGCGCACACCTCAGATATAATATAATCCAACAGCCCTGTATGAAATACTTGAAGCTACTGGTTTTACTTTGTTAAAACTGTCTCTGGGAGGTTTTCTTTTCACTCATTGCCAAACAATGTTCCACCTATAATCAACTACAGCTCCATTCAGTCCAAACTTAAATAGACTACTATTAGTCTAAAGAAGGTAGTATCTTTTGGAGAGCAATTGCATCGGACTGCAAAATAAGTATACTGTGTATGTATGTGGCCATATTAAAGTAAGGGTCAATCATATATAAAGAGTGGTGTCTGCGAATTCCACAGGTTGGTTTTGTAGTTTACTTTAGTACGTCCATGTTATGCTTCTTTATACTCCAATTCTACTACATTTTAAAGGAGAATATTTAACTTTTGTACTGTGTTACATTTATTTAACAGCTTAAGTTACTTTTCAGGTTTTACATACTAAATATATGATCAGTTTATAAAATGTGTTACATTGTTTTAGAATAATAATACTAGAACTAATAACAACAAAAACAATATTAATAATAATAATAATAATGATAAATGAGAGGGACTTTGCATAGTGAGCATGTTTACTTTTAATGTTTGGTACTTTTTGTTGCTAGTATTTTAACGTAATATTTTAAATTGAGGACTAGTACTTGTGGTGGTATTGTTACTTTAACTTATGTAAAGTATTTAAAACTAGTTCCACGACCTGATTGTAGACACTGAACCTAAATTTTGTGTGTATGTGTGGGGGAAATGTAAGTTGCCTTTAGACAGAAGCCTCTGCCAAATGATTGTTACTGTTGTGCGTAATGCAATGCTAGGACGTCAGTGTCACCTGTGCCAATAGAAGAGGCTAGACTGCCACCCAGTGGTGAAACTGTGACAGGGCAGTGTAAGAGCTTAAGTGTGAATAAAATATTTCAGATCTATAAATATATATATATATATATATATATATATATATATATATATATATATATATATATATATATATATATATATATATTGAATAGAAAAGAATCTAGAAGTTGTGTGCAGAAATGAGATAAGGGAAAAAACTGTTTTTATGGCATGAGATTTTGTGTTCTGTATTAATACTATTCAAGCTCACTAACCACTTGGCCATCTTGTAAAAATATGCTGTAAAGTACTCTCTCTAAAAACTATACACGAGACCAAAGAACTAGATCAAATCATTTTTTTTATTAATAGTTCATATTTTAGATTAATAATCTGACTCTTCATTTGGTCTATATGCATAATTCATCACTCACTGTCAGGATTACGAATGGTAACATTTTAAGACCTTTTCAAATTAATTTTTTTCTGCACATTTCAATAATAAGATAATTCTTTGTTTCCTGTTATTTACTTTTCATTTACCTTGGTACTTTTGATTTTAGAGCAATGCTCATCATTCATTCAATTATATTCACATTATAAATGCTCTTGAGTTTATGTTTGGCTGTTTCTATTCTGTCACACTTGCAGTAAAAGGAATTTTGGCCGACAAAACCCAATACTGGATGACACTGATTTAAAGGTTAAAAACACCCATCAGCTTCTTGCTATGAATGATATGGTCCTACCTGCCAATGTCAGGACCGATTTAGTAATTTCACGTAAAAGATTTCTTTATTTGTGTTTTTGTCTGCACTCCTCTTTAAGTGAGCTGGGTTGTTTTCACTTGTTTATCAAACCACACTCAAACAGTCC
Organism: Cebidichthys violaceus; assembly: GCF_023349555.1. Lineage (NCBI taxonomy): Eukaryota > Metazoa > Chordata > Actinopteri > Perciformes > Stichaeidae > Cebidichthys > Cebidichthys violaceus. Next base: position 3,856,690 of record NW_027176927.1, read on the forward strand.
ATGTGAACAGGTTGAGCTGAGATTTGTTTATAAAACTCTTAGAAAATATAGGAATGTATTTATTAGCTTTTACTTTGATTGTTGCTTGTGTGCCAAGTTTTTAGGGGCTTGAAGGGTACAATGGGGAATATGTGACTGCATGACATCTTTATATCTCCAAAAAGACTGACTGCATAGTGTTTCTCGTTTTCAAGGAAAACATTTGTTTTACTTCCATACAAAACTCAATTTAAAGTTTTCTAAACAATGGCACTGTAGTTTGCAAAATATATAATAATAGTGTTCAGCTATATGTACAAAAAGAATGTAAGATCAGATGTGTTAAACATGAGAAGTCTAACCAGCATTCAAAGCAAGTGTGAGGTAGAGGATCATGCCTGTCGACACAGGCTATTGTCTGAGACGAAGCAAATGTCAAGTTTTCAAGAATGAATAGAGTCACAAGATTGTGGAACTCAGATAAAAAAACATTCTGGTTCATGGACTGATCCTGACACACCTTTCCATGTGAACGTGACCTTTTACGTTTTGTTTCACTCTTTACACGTCAGCCAATTTGAAAAGGAATAAAACATCAATTAAGTTAAAAAGCAAAACGTCATCAATCATTTAATTAAGTGTGACATTTCATTTTGTTTGTTCATTTTTTGTGTGAATGTGGTTACATGTTTTTTAGAAAGAGGTGGTATTGCCCTAAATGCCCCTTTTGGGTACTGGAGAAAACCTCAGAAAACAACGTTGTTTTATCAACTTGGTACTTCATGACCATTTCTAATTGTTTTTGTAAATGCTTATAAACATGATTTTGTTCTGATGAAATGTCGGCAAGAGAAAATAATACAATCTTCTATATCTATATATCTCTGAAATCTATTTGTGTCAATGTATAGCCCATTCAAGTAGAAACAAGAAAAATATATCTAAAGAGAAAAAAAAACAGAACAAGTTCACTTAAAGGAACAACTGAAATGGTTGATGAACAAACAGTCTTACAGGTGCAGAAAATTCAAATAAATGTAGCCAGTAATGAACCGCTTCTTTGATCTCTGTAAATATAGTATTACTTTACTGTTACATACAGCCAAAGCAAACACCTACAAATATAATTTTACAAATATTAAACACCATTGTGATTTATAGATTTATCAAGTCTTCGACTGAACGCCTGAGTTTCGGATGTGGTCTAACTTGAGCCCAGCGACTCTGATGCAGACAGATGAGAAGGGAACCTGTCTAAACCAGCTGGGGGGGGGGGACAAAACAAAACAAAAATGAATCGGTTGAAAGATTGTCTGTCACAGGAGACTGTATGTACAGAATGTGAAAAGTGTGTTTGACAAAAGGGACCTTACCTCTTCTTACAGAATGGAAACCAGTACAACCTCATCCTCATAATTCCATTTCTGTCACGCTAAAGCTGATCATTCTATATGAAGGTGCATCTCAAGGTTAGGATCTTTTTAGGTTGCTTATAAGTACAATAACTCTTTAAAGGACATTTTGTGTAAATATATAGTACTGTGTGCAGTTGTAATTTTAGAGTCACCCTTTTTTTAAAGGTGCCTAATCTATATATATATATATATATATATATATATACAATAACCTTATCACTGTTGCACATAACAATTTTAACCATAACTAAATTAACTTCTGATGTTTTCTAGACAGCTTCTATTTCTGTTTGCTTTGAGACTACGCCTCAAAGACTGAGAGAAAATTAAGCAAATTAGGAAGCAAAACAAATAATAAATATAATTAAAGGATATAGCTATATTTTTTTTATATTTTCTTTGTGTACATGGTGCGTGATGTACAAATGTGATACTCAAAAAACCTTCCTGCATTCCTTTACACTTGCTTCATCTTGCTCTTCACAATCTTGCGATCATCACTTATGACCTGCTACAGACAGACATTGCCTTGTCTAGAGTCCTTTGCTAAAATGTAGCAAGGCCTTCACCAAACTTGTGTTCTCTTTAATGCCAAGTGATCATCTTTGAGTCAAATTCCAGACCTGGTCTCGGTCATCATGATTCCTTCATGCATTGAACTTTATTAAGTGAAACAAACGGACCTCCACAACATAGTAATACGCACTGTGTCTCCTCTATCTCTTCCACTTTCAAAAGGTGCTATCTGGAGGGTTTCTTTGGGTCTGCTGCTCATTTAGGTGCCATTGTATAGTGAAATTTAGTAAAAGACCCTTTTATAGACTCACACAAACACTGAGATTAAGCTGTTAGACAAACTAAATTCAGTCAATTGTTAAATTCAGTGGTGGAAAGTAAGTGAGTACATTTACTCAAGAACTGCTCCTAAGGGCGGTTTTGAGCTGTAATTAAATATACAGTTATGTCATGGACTTTTACAAAATAATTCAGAAATCTTCAAGAAGTGAATCTTTATATTCACCTTTGATGCACAAAGCTTGCATTTACATTGTGATACTTTAGGCAAGACATAAAAGCTGAATCACACCAAATGAACGTTGCCCCAAATGGTAAGTTAACCAGAAAGCCTTGAGAGGGTGTGGTTTACAGTGATGCTAAAAAAAACAACTAACTTGATGCATCAGATGGTCTGTTACTGATAAATTACCTGTCATGTGCAGGCATTGACAAACCGTGTGACAATGACAAAAGGAATTTAAACTATGTTCCAAGACTACAACTGTTTTATAACAGTCTGAAAAAATCTTTGTTGACGTCACACTCGCTTAAAACTCTCCTGTGCAGCTGAGGAACAAATAATCGCAGAAGGTAAGCACAGATGAGCATTTTCTATCCTCTTTAAGTACAAATTAAACAAACTGAATTTTTTCAAATTTATTAAATATGAAATTGTGTTTAATTTATATATATGTATATCTTTGAATCTTTCATGCTTCTTCATATCATCTCTGTGATGTATGTTGATGATTTAAGTTTGGTCCAAGACACACTACCAAGATGAAAGGCTACATTTTTCTTGTTGTGAACTTGGCAGTTTCATCAACATTCTCCCGAAACCCAGTAAGAGTTACTTTATCGTTTAATTTTCATGACATTTTGTCAAATTATGATGTATTTCATTTTACACAAGTGTTTAATTAGTTAGTTATTTAATTAAGTATTTATTTTGATGGAATTTGGACTTTTTGACTTTTGCCATACTTGCTTTTTATCTTTACTTCATCATCTTTTACTATGTTCATTGTTATGCACCGAAACATCAAGACAAATTCCCTGTATATGAAAACCTGGCAATAAACCTTTTTCAGATTTCTGATAACCAGCAAATAGAATGCCATCAAGTTATTTCTTGTGTGTTATGTTGTATATCTACACATTACATTAGTACATATGTTGATGTGATCAAATATGATTCTTTACAGAATGAAATGGAGATAGTGGGTAAGTTATATTTTTTAATATTCTTAATTTTATTTGATAGAAGTCATTTAACATAATTATTTTCAATGAATCAATGCTACTTTATAAGGCAGCATCTCATCTGTTTTTGTAGATATTGGTGAAGAAAAGGACATTACAGATGCAAACAGGGGTAACGTTAAACCTCTTCATATCATTAAATAGGCATTGTGGTGGAATTGTTTTGTCAAGTTCATATTTGGCAGAGCACCTTTGTTGTGGCCTCATACTGTCGTCAACTGTTAATTATTGATTTCTTCGTTGAAAATAAACACTAACTTTAGATTTTTTTATCTTAGATTTAAATGATGATATTCTGGAGGTGAGTTTTGTGGTCAAATATTAAGATGATAAACATGCGTGTATGAATTTTTTGGGTCACCAAATACATTTCTTATAAATCAGTCACCGAACACACAAAGGAGTGCAATTCTTGATGAGAGCAGACTGTGGACATCTCCAGTACCATATGTTTTGGAAAAAGACCTGGGTAAATATATTTTCTCCTGCATAACAACCCTGAATATTTGTCGGTGTTAAAAAAAAACAACCTTCCACTGGAAGGCTTTTGTCACATGGAGAAGGAGCCGCATAGCAGCAGAACATTGACGTGACCAAAACTATTGAACCTGATCTGAGCTAGAATAACTTGCACTTACATTGTCATTTCTTTGTTCGTCCTGATTACACAATTGCCATCCACATTGAAAGAGATGAACGCTAAAGGAGTCATCCTGAAAGCCTTTGACCAGTTCAGGTTGAAGTCATGCATTGACTTCAAACCAAGGGACTCTGAAGACAATTACATTTCTGTCCAAAAGTTAGATGGGTATGTACTGTAGGTTTTCTTAATTCTGATGGTTTTTTTGTCCTTATTTTTCCTGTTTGCTACTTTTATCCATAACAAGCAACTCAACATTTGTGCCGCTAACACTTGACCGTATCTGGCAGTATATAATAGAGCTTGTGAGATATATTTGATACCACATTTGATAAATATACATTTTTTATTTTTCTAACTATGCTTTGATAAATGAGACCCCTGGTCAGATAAGTATTGATGGGTGCCTTTTCCTGTTTTAGATGTTTTTCACATATTGGGCGAAGCAGAAAACCCAAGGGACAGGTCCTTTCCATTGGGAGATATTGTGATGAGATTTCCACCGTTGAACATGAGTTCCTCCATGCTTTTGGCTTCTACCATGAACAATCCAGATATGACAGAGATAATTATGTGACTATTGCATACGAGAACATCAAAGCAGGTTGTATTAAGACTATACTTTATAGCATTCCAGTTCTTTATATGTCATGCCAAAACACATTTTTGATGTGAAAACTACATTAATGCCTAAATAAAAAAAGGCTTTATATTATTCCAAAAATACTTATAAACAACCTAATGAATAGTTAAAATTGTAAACAAGTTTTACAATGAATTTGTGTATGTGTTGGTTCCCAATGTCCTTTTTCCACTTGTTAACTTATCATTTGGCATTTAAAACAATGGTAGTATGATCAATGCATGTATGTTTTAATTTCCTCTCATTTTATTGTCAAATCAATGATTTGTGAATTATGCTTTAACCATCTTCGCTGCTCTCAAGGTCTTTTTTACAGTATGCTTTCATTGAAGGTTGGCTTTCATGTGTCATCTAGGTTATGAGAGGAATTTTCGAGAAGTTAGCAACAAAACCACCACCACCCAAGGAGTCCCGTACGACTACTGGTCAGTGATGCACTACGGAAAAAATGCATTCAACAATGGCAATGGATCAACAATTATCACCAAAGACCCAACATTTCAGGATGTTATTGGTCAAAGACGTGAACTGAGTCCCAGTGATGTTCTGGAGCTGAACCTCCTCTACAAATGCAGTAAGTGTTTGGAGTTTAAAGGGACCAACCATTATTTATTGTAGCTACAAAATCTGTCAACTCAGTGTGAACGTAATACCCACAGAAAAGTAATTGTTTGCAAACAGTCTCCCTTTTCAACTCAGGAACTTATCCTGTGTTTCAACCAGCGTAGACAGAGTCTAAATGTATCATTGCCTTCCAAAATGACTAATATTTATGCTTTACTGATCTCGCTCCATAATAAACTTGTGAATGTTGTTTGTCAGTACTCGATAAAATAGCAAAAAATGGCCTTTATAAAAAGACAATTCGTATGCCCATTTTCCAATTTGTCACCTCTGTGGTTAGGATTTGAAGCAGGTTTAGGCAACTAAAACTACTTGGTTAAGGATAGAGAAAGATTGTGGTCACGGTTAACCAAAACCAACGTAAGAAACCATCAACTCCGACTTCTCAAGAGTTTTTACAGTGCACTATAACATCAAGCTATTTTCATCCTTGGACCTGACAGACAACAGTCATTATTCAAAAAGCCACAAGAAGTCCTAGTCTTGTAAATGACTACAAACACAGGTCATTTTTACAGTTTTATACAAGTTTTCCAAAAAACAACCAATACTGTTGTTGGTTTTTTTACTACCCTTTCAGCAATTAAAAGCTGAAAAATTATTATTGACTAATAATAAACACTCAGCCAATTACAATAGTTCCTGAATAGAAAAACCTCAGTGGCAGGAATTGTTGAGGAAACTGTGGCCCAAAATATATAAAGCTTAATGCAAAAATTAGAAGAGAAGATCAATATCGTTAAATGGAATGTGACAACTGGTTACTGGTTAGTGAACAGGGCAAAACCACAAGCCTGGCATTGTTACAATACAACCCTGAACTAACTCTACACTACACTAACTCCTACAAAACCTATGGCTAAACTTCAGCCATAACACACCATGCACCGATGCTTCTTCTGCAAACTTTAACACAGAATCTTTTACATTTGTATTTGATATCCTCAAACTAATTAATAATCGTCAATCCTGTGTGGTTCATTTACCTCTACAGACTCAACCATTGCATTTAAGATGTACTGCGGCTTCTCTAATGGGACCATGTGTCAAATGAATCGCTGTTCACAGGGTGGCAGTGGCTGGGAAATGGTAACACATGTTTCCGGTGGTCCAAGGTCTGACCACACCAATTTACCAAGTGGAGGGGATCGTGGTAAGATTTCTAAATTTAAAGTTTAATGCAATACAATTTTTGGGGTTCCATGTCAAGTCGTTAAGGCATTGACCATGAAACACAATATTCCCTGTTCCTATTCAGCTGTGCCCCTCTTGTATGTCAAAGCTCCTCAAAGTTCTCCATGTTCCCCACCCATCGCATAGTTATAAAATGTTGGATGTGCACAGACAGGCTGAACAGAAACCCCGCGAAGGGCCATGTCTTATGATGTGAGTCACTTTGGCCGTGCACACACTCCGACTCTTGCGGATGCGCCAAGCATTAATCATGTTTTAGACATTGCTGTCTTCAGAGCCATGGGCAGGCAGGACATCCTGGCTGTATGGGTTGTAGCTGCTGCGGTAGTGTTATACATGTTGAACTAAATCAAAGAACGCTTGTGATGATTGACTGCGAACAAAACCACACACATTTTATTCTAGATCTGGGCACAAAAAGGATCGATTACAGGTATCGTTATGACTGGAGACATTTTGATACTACTTGGTTCTTTATTATTTCAGTCGATACCTGACATGTATTGAGTTCCAATGCCCAGCCCTAAAATTAAACAGATTTTTACCAAAAAAAATAACTTTTAAGTGGGAAAAACGGCATTGTAGAAAGTCTTACGTAAATCTTGCTGTTATATCATCACAACACATACATTTTTGACAACAACATTCTAGATCATGATGCAGGTTACTTCATGCATGCCAGCACAGCATCGGGTCAAGAAGGAGACTCAGCCTTGCTAGAGACCCACAAGATGAGACGCAATAGGGAGTGTCATGTCCAGTGTCTCCAGTTCTACTATTACCACAGTGGACACAAGTCAGACCACCTCAACATCTGGATCAGAGAGTTTCAAGATGAATGGGACCTCTCAGGAACACTCCGCCTCATGGGACAGATCACTGGTAATCTCAAACTGTATGATTATTTGATATCATCTGCTCTAAATGGTATTTAAGACTCAAATATTTGAAAGCTATACCTCATACTGCATACTTTTCCTCCAGGTCCACCAACATCTTACTGGCAGCTCAAGCATGTTTCCCTGAATGCCACGAAGCACTTCCAGGTGGAGTTTGAGGTTCGTAAAGGAACAGGAAACTCTTCAGGTGGCTTCTCAATCGACGACATCAATCTGTCTGAGATCAAATATCCACACGTTACCATGCAGATCAATGATTTTGAGAACTTTTGGAATACTAGTTCATATAAAACCACTCTATACAGTCCACGGCAGTACTCCAGTGGAGGCTATGCCTACAGGGTTGGGATTGTTCTAGCCAGGCAATCTTTCGGACTATTTGTGCAACTCTTGTCTGGTGAATATGATGACCAGCTGGAGTGGCCTTGCCCACAAAGGCAGGTGACCTTCAAAATGCTGGATCAGAACCCCAACATCCAGCTGCAGATGTCCAAGAAAAGGAGTATCACCAGTGATCTAAGCACATCCAGTAATAATGGTAAGTTTAAAAAAAACTTAAAGAAATCCTTGAATGAAAAGTCACCATTTTAGCACACTATATGTTACTTTTTTAGACTTGTGACATACATATAGGTACCTACATAACATTTGACCAACCCATCCTAAGCATTTGGAGTGGGGGAACAACTTGGGGTTCAGTATCTCATTCGGGCACACTTGGGCATGAGGACAGTAGGAGCCAGGGATTGAACTGCCAGACTTTGGGTTAAGAGACGACTCATTCAAACCACTGGGTTGCCATCCTATTTGACCGTAATGATCTATATGCTTTCTATAAACAGGTAGCTATTTTTGGGACAATCCTCGTACGATTGGAACTTCATACGTAGATGAAAATAATGAGACCATTTTTGCCGGACCGCCGCTTGGCAAACGTTTCTTTGCCAATTCCGAAGAAATGAAATCCAGAGACTTCCTCAAGGGAGAGAGCGCCATTTTTTTGTTCAGCTTCCAAGGCAGGTTGATAAAACAGTGTTTACTGCTTAACTTGACTGTATGCTGCTCTGCTTGGAAGTTTACAACAAATTTGTTTGAAACATTTCTTTACACCTAAGAGGAAGTTTTGTTTTACATGATTACTGAAACTTTCTTCTTTTGTTAGATCTCTCTCCTCTCATTAATGGAAGTTCTCTGCCATGTCCTAAAGTGGAACCAGTGAAGATTAGACACCCTCCTAGAGATCAGGATAATGGCCCATGCTCATCACGGTAGGACATTATCTGATCAATTAAGTACATTTTTAGCACTGAATACAACTATTTATAATTTATAATTCTGATTTGAATATATAATTTCTGATATGCATTTCACAGGATCTTACCCACCACCCGTCCACCTCCTAAAACAACAGATGACAACAGGTAATACGATTTACTCATACATGTTACACTTGCAGATATTTGTTAGCTGTAAAAACAGCTGGCTCAAAAAGCTTAATATGATGCTGTTGGGGCTAATAGACTAGTTACAAATACAGGTCTGTATATTCATAAATATATAAATGGAAAAATATTTTAGTTAATCCTGTCCTTTCTTCCTGCTGCAGCGTTTTTGGCTTTTCTGTTGGTTTGGTGTGTTCTCCTGTCCTCACCCTCCTGCTAGCATTGATGGTTTTGATACCTTGATGTACGTCTCCACCTGCGCACATCTCATCTCGGATATCATCAGTAAATTTGCCACTGGCTGAGTAATTCAGCATTTCTTATATAGATGACTAATACAAAAAAGGTGTAATAAGTAAATAACTATTGGTGGATAGTGTATTTTGGGAATAGTTGTAGAGTCACAATTATATCGTCATATGTTACAATTAAGTACATGTCTTTACATGTCAGTACTTCTGGTGTTTGTATTTGTATTATCTTTTCTGCGTTTATCTTACAAATGTACTTCTATTTCTTATGGTATTGCAGTCTTTCGAAGAAATAAAAGAAAGAATCACTGATTTTAGAACTAACTAATGAAAAGGTAAGATTGCGGTGAGCGCTTATATTTTATAATAATACTGTAGATGTACAGTATGATGTGGAATTGTATAGCTATGCCTGTACAGTGGTTCTTGATTGACATAAATAGCATATTTGATTAATAAAGAAAATGTATCTAACATGGTTTTGTTTGTGGTCATAAGACAATGCTTATTAGTATTTTGGATTGGATTGTACCAGAAGTATGCGGATACCCTGGATGGAAGGTAGTCTTCTTTGACACATAAAGGCGGGAAATAAGAAACATAGGGTGGGTGTTAAATATTGTTTTTAACTGTGACTTGTACGTCGCAGGATATTTCTCACTCACTGAGTCAGTCCCAGAAATCACAGTTGACCAGCATTAACGGAACACTACACCCAGCAGATATGGAGGGACATTAGCATTCATTTGGAGTGTGTCATTCTGATGAATATAACTCCGATGTGCATTCACTGCACTAATAAATCCAATAATCATTTTAGCCACTAAATGCTCCATCATTTTCACCAACTGGTTGCTAACTTTGTTCGTCTGATGTAGTGGTCCATGCAACCAGTAAAAGCAAGTAGATTTCTATAAAAGAGACCTTGCAAAAATCTACCGGTTGAATAAGTATGAGGAAAGACCATCCTCTCTACCTTTCTACCAAATACTATTCTATGATTTTTTTTCGACATACTATACCATCATTTGTATGACTTCTACCGAAATACTACACAATTACTTCTTTTTTTTGACAAATGATAGTATATTTGTTTTATTAATAATTACTTTTGAAACACCATACTTTGACTTTTTTTGACTTACTGTATTAGGACCTTTTTTCAACATACTATACAATGATTTTTTTGACGTTTTTTCTAAATACTATACTGAGCAGATGAATTTTCTGTTTGTTGTTGCAAATAAAAACGTATTACAACTACATCTCACATTACTTGTGTACCTCAAGGTCCAATTTTATTCTCCATATACATGCTCCCACTTGGTCAAATCATCCAACGTGATTGCTACGCAGACGACACAGATATACCTTCCCCTGAGACCTGATGACCAAAGAAGCCTAGCTGCTATTTTAGACTGTCTTGAGATCAACTGTTTGACGGCACAAATTATCTTACACTCAATAACTCAAAATCAGAAATCATATTTAGTCCACTGCCAGAAACTTGGGAGTAGTATTTGATTCAGATTAAAATCACAAAAGTTGTACAGTCCTGTTTTCTTCAAATTAGAACCATCTCCAAAATCTAAATAATCCTCTCTCACCCTGACCTGGATAAAGTAATTCATTCATCTTTTCAAGACTCGATCACTGTAACTCCCTTCTCTCTGGCATTAACTAGTTCAGAACACAGCAGCTAGGCTTCTCTTCAGTGGCTCCATGTTTGTTTTACAATTGATTTTACTGATCACTTTCAAAGCACGTATAGGTGTGGCCCCTTCATATACAGTTGTGGTCAAAAGTTTACATACACTTGTAAAGAACATAATGTCATGGCTCTCTTGAGTTTCCAGTTATTTCTACAACTCTGATTTTTCTCTGATAGAGTGATTGGAACAGATACTTCTTTGTCACAAAAAACATTCATGAAGTTTGGTTCTTTCATGACTTTATTATGGGTTAACAGAAAAAGTGACAACATCTGCTGGGTCAAAAATATACATACAGCAACATGAATTAGCAATTTTGGTGACTTAGAAAGTTGTGTCAATGAAATGAGCTTCATAGCATGGCCTCTTAACTTCTTGTGAGTGATTATGAGTGACTACAACTGGTGACTTCTCTGAGGCCATTTAAATAGGGCTCATTAGATACAAACGCCCACAAACGCTACAATGGGAAAGTCAAAGGAGCTCAGCATGGATCTGAAAAAGCAAATCATTGACTTGAACAAGTCAGGAAAGTCACTTGGAGCCATTTCAAAGCAGCTGCGGGTCCCAAGAGCAACAGTGCAAACAATTGTTTGTAAGTATAAAGTGCATGGCACTGTTTTGTCACTGCCACGATCAGGAAGAAAACGCAAGCTATCACCTGCTGCTGAGAGAAAATTGGTCAGGAGGGTGAAGAGTCAACCGAGAACCACCAAAAAGCAGATCTGCCAAGAATTAGAAGCTGCTAGAACACAGGTGTCAGTGTCCACAGTCAAGCGTGTTTTGCATCTCCATGGACTGAGAGGCTGCCGTGCAAGAAGGAAGCCATTGCTCCAAAAGCGGCACCTTAAGGCTCGACTGAAGTTTGCTGCTGATCACATGGACAAAGATAAGACCTTCTGGAGGAAAGTTCTGTGGTCAGACGAAACAAAAATCGAGCTGTTTGGCCACAATGCCCAGCAATATGTTTGGAGGAGAAAAGGTGAGGCCTTTAACCCCAAGAACACCATGCCTACCGTCAAGCACGGTGGTGGTAGTATTATGCTGTGGGGCTGTTTTGCTGCCAATGGAACTGGTGCTTTACAGAGAGTAAATGGGATAATGAAGAAGGAGGATTACCTTCAAATTCTTCAAGATAACCTAAAATCATCAGCCTGAAGGTTGGGTCTTGGGCGCAGTTGGGTGTTCCAACAGGACAATGACCCCAAACACACATCAAAAGTGGTAATGGAATGGCTAAATCAGGCTAGAATTAGGGTTTTAGAATGGCCTTCCCAAAGTCCTGACTTAAAATCCCATTGAGAACATGTGGACAATGCTGAAGAAACAAGTCCATGTCAGAAAGCCATCAAATTTAACTGAACTGCACCAATTCTGTCAAGAGGAGTGGTCAAAGATTCAACGAGAAGCTTGCCAGAAGCTTGTGGATGGCTACCAAAAGCGCCTAATTGAAGTGAAAATGGCCAAGGGACATGTAACCAAATATTAGCACTGCTGTATGTATATTTTTGACCCAGCAGATTTGATCACTTTTTCTGTTAACCCATAATAAAGTCATGAAAGAACCAAACTTCATGAATGTTTTTTGTGACAAAGAAGTATCTGTTCCAATCACTCTATCAGAGAAAAATCAGAGTTGTAGAAATAACGGGGAAACTCAAGAGAGCCATGACATTATGTTCTTTACAAGTGTATGTAAACTTTTGACCACAACTGTATATATAGAGGAAATGTTGACCCCCTATGAACCAGGTCGCAGCTTTAGATCCTCAGGTGGGGCCCTTCTGGCTGTTCTTAAGTCGAGGCTGAAAACTAAAGGTGACTGTGTTTGGAACGACCTGCCTGAGGAGATACAGCTTGCTGAATCAGTTATTCTCTTTTAAAACAAATTTCTACAGACTGGCTATTATGTGATGTCGTTGCTTTTCTGTTTTCAGTGTAGTTTTATCATATCGACTGTCTCACTGAGCTTTCCATTATTATTGCCTTGCTTTTGCTGCTTTGTAAAAAGACTGTAACTGAGCACAAAATTCTCGGTTTGGTTCAATACGATACAGTTTCCAATACAGCAAAAAAGCAGAAATACCAAATCCTCACTGGTGAAACTCTCAAGGGGGCGTGTCGGTAGAACATGGCTCTTCATCTACCAGTGAGGTAATTTGTCATTACAGTCAGGTAGCTTTGGAACGTCCGGTTGTCTGTATCAGAGGAACAACAGGTGCTTTGGACATTTGATTCTCTGTTTGGGCTTTTGTGTTTTTTTACAAAGCAGGAATTATGGTCTGGAAAAATGGGCTCGTGAAGGAGTAGTGTCACGGGGCTCAACAGCATTAAGCATGTTCGTACAGCCTGTGTATTGTGTAATAGACCCCCAAAATAATGAGCATGTGCACCCAGTTCTTCTAGAAACTGAACTCCTTCCTTTCCTCACCCACCTCATCAACACATCTCTTGTTTCAGGATGCTTTCCCACGGCCTTCAAGACCGCCAGAGTCACCCCCCTTCTGAAGAAACCATCACTTGACCCCTCTGATGTCAAGAACTTCAGACCGGTTTCTCTTCTACCCTTTCTATCCAAAACACTTGAACGTGCTGTCTTTAACCAACTGTCTTCCTATCTCCACCAAAACAGCCTTTTGGACCCCCACCAGTCCGGGTTCAAAGTGGGTCACTCGACAGAGACGGCCCTCCTTGCGGTGACAGAGTCGCTTCACGCCGCGAGAGCTAACTCTCTCTCCTCTGTCCTGATTCTCCTGGACTTGTCTGCGGCATTTGACACTGTGAACCATCAAATCCTCCTCTCATCCCTCGAGGGGATGGGCGTCTCAGGCTCTGCACTCTCCCTGTTTGCATCCTACCTGACGGGTCGATCCTACCAGGTGACCTGGAGGGGGGCCGTGTCGGAACCACGCACGCTGACTACGGGGGTTCCGCAAGGGTCAGTCCTGGGCCCCCTTCTCTTCTCGCTCTACACAACATCTCTGGGTTCTGTTATTCGCTTGCATGACTTCTCCTACCATTGTTATGCCGATGACACCCAGCTGGTCTTGTCATTTCCCCCCGGTGACACCCAAGTGGAGACGCGCATCGCTGCGTGTTTGGCTGACATCTCGAAGTGGATGACGACACACCACCTCAAGCTCAACCTAGACAAAACTGAGCTACTGTTCCTCCCAGGGAAGGGTTGCCCGCACCGGGACCTGTCCATCACCATTGATGATACCGTGGTGACGCCAACTCGGACTGCGAGGAACCTGGGTGTGACCCTGGATGACCAACAGTCACTCGGCAAACATTTCATCCGTTACACGCTCCTGCAGATTCCTGCTCTACAACATCAGGAGGATTCGTCCCTTCCTGACTGACGAGACGGCGCAGGTTCTCATCCAGGCTCTTGTCATCTCCCGCCTGGACTAGATAGATAGATAGATAGATAGATAGATACTAACTTTATTGATCCCGCGAGGGGAAATTATTTTGACTACTGCAACTCTCTACTCGCTGGAGCCCCAGCGTCGGCCATCAGACCTCTGGAGCTTGTCCAGAAAGCTGCAGCTCGCCTGGTGTTCAATCGCCCCAAGTTCTCCCACACAACTTCCTTTCTCCGTTCTCTACACTGGCTACCTGTAAGAGCTCGCATCCAGTTTAAGACTCTGGTGCTAGCCTACAGGGCAGTGAAAGGAACAGCTCCTTCCTATCTCCAGGCCATGGTCAAGCCTTACACCCCCGTCCGACCACTTCGCTCTGCTGCCTCGGGGCGATTGGTCGCCCCGTCGCTCAGAGGTCCTGGCGGCCGATCGACCCGGTCACGGCTGTTTTCTGTCCTGGCCCCACAGTGGTGGAATGAACTTCCCACTGACGTCAGGACAGCGGAGTCGCTGCCCATCTTTCGGCGCAGGCTGAAAACCCACCTCTTCAGGAAGTGCTACCCTGAGCCTTCCACTTAGCACTTACTGTATTCATACTAGCTTGTTGCACTTATTGTATTTGTATTACTTATAGCACTAACTGTTTTTCTTGTTTCTGCTCTGTACTTTGGCTCTGAGTTATGCTCTGCTTCATGCTCTTAGATGCTTGTTTGGAAAAGGAGATGTACTTATCACTTCTGGTGACTAGTAGTTCTTTTGATTACCAATGTTGATGCACTTATTGTAAGTCGCTTTGGATAAAAGCGTCTGCTAAATGACTGTAATGTAATGTAGAAACAATCACAACACCCACTTTTACAAAAAGTTATCACATTTATTTTAATCATCATACATGATCACCATATATTAGGTCTATCCACTTGTTTTTCACATCACATGTTCTCATGCATCACTGATGCCCTCTGATATACATCTCTCTAGCCTCTGGGTATATCCAATACACCATAAAGGAAAGACATTTGTGCTACAGAATGTAGGCATGGCTCGGCCAGTCCTGGCTCCTTTGTAGTTGTGTCTGTCTGCCCCAGAAATCACAGTTGTGAGAGAGTCTCTGAATCAAATTTCTAAAACTTAGTCCAGGTTCCTGTGTGTCTCTGTGCCGGTCCAAGCTGTGGCCTGCAAGCTGGCTCCAGGCAGCCCCCACACCTCTAGCCAATGGTGACACCGAAGCCACACTGGAACTTGTTCTTGCGGTGGTTGAGGAAAGCCCCTAGGGCCAGTGTGAGAGGCAGAGGCAGCAGTTTCTTTTCAAGGGTCGCACCAACCACCCAGTTACTGTCAACTGTACCTGCGGAGAGGAAACGGGGAAACGGTGAAAATTCCTTTCAAAAACAAATATTATTCATTTTGCAGTTTTCTATGTGTATATGGGTATTCATACTGTATTTATTTACCTTTAAAGAGCAAGTTAGCTTTGGGAACGTCCAACTGGTAACCAAAGGATGTTGTGGTGTCTTGCATCCTTGTGCTGGCTTCAAATTCAACTCCTATCTGCAACTGTATAAGAAGACCGACGTTAAAGTCCAAGTCTGTCTTAATACAGACATTCAAAGAACTTTTCGCCACTGATATTTTTGTCCCGTCTGTGCAAGAGAAGGGGGGAATTAAATCCACAGGCCTAGTTCAATGCAAAAATGTATGGTGTGTAAATTACATTTCTTTGGACGGACACTTGGATGCAGTTATAGTAACAAAGTAAACATTTTGTAGTACAAACAGTTTAACTTAGAAATGTTCCCGCTTGATATGCCTAACTCAGACTTATAGAGCCACAAATTAGCTTCAGCTGAATTTGTTTTTGCACAGAACAAGGATTGTGGGTTTTGTCCCTATATTTGAATTGCTTTAGAAAAGGTTGGTCAGACAAATATGCAACGCTGAGTACCGTGCAATATGTGTGGTATTTGTAATAAATGTAAGTTGGTACATAGAGGGTAATAAGAAGCTGTACTTGGAGGGACTTAGGACCCAGGGGAATGTAGGTGAAGCATGGGAACCTGGGATGTTATGCTAAGAGTTGCAGTAAAGAGCAGTTTGTTCTCACGTGCTTATGTTTATTTAAAAACACGACAATATGTATTTTAATATTGTCACGTTTGATCCTGTAACGAGACGCATGCATGTATGTGTGTGTGTGTGTTTGTTTGTGTGTGAGACAGGAGGGACCGACGGTGACGGCGTGTAGGGGGGGTTCCGGATCGGGCGTGTCACCCGGGGGAGGGGGAGAAGGGAGAGACGCCACACAAACACAGCTGTTCACCGCTCGCTGCCGGTTCTAGTGTTAAAAATGTCTGCTTAATAATAAATTTAAAAAACTGCGTAAACGCGCGATAATATAATTGTCGGCGTTAATTGATGAATGAATGTGTTAACGTGATAATAACGCGTTAACTTTCCCAGCCTTAACATATAGGCAAGCGAGGATTGTTTTAAGACAGACTTGAGAAAATGTGACCCTATCCTTTAAGCTCATCATCAGATTTTCAACCAAATTGCTGCATTTGAGCAGTATTGGGAGACAAACCATGACTGTTTCACAGAAATATATCCACACACACACACCATTACTATCATTAACATTACCTGATCATTGGCTTTGTGATAGTATGTAGCATGAGCTCCTGCCCCGCCCAAAGTCAATGTAGCAACGTAGTTGTCCCCTGTGGAGAAATAAAGGGATTTGAACATCCATCACACAGGTAACACAAAACAATGAATGACGTTTTTGGAAATTGGCAACCAAATATTTAATCATAGTCAACAAAGCAAGATTTTAATACACAAATACAAGCATTAGGTAGTCTTGAAGTGCACATTTCAATAAGTACAGAGAGGAGATTTACCTGTGTACCTGCCTAAGAGAGAGGTGACCGCTCCTTCCTCCCCTGGTCTCCTGTGGAACACTACCTCACCACCTAGAGCCAGAGCTGGTGTGATAGACTGGAGATAGTGGCCCACCAAAATGCCTGAGGGAAAGTAGTAGAAGAGCTAGCATTATATACACAGTATAGTCCCTTCTCAGCCATGGTTTGTAGCTTGGATATCTTCCAACATTCGCTTTGGTGTGGAATAGTGATGAGCACACTATAACTAGCTCTCCTCCTGCCGATTTCAACAGAAATTTGTTTTTCACAATGTAGCATTATCACGGAAACGATAGGGTGCACAAGAGTTTTTAAACCACAGGTGTAAAGTACTAGTTGGCACATGTGCAGTACCAATCTTGCAGTGTAACTGTTTTACTATTACTGTTGTTTGGGCTGTGATCCCTTATATTTTTCTGTATTTAGCCTACAATTTAAAAAGTTTGGCCACATCTGGTTTAGGCTGTTGTAGAATAAATTCTACAAAAGCACAGTTAGTATAGCATGTCTAAAAATGGAAAAAACAGTCATCGTGTAGCATGTCGAAAAAAAGAAAAAACAGTCATAGTATAGCATGTTTTTCGACATGCTATGCTATTACTTAAGTAACTAAGAGAATGCAATTCCTGAAATTGGTGTGACAGTATCCGCTGGCAGGTCAGTCCACTTGCGAATGTACAGCAGCGTTGCAAAGCGGAGCTTCTTCCCTCACAAACAACCATGTAGTATAGCATGTCGAAAAAAAAGCAGTCATAGTATAGTATGTCAAAAAAAGTCATATTATAGTACGTTTAAAAAAAAAAAATCAATATCTGTATGATGTAAAAAATCTATATCTATACACCATAGGCACAGCCACGGGAGCAATTTTAGGGCTAGGTGTCTTGCTCCAGGAGACACTGAACTAACGGAGCAGGAGCCGGGGATCGAACCGACGACCCTCTGATTGAAAGGCGGCTCTGCTTTCAACTTAGCCACACTCACCAGTTGAGAACCACTGGCATAGAATGTCTAAAAGTTTTCATATCAATAATTTATGCTTAGAAACCAAATATTTCTTAACCAGGAGCTCCAGCAGGAGCTCCTGGTTAAAGGCAAATTAGTGTGGGATAAAAACCCTCACTAATAATGTTACATGGCATTATTAACAAATAAATCATACCAGATCCAACAGTTACATCTGGATTCCCGAGTGTCACAGCGGAGGTAAAGTCTTCACCACGCCACTCCATGTCACACTGCCAGTTCACAAACTTATGCTGCTGAGTCTGCAACACACAAAAAGTTAAAAAACAAATATTCTGAGAGTGGAATGAAACGGTCAGTGACACTTAAAAGCTGAATAAGAGACTCAGCATCTGAAAGGCTGTTCCCTCAAAAAGTCCACACACCTGGATGGCTATTTTGGAGCGCACAGCAGATGTGAGCTGGTGGATGATCTGAGCATTCAGACTACCAGTGTTGTCCATATCTCCAACAATGACTGGGAAAGACTGTGGGGAACAAAACACACATTCATCAGTTTTCAAGTTGAGCTGTATTTAACAACTGCTTTAGTTCTCATTGTGGGCAAAAACAAATGTAAGTATGTTATGCAGTTTTGAACACTGATACAGAAAAAACATGCCATGACATTTTTTTTGCATTCAAATCCCTCAAGCTTGCTTTTAAATACATTTTTCATTTACAAATATTGACTATTTTTTTCAGTCATTGAGCAAAGAAGCAACTAAAGACATACATCAGACTTCTATCATAATAAATGTAAACATAATTTTAGTGGTTTGTTGAAGAGATGGGACAATGATCATTACCTCTGCTGGTCCAGTCTGTTTAGTGCCTACGTAGGTGGAACCAAAACGATAACCAGATTCACCAAGGGTACTGAGGGTAACCGTATGGCTGACCTGGAAGTGGTTACTCAGGCCCTTGTTGACCACTAACCGCACCCCTTCCATTTGCAGAGGGAACACCTCTAAAACAGAGAAAGTGCAACCAGATTATGTAGCTCAACATCAGACAATTATTCATGCCAATAGTCATACTGTCTTTATAATACAATGCCTGTTACTAAAAAAGCTGAACAAATTTGACAGCTAAACTACAGCATTCAGAAATTACCATCACTCAACGCAACGGCTGATTTTCTAACCTTTACATTTGCGGTGGCACTCCTCATAGGTGCCTGGGTTTGGAAGTGGAGGGTCTGCATCTGCAGTCTGCTGGCCGGATCCAGATGTTGGAGGGACGGAAGACATTGAGGGCATACTGAACCCTGGAGGGACGGACACCAGCCCTTGGACCCCTTGACTACCTCCAGCTGCTGCTGGGGCAGGACTGGGGGAGGCGGCAGCCAACACACTGCCCATACTCTGAGACTGTAACAGACTGGGAGAAAGAGATGGACAGTAGATGAATAATGTTCAAATATATCAATGTAATCCAATCACTGCAGGTTACGGTCTGTTAAAAATAATCCCTGATATGGCGCAATATAAAATTGGAAAAGTAACGTTATTAGCTTGAATGACTTGCTTGGCATACAATCACCCACTCACTCACACAGTAGACCCTGTGCACTTGGGCACTGTTTGCTACATGCATCTAGCTAACATTAACTTGACTAGTTTAGCTCCAGTGGTCTGTGCTGGTGTCCTGGCAGTAACAGTAAGGTTAGGTCGGTTGGTTACAACTAAGGCCCTGTTTAGTCCGACTCTCCATAACGTTACTAGATTCCAACACAACCTGGTGACCACAATAAATATTCAGCAGCAACGTGTGGTTTGTTACAACTAGAGATAAGCCAGCAGCCGGTAAGACTATCCGGTATTTAACCTGTGAAGGCTGAAGCAAGCTAGCAGGATTGGCCGGTTGGTTAGCTAGCAGGCTAGGTAACGTTAGCCATGTGGAGTCGACCACGAGACCTATTCGTCTTCATATGGGAATTACTGTACCTGGGAATACAACACGTGGCCTTTTGACACACTCAACAATAATCCTTTTATGAAAGCAATATTTTAATGTAACGTTTTCGCTACTCACACTGACGGTTTGGGGTCCGGGGGTAGTCCAACACCGGTAAAGTTCACCACAACGTCCGTGACCGTGGTTGACAGAGGGCCCGCCTATTCCCCGAAAGTCATCCACCGATTGGCTAATATGTATGTAATGTCAATCGTGATTGGCTGAACGTAGAGCTGGGACAGGCCCGTCCTGATGACGTAGCCCAGAGTTCATTCGCTTAACATTCATTTCATTCAATCTCCTACTGAATGACATTCCAAGGGTACACCTGGTTCAGGGTTCATGACTACATGTACAAATCACACCTGTACTGCCATATGCTATATAAATAAGCATATGCATTATGTGGACATTTATAAGATTAGAGCAGTCAAGAGAAACTAAGATTTGACTATGTAGAAAGTAATACATAAGCATTAATCAAATAAAAACTGCATGATATGTGGTTTCAAACTGGGCCTTGGAGAGATATTTGGTGGAAAACCATAACCAAACCTAATCCAGCCAAAAAAAGGGTGCAAGTGTGGGTTTTACAGTAATATCCTGCTTTGTGAGAAAGGCTCCTGGCTGGCAGTGTATGAGACGATTTCAATCCACATTTACAAAGATTAAGACAAAAAAGGAGGAGTCAAATCAGTTGGAGTTTAATGCATTTCGGGCACTGGCATTGACACATTTAACAGAAAATTGTTGCCTGTCTGTCTTTCTAGTTAAAGCATCTGGTCATCAAGTCAAAAGGTACTCATTTCTCAAGATTACAGTGATGGACCAAAACGGTCTGAAGTTACAGACCCACTGAGAAAATGGTTATGTATTGATTGCAGACTGTACTGAGAAAATTGGGGAACCAAAAGATAAGGGGGAAAAAAAGAAAGCAGGAATTTCACAGTATTAACGTTTTAAATTTGAAAAACATCTGTGACATTGTGCTTAAGTCCAAGGCAACACACACACACACACACACACACACACACACACACACACACACACACACACACACACACACACACACACACACACACACACACACACACACACACACACACACACACACACACACACACACACACACACACACACACACACACACACTTCAAAACTGAAACCAATGAGGAATTGTTTGGGGGCCATTTTACCTACAACACAAAGTTGGGATAAGAGTCTGGGCAAAATAAGAAGCTTGACATTACACTAAGGCACTTTGGAGGGGAGGAGGGACACAGAATCTACATCGACATGACGGAACAAGTTGGCCGGTGACAACATGTAAACTATCGCCCATCTCATCCCGTCATGTTAATTACTGATAACCTCAAGAAAATGCTGCCTGGTGTTATGGCTTTAAAAAAGGGATCAAAGTAATTTCACAATTAAATACCGACATTGTCATTATGGGATCTGTGCTTTGACAAAATGCACTACAATGTCTCCGACACTACACTGCCATCTTTAAATTCGTATTTCCACAGTTAACACTTCAATATAAAAAAGTAACAATTTAACCATCAGCTGCACTGTTTCAGGCGCTTTACTGGAACACCATAGCAGCCATCTTTTTACCGTCGCAAAGAGCAAAGTGGTCATTTTGGTTTCTGATCATCTCTATCCATACTTTTGTAACTCTGTGTCAACTCTTCCAACTTTGGATCCCTTTTAAAGATTGGATATGTGTACAATCCGCCCTATTTCACAGCTGCATCCCCAAATGTCAGCATAAAAGTTAGTAAGCAAAAGGTTATCGATAAACCTGGAATGATGGCAAAAGTTACAAAAATACACTCAGTGGTTACATTATTAGGTACACCTGCTCAATGTCTAAAACAGCTACTAAATAAAAAAAGAATTCTGACCAAACATCTGAATAGAGAAGAAATTTGACTGTGGAATGATTGTTGGTGCTGGCGTCCTGGGATTTTCATACTAGTCTATCCGGTTTACCGGCAACACAAAAAAAAGCAACCGCGCATGAGTGGCAACTGTGACAGCAAAAGTGCCTCGTTAATGAGGGAGGTGAGAGGAGAATGGTTGGACTGGTTCAAGTTGAAAGGAAGGTGGCAATAACAAATCACTGTGCGTAAGAGCAGAGGTATGCAGACAGAGAGCTGAGGCCAGAGGAGACAGGCTCACCTACACAGCACAGCAGATGAATGGATAGATGTCCCATGGCCATGCAGATGACAGGGTCAGAATGTGGTGTAAACATGAATCTAACATTTCAGGCTGGTGGCGGCAGCATAATGAATGATTTTAAGAATATCATTTTGGCCATTTAATACTAACTGAGCATCATTTAAAAAAGGAATGTTTCCAGCAGCTTTTAAATCCCTGGCATGACAAATTCAGGCTTTCATTCAGGTGTATCTAATAAAGTAACCACTGAGTGTAGATTTTTGGAGAGAGAAAAAAAAGAAAAAAGGGTGAGTTTCTTTTAAGTAAATGTCAGCAGGATGCGCACGCTGCAATGCGTGGTTCATCTGCACAACAAGGATGTGAGCTGGGCTTTATACTCCAAGTCTACCTTTGGTTTCACATTTTCATTCTTACAGCAAAGTACAAAGGACGACAAAGTCCATCTATTGTCGAGAGTGGCTGAGTTCAATGACAGACTTAAGCAATAGCCCAAATCACATGTACAGTGACCATCTGTGGCAGAAAGTTCAAATGATTGAAGTTGCAATGAGAAGATACCAGTTTACTAATATATGCACAGACAGAACTGCAGACGATTGTAAACTCAAACTGGAAATGAAAAGAAATCTAAATTAGACCATTTGGGTGTCCAACTGGGAAACAGAAATCCTCCCTTGGAATCTTGTGTCATGCCTTGTCAATACCATGTGACAAATGCCAGGCGCCGTGTTTCTCCTGAAAAACAAGACAAAAGCAGAATAAGACATTTCTGAAAACCACCACGTGAACGAGTCACTGCTTAAGCAAACCTGCCGAGCAGACAGACGACTTTGTGCTGATCAGCTCTGTGCAAATCTATGTTGACTGCTGTTTGACAGCCTGAGGACAACAGCCCTCCACCTTTCACCTTTAAAGCCTGTAAAACTTCAGTTAAGAGGATATTATCCATTAGCAAGATTGCACTCCTCCAAGCAAGAGTAGTGTTTTAAATAAGACTTTAAATGTCCACCAAAATGCTCATTCATATACACACAAACTCAATCTGAACCAGAATGTGGTAATTAAGTTTGTGTTCAAGGCCACCAGTCAATCCCTTAGCTGCAGTTGAGTAAATAACTAGAATTTGCCCCACCTTCATTGGTCATGGTTAAGGCAGCTTTACACTCTCTAGCCACACAGGGCTGAGCATCAAGCCCAAGTACTTGTTTGGTGTCAGATGGAGAACATAAAATGCTGCTGAAGTGTGACCTGTGTCGACTTTGTACAAGTGTTCAGGAGAGCAGACAACCCTCCTACACTAGATTAGTTGATTTGTGCCCAACAACAAAACTGGTTCAACTGGGCTCATCAAACATTTAACGTTATGGTTTATTTTCAGTCACAGTGGATTTCTGAGCAATTAAAAAACTAAAACGGACCATTCACTCAGATTGCTCCCAGTTCCTTGCTTTTGGCTCCGCCGCCGTCTTCGTCGTTGTCCTCTGCATCTGGGTCAACAGAGTGAAACTCTGCCACGTACAGGCTCTTATCGATGCAACTGGGGATGGGCTTAATGTCAGTAACCAGTTGATCCTCGATATTCTTCAGGTTGTAGCGATCTTCTGAAGTGATCAGATTGATAGCCAGACCCAGATGACCGAAGCGCCCTGCGAGAGAAGAGACAGTTTAGCTGTTATACATCATTAGCAGTAGTGTCAAGCTGAGATGCCAGCTTTTGTAAGTAGTAGCTGTAAAAGAAAGCCTATTGTTTAGAGTGTGAGTATTTATAAAAAGATTAATCTTACCTGATCTTCCAATGCGGTGCAGGTAGGTCTCTGCATTTTTGGGGAAGTCGAAGTTGATGACCACATTTACTGCCTGGATGTCAATTCCCCGAGTGAACAGGTCTACAAGAAAATAGATATAGATGCAAGATCAACTTACTGACCAAAAATTATTTTAATTTCCACTTTATATTTAAAAACCCTCAACTCTCTTCACCCACCTGTGCAGACCAGATTCCTGCACAATCCATTCCTGAAGTCATGGAACACACGGTTCCTGTATTCCTGCATCATCTTTGCATGAATGTAGAAGCAAGAATAACCCAGTTGGGTGATTTTCTTGGCCAGAAGCTCGACCCTCTGGGTTGAGTTACAGAAGATGATGGACTGATTGATCTGAAGCTGAAATAAGCATATACAGATTTATGAAAATTGATGACTGAAGGAATAACCTCACAATACATTTTTTTTTTTTATTCCATTGTCATTACATTTTTAATCTAATTATATGGTATGCAAATCATTGACCCAATCTCTTGAATTACAGGAACAAAACTGCACACTTAATAAAAGGACCAATCAAAAAGTTTGTTTCTGCTAAATTTTGCAACTAGGAGTTTATAATATGGATTAAATCCATCACAAAAACATAGTTCTATATTGTGATATCAACATACATATATGATAACATTGTACATTGTCTATCAAATAACTTGTAAAACCATGAATAAAATAATCAGTCTTTAAACATTCAACCAGAGACGGCTGAGCACTGTTTTTAGCATGGTGTTATTCTCTTAACTGTTCTAGGCCCTTAGTTTCATATGGTACACACTTACCCGAGAGAACAGTGTGTTGAGACAGTGGACCTTTTGTCTTTCAGTCACATAGGCATAGTACTGAGTGATGCCCTTCAAGGTCAGCTCCTCCATCAGGTTGATCTCATAAGGCTTCTTCAGGTGCTTGCTCTGGAAGACATTCACAGCATGTTATGAAACCAGATTGTTTATTTTTTTTTTACCCCTTTCGTGAACATTATGTCTGTTATGAGTTCTCACCATGAATTTTTGCACACTGATGGGAAACGTGGCAGAGTAAAGCAGAATCTGACGATCCTTTGGCATGAAGCTGATTATATCTTCTATCAGAACCACAAAGTCCTGGGATAGCAGCTTATCTGCCTGAGGAAAGATATTTAAAGAAAGGTCATTATAATAATAATAAAAAAAAAAAAAAAAAAAAAAAAATTCAACAATATTGAAAGTGAATTTAGAAATAAAAGAGACAAACCTACCTCATCCATCACAATCAATTGGGCCTTATCCATTTTTGCCACACCCTTCTTGATAAGGTCTAGTATCCTGCCTGGTGTAGCAATCACTACATGCACTATTAGGAGAGGAGACGACACAAACGGAAAATCATGTCAACTGGAGAAAGGACATTTCCTAACCACGGTCAACCGAAGTGGAATCAAGCAGACATTTTGTGCTGTGGATACATCTTTATAGAAAAAATAAACTAATTTAAAAGCTTATAAAAAGGATCATCTTTAAACTGAAAATTTCAAAAAGCAAGAATTGATCAAATCAGTCTTTAATGACAAGATAAAAACATCCCATTACAATTGCTTCTAGGAGAGAATTATCTACAATCTTTATGGAAAAGTCATTTTCATTATCTTTAATAACAGCACAAGTACCTGTCTCATCAAGACGCATGATGTCATCCCTCAAATTGGTGCCACCTGTGGTAGCCATGACCTTGACACCTCCTAGGTGCTTGCTGAGCTGAATGCTGATCTGGCTCATCTGCAGGGCTAACTCTCTGGTTGGCACCATCACTATGGCTGGATTGAGACAGAAATGGGAAAAAATTACCGAATAAATTGTTATGCATATTACAAATTCTTTAATATAATTTCATAAAACTACTACATAAAAGTCGATGATTTATCTGGTACATCAGTCAGACGTCTGCAACTCTTTTAAAATTAGCACTTATCAGGCAGTGGTTGCGTTAGACTTTGTTGTTGCTCGTCATTTTGACAGTGTTGTAAAAAAAAAAAAAAAAAAAATTGTTCATACAGTTTTGTAAATGTGAAACAAAGTGAAGTGACTGAGCCCCACTGATCAGCCCTAGCGGCTGTACTTAATGTCATTTCGCTACATTCAAAGCTTCAATAAAAAGGTTTTTGAATCAAGTTTCGAATTTCTTTGAATTTTGGACTGAGGACTTTGACAGCAGCAGCGCTCGCAGTACTGAATGCGTTTTTTTAAAATAATTAATATACCAAACAAGATTATAGATTTAGAAGAGAAAATATGAACAGAGACACGACATTGCGGTCACTTCATGTCAACACATATGAAGCATTTTTCTTTTCCTGCATTTGCCTCGGACAGACGACCTTTACGCTTTGTTCTGAAGGCTGAACCCGCCCTCTGCTGCCAGACTGGACCTACCAGACTCTCTGAACGTGGGATTTCCCGATCCGTAAAGCACTCGCTTCAACGGGGAAAATTGCGCTCCATGCGCACCTCTGCACCATTTCCGTCATCGTTTAAAAAAAGTGTAATAAAATATAATATTTGTTTAACACGACATCTGCTAATCAGCCAGAGGCAACAGAAACTCACCCTGTATGTGATCCTTCTTCAGGTCTATTCTCTCCAGGAGAGGGATGAGGTAGGCTCCACTTTTTCCTGTGCCATTCTTGGCACGAGCCAAAATATCTCTGCCTGACAGGGCGATGGGGATGCTTTCCTCCTTTTGGTAGACACACAAGTCCAATCAGTACAATTAGTAGGATTCCATGGACATGACATTTATTTTGAAATAAGGCAAACCATAATGAAGAACACCCTTTGGAATCCACAAAAGGGCTACGTCATAATAACACAATATAACAGTACATACTAGAGCGAAGAGCATAATCTATGATTTTTTTCAGATGTAGGATATAAAATATTTTTTTTTGTGGGACCAAACCCTTCGGACCAGGAGTCAGCAACATTTTTAATAAATGGGTATGCCATATCAACCTTAAGGTTAACATGAAGTTATATTATGAAACTACAAAATTTAAATCTCCAATGGATCTGTAATTTTATTCCATCTAGATGTGTCCAATGAAGAAGATACCTGAAATGAATATCCACATCATTTTGGCGAGTGAAATCTGGAACCATCTCAAATTTGAAACATGGACAGTACTGTTCAGGGTTTTAGTTAGTGCAGTTATAAAGTTGTATAAATCTGATTTACAAGAAAGGACTGTGGGTATAATTTATTAAGGCAGCCGAAAAAAATACATATCAAGTTCACTTCACATTAGAGGGTGAAATTTTTTGGGGAATCCCACACATCACTGGATTCCCATGGGATGGGAGTCAATTTCACTATTCATCACATGACTGGGACAGGAAAAAATTAGCCGACAATTTGCTACAGCCAAAATGACCGATCATTCTTCTGGGCAGAACTTTTTTTTTATTTTTTTTTGCCATGGGAATGGGACGGGACAGAAGTGAAAATCTACTCCTGTGTCACCCTCTACTTCACATAAACAAGACAGCCCTACATTCTAATCTCGTCACTAACCTGGACAGGGGATGGTTTCTCCCATCCCATTTCAAAGATTCCCATAAGCAGTTCCCGCTTTAGGCAGTAGTCTTCAAATTCATTTCCCTTAGTTGATGTCACATCCTGGGTGAACAGAGCAGAAACGTATCAGATTTCGTGCCAATAGCATTTAAAGACAACACACTTTTAGCGAGTCTAAAACATGTCAAATTCAAAATGTGGAGTTATGAACTGTGAATAATAATAATAATAATAATAATAATAATAATAATAATAATAATAAGAAGAAGATGAAGAAGAAGACGAAGAAGAAGACGAAGAAGAAGACGAAGAAGAAGACGAAGAAGAAGACGAAGAAGAAGAGCTAATGGTAATGTTACCATACCGAAGTTCTCATCCTGGTGTCTCTTGGAGGAAGCTCCAGGCACTTCTTCCAGTCATCACCAAACCTAATTGCAAGAATTCGCATTATGTGTAAAATAAAAAACAAAAATAGACAAAGGAGGGCTCTGAAATTTATTGAGCCCCAAAACTATTTTTCAAAAAGGTATATTACTCAAAGACTGGGGCGGGAAAAGACTTCCTTTATTTTCCTTCACAAGTAATGAAAACTTTACTGACCATGTTCAATAAAGTGCACAATGGCAAAAGAAATCCGTGATTCGTTTTTACGTATGTGGTGAACTTTATTGTACAAGACATACCTATTAGAAGCTTTGTTCTCTGGAAAGAAATTACATTTACATTTTGCAGATCCTTGCATCAAGCAGTCAAGCTACAGAACAGAAGTGTTTAACTGATACATAAACATTTTTTTTTCAATGCAGGATTGAAAAAGAAAAAAAAAAAAAAAAGGAACTGAATCTTACTTGATGCCCCCACTGCTCTGAGGAATGCTGGTCCTTTTCTGGAGGGCATTGGGCTGTTGGGCAGTCGGAAGGAGTCCCGTCTGTCCTCTGATCTGCCCATTTGCTGGTTTGTTCAATCCAAGCATTGGTGCGGGGTTTGCGGTCCTTGCAGTAGCCATGGGTTCAACACATTAACTGGCAATTTTCCTCAATGTGTTATCTTTTCCACCGATGTTCTGCTTAATGCACCAGTGTGTAAAAAAATAAAAACTTTGTCTTTCTCTATTTTTAAAGAATGTATTTTGTACACAATCTGACGTTCAAACCTCTTGAAAAGAAGAGGTCTGCGTATGAATTCTGTCTATTTACAAGACAACTCTCCAAAAAAGGGAGAAATTAACATTCATATGAATAAATAAATCAAATATGTGACCAAAACATAGTCTTTTCTTTCAAAAACGGTTTGAAGGAGTACTCTTATCCTTGCTGTAATGATGATCCAGAATTTTCTTTTTGTGTTCTTTAAGTATTTTGGATTTATAAGTCCAAGTGCTATGTTCACACATTCAAAATGGCCAGTAGTAAAATAACTTCTGATTGGTCACAACTCAGACTCTTATGATTTGTTCCTTTGACATCAAAAAAAGGGGAGGAAAAAAAAATCCACAAAAGGTCTTTGCTGCGGCTCAAAAAGAGTCACTCTAGCAATTTTGCTTTTATAGATGGATAGTCCACTTTAAATGTCTGTGGTTATCTTGTTCCGGTTTCCTTCACTTCTGCAGCAAAATTGGAGATGACAGTCTGCTAAGTGCTTTGGGAATTGCCGATCAACAAAAAAATATCCAGGTTACCTGCCAAGAAATAAGCAAAACAATCGTGGGCGGTTATTACAAAGCTTTTAAAAAAAACAGGCCACTTAACAATGACGAAACCAGACGAACGTTACTGAATATCAGCTACATACATTTCAGATGTGTGCGCATTAGCAGCGGCTATATTTGATAAGCTGGAGCAAAAGCTAACGTTAGACCGCAAACTGGTTTAAAAAGTAAAACGGTTGTAAGTACGGTTAGCAAGATTACAGCGCGACACTGGAGTCAACAGCATAATTTTGACATGAAAAACAATTCAAACAACTGAAGCGGTGCAGCTTTGTTGTGATACCATGGGTACCAGCTAACATAATGCTAACTGGAGCTAAAGTAACAGTATTAAAAGCTAAGAACTCAAGCCAACTGACGGACCAAGTTGTATTGAAAGTTAGCTCGTTAATGTTAGCCACTGGACTTTTTTGTAACCTCATTGAACAAAATAGAAAGTAATGCCAACCACCAGGATGTTGCCCCGTGGGGATCTACTTTCATGAACACGTTATTGCCAATGTCGATAGCAAAGTTAGCTTGAAGTAAATTAATTAGTGACATTAAGTTATGCCAGTAAATGGCGTTAAAACTTTATGCATAGCAACGTGGCTTTGACCGTCCAGCTAGCATGCTAACACCAACGTAAAGTCTCGTTCCAGTGTGTGAAAAGGACCGCAATTCAAACTTTCAATCGAGAAACGATGTGCGCAAAGGAAGCCTGTCTGCATCCATTAAGTTCGCTACCGTTATTTAAACACTTTTATTTAACCTAACCAAACGATTGAGTTAGCATGCTAGTGTTAGCTTAGCTAGGCTGTGTTAACACAGGCTACACGGTAAATCAATAAGCATAATAATTGACTCTTAAGCCACACAGAGACAAATGTTACCTTTACTTTGCAACGTCGACCGTTAGTCTTCCCCGCTGTGCCGTTGCTTAACGTTTCATCGGCAGTTTAATTGAGTTTGGTAAACACTCGCTGTTTCGAGAAATCCACCGAGTTTTCACTCTTTTGTCTCTTCTTTCGGAATATTGACAATTCAACATGGCCGCGCGCTCGTTTTTGGGCTGGTTGTTTGCTCCGAAGGACCTCCCACCGACCAATCACAACACTGCTTTCAAATTCGCAAACGTTGCTGCGGGATAAACGGACAAAATCCAGACAAAAGTGAATCTGTTGGACACATTTTATGTAAAAAAAAGAAAAAAAAAAAAAATCAACAACTTTTGACAGTGATAAAATAACACACACGTGCGCACAGGCACTTATGCACACGAACATCTTAAAGGTACTGTGGACATAGATTATTTAAAAAATGGCAGAAAGAAGGAAATGAACTGTGCAACATTAAGCAGGTCAAGTTACAAGGCCCAGTCTTATTGTAAGCAGACTGGAATTTTAAAAGAATTAAGGTGTCCAAATTTACATTTGTTGCCCTTCATTTCCTGCCAACTCTCTACAGTCCTCTATACAAAAAAAAATAATTGAAGAGAGTCAGAGTTCACTGAGCTTAGGCCCATGCCCATCATTTACTGACATTCCTTTATGTTCAGCCTCGATTGCATGTACAGTAGTGGCACATTTCTGTTGCTTCATAGTTGCATATGGAGAAATCCAGCAGTAGCTTGTCAGTCGCTAGTTTGGTCCCAGTCACAACAGCAGCTGGATGAGCGGGGAAGTAGCAGGCAGACACACTGTCCAGGCACCTAAACCCAAGGAGGGATTGCATGGAATCCAGGAAAATAAGGCCAGCTTGTAGAGAATTCAGGTGCAGTCTTTTGCTGGTTAGCTGAACCTTCTTTTGGATGTCCTTGTGGGCATTGAAGTCTCTTTTTTGGTTCGCTGTGTGGAGGTAGTTGCAAATTGCACTCAACAATAACTTTGAGCTAGTAAAATGGAAATACAAGCGTAGATGGAGTCTTCGGAGAATGGGAGGTGCTATGATGAGGGGTGTGTGGTGTAGTCAAAGGTGAACAACCACGACTGTGGTTGGGAGATGGGGACCCTAAAATGGAAGCAAAGACTACAAGTTAATACAATTGTAATACTGAAAATCACAATTTGTATCTGATTGTACCAGCCTGAGTGTGAACTTGCGTGCATATGCTTACCATTATCTGTAAAGCTACTCCCATGTGGTGAGACAGACACACAGTGTTGATCTTGAGCTCTAATCTGATTGGAGCCTCTCCCTCTTAACACATCTGCTATCTGCAAAACATTTACAGTTGCTTACAGACTTGCATGCATGACCTAAAATGAATGTCACAGTGATCTATAAAAAGATTACTCTTTAGTCAAACAAGAATGTAATATTGGTGGAGAAAAAAACTGCACCATTTAGGTCTGTCCTCTAGAGGGAAGGATACACACATTTACTTTCCATTTCCAACCATTTCTTCCTACTATTCCAACCAGAGCTTAGTCAAGTAGATTTTGCAATTGTTTGCTTTCGTTTGGTGGATTTCCATCATAAAAATTACAGTGAGTGATTGGAAATTTGGACAATCACAAGGTACTTGTTCATTCTCAATTTGGCAACCTTTTGGTGTTTACTATTTTTCTCGACACTATCTGGTCTGTTATTATGGATGTTTTTTTTCTGTCAGCCTTTGCTCACTTTCTTGTTCTTGGCCACCATCACAGGGGTGTCATTATGGTAGTTCTTGAGGCTGCTGTCAGCTCCACTCTTCAGCAGCAGCCGCGCCGTGTCTACCTGACCTCGGCCACAGGCGCTGTGCAGGGCTGTGTTCCCACTGTATGACTGGCTGTTGACATCACAGCCTCTCTGTAAGAGAAAAACAAGAAGTTGAGACAGATGTGATTCATAAAGAAAGCCAAAGGAGACGCAGTTAAGCATAGAAAGTGAAACAGACGATAGATCCATTGAGAGGGTGAGTTAGATCAGATAGGAGAGAGGAAGAAGAGACGATGCTTTAAAAGGAGAGATTAAGATAATTCTGTCCATGTACAACACATCAGCTCTGATAATAGAGTTAAACTATGACTATTTTGCTCAAATTCTTTGAAGGTCTTATCTTTAAGCTAGAAAAGAATGGGAAACTTAGTATGCAGCTTATGAGGTAGAAAGAGAAAACCAGAGTTATCAAATAGAGCCGAGTCACAACCCTTCTCTCCCCTCCTTCCTCGCTGCCCACACACCCTCATTACCTCAATGAGGAAGTGGACCATGTCTGCGTTATTGCTCTCCACCGCGTGCATGAGAGGACTCTGGCCACTCTTGATGTCCTGATT